>NC_055965.1:0-600000 GCF_018492685.1 Alosa sapidissima | reverse complement strand
ATAACTGGTGGGAAACTGGGAAACTTAATATCCTCATGTTGAAATAACTGGTGGGAAACTTAATATCCTCATGTTGAAATAACTGGTGGAAAACTGGGAAACTTAATATCCTCATGTGGAAATAACTGGTAGGAAACTGCATATCCTCATGTGGAAATAACTGGTGGGAAACTGGGAAACTGCATATCCTCATGTGGAAATAACTGGTGGGAAACTGGGAAACTTAATATCCTCACGTGGAAATAACTGGTGGGAAACTGGGAAACTTAATATCCTCATGTGGAAATAACTGGCGGGAAACTTAATATCCTCATGTTGAAATAACTGGTGGGAAACTGGGAAACTTAATATCCTCATGTTGAAATAACTGGTTGGAAACTGCATATCCTCATGTGGAAATAACTGGTGGGAAACTGGGAAACTGCATATCCTCATGTGGAAATAACTGGTAGGAAACTGCATATCCTCACGTGGAAATAACTGGTGGGAAACTGGGAAACTTTATATCCTCATATTGAAATAACTGGTGGGAAACTGGGAAACTTAATATCCTCATGTGGAAATAACTGGCGGGAAACTTAATATCCTCATGTTGAAATAACTGGTGGAAAACTGGGAAACTTAATATCCTCATGTAGAAATAACTGGTGGGAAACTGCATATCCTCATGTGGATATAACTGGTGGGAAACTGCATATCCTCACGTAGAAATAACTGGTGGGAAACTGGGAAACTTAATGTCCTCATGTTGAAATAACTGGTGGGAAACTGGGAAACTTAATATTCTCATGTTGAAATAACTGTTGGGAAACTGGGAAACTGCATATCCTCACGTGGAAATAACTGGTGGGAAACTGGGAAACTTAATATCCTCATGTGGAAATAACTGGTAGGAAACTGCATATCCTCACGTGGAAATAACTGGTGGGAAACTGGGAAACTGCATATCCTCATGTGTAAATAACTGGTGGGAAACTTAATATCCTCATGTTGAAATAACTGGTGGGAAACTGGGAAACTGCATATCCTCACGTGGAAATAACTGGTGGGAAACTGGGAAACTTAATATCCTCATGTGGAAATAACTGGTAGGACACTGCATATCCTCACGTGGAAATAACTGGTGGGAAACTGGGAAACTGCATATCCTCATGTGGAAATAACTGGCGGGAAACTGCATTTCCTCACATGGAAATAACTGGTGGGAAACTAGGCAACTTAATATCCTCATGTTGAAATAACTGGTGGGAAACTGGGAAACTTAATATCCTCACGTGGAAATAACTGGTGGGAAACTGGGAAACTTAATATCCTCATGTGGAAATAACTGGCGGGAAACTTAATATCCTCATGTTGAAATAACTGGTGGGAAACTGGGAAACTTAATATCCTCATGTTGAAATAACTGGTTGGAAACTGCATATCCTCATGTGGAAATAACTGGTGGGAAACTGGGAAACTGCATATCCTCATGTGGAAATAACTGGTAGGAAACTGCATATCCTCACGTGGAAATAACTGGTGGGAAACTGGGAAACTTTATATCCTCATATTGAAATAACTGGTGGGAAACTGGGAAACTTAATATCCTCATGTGGAAATAACTGGCGGGAAACTTAATATCCTCATGTTGAAATAACTGGTGGAAAACTGGGAAACTTAATATCCTCATGTAGAAATAACTGGTGGGAAACTGCATATCCTCATGTGGATATAACTGGTGGGAAACTGCATATCCTCACGTGGAAATAACTGGTGGGAAACTGGGAAACTTAATATCCTCATGTTGAAATAACTGGTGGGAAACTGGGAAACTGCATATCCTCACGTGGAAATAACTGGTGGGAAACTGGGAAACTTAATATCCTCATGTGGAAATAACTGGTAGGAAACTGCATATCCTCACGTGGAAATAACTGGTGGGAAACTGGGAAACTGCATATCCTCATGTGTAAATAACTGGTGGGAAACTTAATATCCTCATGTTGAAATAACTGGTGGGAAACTGGGAAACTGCATATCCTCACGTGGAAATAACTGTTGGGAAACTGGGAAACTTAATATCCTCATGTGGAAATAACTGGTAGGACACTGCATATCCTCACGTGGAAATAACTGGTGGGAAACTGGGAAACTGCATATCCTCATGTGGAAATAACTGGCGGGAAACTGCATTTCCTCACATGGAAATAACTGGTGGGAAACTAGGCAACTTAATATCCTCATGTTGAAATAACTGGTGGAAAACTGGGAAACTTAATATCCTCATGTAGAAATAACTGGTGGGAAACTGCATATCCTCATGTGGATATAACTGGTGGGAAACTGCATATCCTCACGTGGAAATAACTGGTGGGAAACTGGGAAACTTAATGTCCTCATGTTGAAATAACTGGTGGGAAACTGGGAAACTTAATATCCTCATGTTGAAATAACTGGTGGGAAACTGGGAAACTGCATATCGTCACGTGGAAATAACTGGTGGGAAACTGGGAAACTTAATATCCTCATGTTGAAATAACTGGTGGGAAACTGGGAAACTTAATATCCTCATGTAGAAATAACTGGTGGGAAACTTGATATCCTCATGTTGAAATAACTGGTGGAAAACTGGGAAACTTAATATCCTCATGTAGAAATAACTGGCGGGAAACTGCATTTCCTCACATGGAAATAACTGGTGGGAAACTAGGCAACTTAATATCCCACGTTGAAATAACTGGTGGGAAACTGGGAAACTTAATATCCTCATGTAGAAATAACTGGTGGGAAACTGCATATCCTCATGTGGAAATAACTGGTGGGAAACTTAATATCCTCATGTTGAAATAACTGGTGGGAAACTGGGAAACTGCATATCCTCACTTGGAAATAACTGGTGGGAAACTGGGAAACTTAATATCCTCATGTTGAAATAACTGGTGGGAAACTGCATATCCTCATGTAGAAATAACTGGTGGGAAACTTAATATCCTCATGTTGAAATAACTGGTGGGAAACTGCATATCCTCATGTTGAAATAACTGGTGGAAAACTGGGAAACTTAATATCCTCATGTGGAAATAACTGGTAGGAAACTGCATATCCTCATGTGGAAATAACTGGTGGGAAACTGGGAAACTGCATATCCTCATGTGGAAATAACTGGTGGGAAACTGGGAAACTTAATATCCTCATGTTGAAATAACTGGAGGGAAACTTAATATCCTCATGTTGAAATAACTGGTGGGAAACTGGGAAACTTAATATCCTCACGTGGAAATAACTGGTGGGAAACTGGGAAACGTAATATCCTCATGTGGAAATAACTGGCGGGAAACTTAATATCCTCATGTTGAAATAACTGGTGGGAAACTGGGAAACTTAATATCCTCATGTTGAAATAACTGGTGGGAAACTGGGAAACTTAATATCCTCATGTTGAAATAACTGGAGGGAAACTTAATATCCTCATGTTGAAATAACTGGTGGGAAACTGGGAAACTTAATATCCTCACGTGGAAATAACTGGTGGGAAACTGGGAAACGTAATATCCTCATGTGGAAATAACTGGTGGGAAACTGCATATCCTCATGTGGAAATAACTGGTGGGAAACTGGGAAACTTAATATCCTCATGTTGAAATAACGGGAGGGAAACTTAATATCCTCATGTTGAAATAACTGGTGGGAAACTGGGAAACTTAATATCCTCACGTGGAAATAACTGGTGGGAAACTGGGAAACGTAATATCCTCATGTGGAAATAACTGGCGGGAAACTTAATATCCTCATGTTGAAATAACTGGTGGGAAACTGGGAAACTTAATATCCTCATGTAGAAATAACTGGTGGGAAACTGCATATCCTCATGTGGAAATAACTGGTGGGAAACTGGGAAACTTAATATCCTCATGTTGAAATAACTGGTGGGAAACTGGGAAACTGCATATCTTCACGTGGAAATAACTGGTGGGAAACTGGGAAACTTAATATCCTCATGTGGAAATAACTGGTAGGAAACTGCATATCCTCACGTGGAAATAACTGGTGGGAAACTGGGAAAATGCATGTCCTCATGTGGAAATAACTGGCGGGAAACTGTATTTCCTCACATGGAAATAACTGGTGGGAAACTAGGCAACTTAATATCCTCATGTTGAAATAACTGGTGGGAAACTGGGAAACTTAATATCCTCATGTAGAAATAACTGGTGGGAAACTGCATATCCTCATGTGGAAATAACTGGTGGGAAACTTAATATCCTCATGTTGAAATAACTGGTGGGAAACTGGGAAACTGCATATCCTCACGTGGAAATAACTGGTGGGAAACTGGGAAACTTAATATCCTCATGTTGAAATAACTGGTGGGAAACTTAATATCCTCATGTTGAAATAACTGGTGGAAAACTGGGAAACTTAATATCCTCATGTGGAAATAACTGGTAGGAAACTGCATATCCTCATGTGGAAATAACTGGTGGGAAACTGGGAAACTGCATATCCTCATGTGGAAATAACTGGTGGGAAACTGGGAAACTTAATATCCTCATGTTGAAATAACTGGAGGGAAACTTAATATCCTCATGTTGAAATAACTGGTGGGAAACTGGGAAACTTAATATCCTCACGTGGAAATAACTGGTGGGAAACTGGGAAACGTAATATCCTCATGTGGAAATAACTGGCGGGAAACTTAATATCCTCATGTTGAAATAACTGGTGGGAAACTGGGAAACTTAATATCCTCATGTAGAAATAACTGGTGGGAAACTGCATATCCTCATGTGGAAATAACTGGTGGGAAACTGGGAAACTTAATATCCTCATGTTGAAATAACTGGTGGGAAACTGGGAAACTTAATATCCTCATGTAGAAATAACTGGTGGGAAACTTGATATCCTCATGTTGAAATAACTGGTGGAAAACTGGGAAACTTAATATCCTCATGTAGAAATAACTAGCGGGAAACTGCATTTCCTCACATGGAAATAACTGGTGGGAAACTAGGCAACTTAATATCCTCACGTTGAAATAACTGGTGGGAAACTGGGAAACTTAATATCCTCATGTAGAAATAACTGGTGGGAAACTGCATATCCTCATGTGGAAATAACTGGTGGGAAACTTAATATCCTCATGTTGAAATAACTGGTGGGAAACTGGGAAACTGCATGTCATCACTTGGAAATAACTGGTGGGAAACTGGGAAACTTAATATCCTCATGTTGAAATAACTGGTGGGAAACTGGGAAACTGCATATCATCACGTGGAAATAACTGGTGGGAAACTGGGAAACTTAATATCCTCATGTGGAAATAACTGGTAGGAAACTGCATAACCTCACGTGGAAATAACTGGTGGGAAACTGGGAAACTACATATCCTCATGTGTAAATAACTGGTGGGAAACTTAATATCCTCATGTTGAAATAACTGGTGGGAAACTGGGAAACTGCATATCCTCACGTGGAAATAACTGGTGGGAAACTGGGAAACTTAATATCCTCATGTGGAAATAACTGGTAGGAAACTGCATATCCTCACGTGGAAATAACTGGTGGGAAACTGGGAAAATGCATATCCTCATGTGGAAATAACTGGCGGGAAACTGTATTTCCTCACATGGAAATAACTGGTGGGAAACTAGGCAACTTAATATCCTCATGTTGAAATAACTGGTGGGAAACTGGGAAACTTAATATCCTCATGTAGAAATAACTGGTGGGAAACTGCATATCCTCATGTGGAAATAACTGGTGGGAAACTTAATATCCTCATGTTGAAATAACTGGTGGGAAACTGGGAAACTGCATATCCTCACGTGGAAATAACTGGTGGGAAACTGGGAAACTTAATATCCTCATGTTGAAATAACTGGTGGGAAACTTAATATCCTCATGTTGAAATAACTGGTGGAAAACTGGGAAACTGCATATCCTCACGTGGAAATAACTGGTGGGAAACTTAATATCCTCATGTTGAAATAACTGTTGGGAAACTGGGAAACTGCATATCCTCACGTGGAAATAACTGGTGGGAAACTGGGAAACTTAATATCCTCATGTTGAAATAACTGGTGGGAAACTTAATATCCTCATGTTGAAATAACTGGTGGAAAACTGGGAAACTTAATATCCTCATGTGGAAATAACTGGTAGGAAACTGCATATCCTCATGTGGAAATAACTGGTGGGAAACTGGGAAACTGCATATCCTCATGTGGAAATAACTGGTGGGAAACTGGGAAACTTAATATCCTCATGTTGAAATAACTGGAGGGAAACTTAATATCCTCATGTTGAAATAACTGGTGGGAAACTGGGAAACTTAATATCCTCATGTTGAAATAACTGGTGGAAAACTGGGAAACTTAATATCCTCATGTAGAAATAACTGGTGGGAAACTGCATATCCTCATGTGGATATAACTGGTGGGAAACTGCATATCTTCACGTGGAAATAACTGGTGGGAAACTGGGAAACTTAATGTCCTCATGTTGAAATAACTGGTGGGAAACTGGGAAACTTAATATCCTCATGTTGAAATAACTGGTGGGAAACTGGGAAACTGCATATCGTCACGTGGAAATAACTGGTGGGAAACTGGGAAACTTAATATCCTCATGTTGAAATAACTGGTAGGAAACTGCATATCCTCATGTGGAAATAACTGGTGGGAAACTGGGAAACTTAATATCCTCATGTGGAAATAACTGGCGGGAAACTTAATATCCTCATGTTGAAATAACTGGTGGAAAACTGGGAAACTTAATATCCTCATGTAGAAATAACTGGTGGGAAACTGCATATCCTCATATGGATATAACTGGTGGGAAACTGCATATCCTCACGTGGAAATAACTGGTGGGAAACTGGGAAACTTAATGTCCTCATGTTGAAATAACTGGTGGGAAACTGGGAAACTTAATATCCTCATGTTGAAATAAATGGTTGGAAACTGGGAAACTGCATATCCTCACGTGGAAATAACTGGTGGGAAACTGGGAAACTTTATATCCTCATGTTGAAATAACTGGTAGGAAACTGCATATCCTCATGTGGAAATAACTGGTGGGAAACTGGGAAACTTCATATCCTCATGTGGAAATAACTGGTAGGAAACTGCATATCCTCACGTGGAAATAACTGGTGGGAAACTGGGAAACTTCATATCCTCATATTGAAATAACTGGTGGGAAACTGGGAAACTGCATATCCTCACGTGAAAATAACTGGTGGGAAACTGGGAAACTTAATATCCTCACGTGGAAATAACTGGTGGGTAACTGGGAAACTGCATATCCTCATGTGGAAATAACTGGTGGGAAACTGGGAAACTTAATATCCTCACGTGGAAATAACTGGTGGGTAACTGGGAAACTTACTATCCTCATGTGGAAATAACTGGCGGGAAACTTAATATCCTCATGTTGAAATAACTGGTGGAAAACTGGGAAACTTAATATCCTCATGTAGAAATAACTGGTGGGAAACTGCATATCCTCATGTGGATATAACTGGTGGGAAACTGCATATCCTCACGTGGAAATAACTGGTGGGAAACTGGGAAACTTAATGTCCTCATGTTGAAATAACTGGTGGGAAACTGGGAAACTTAATATCCTCATGTTGAAATAACTGGTGGGAAACTGGGAAACTTAATATCCTCATGTTGAAATAACTGGTGGGAAACTGGGAAACTGCATATCGTCACGTGGAAATAACTGGTGGGAAAAAGGGAAACTTAATATCCTCATGTTGAAATAACTGGTAGGAAACTGCATATCCTCATGTGGAAATAACTGGTGGGAAACTGGGAAACTTAATATCCTCATGTGGAAATAACTGGCGGGAAACTTAATATCCTCATGTTGAAATAACTGGTGGAAAACTGGGAAACTTAATATCCTCATGTAGAAATAACTGGTGGGAAACTGCATATCCTCATATGGATATAACTGGTGGGAAACTGCATATCCTCACGTGGAAATAACTGGTGGGAAACTGGGAAACTTAATGTCCTCATGTTGAAATAACTGGTGGGAAACTGGGAAACTTAATATCCTCATGTTGAAATAAATGGTTGGAAACTGGGAAACTGCATATCCTCACGTGGAAATAACTGGTGGGAAACTGGGAAACTTTATATCCTCATGTTGAAATAACTGGTAGGAAACTGCATATCCTCATATGGAAATAACTGGTGGGAAACTGGGAAACTTCATATCCTCATGTGGAAATAACTGGTAGGAAACTGCATATCCTCACGTGGAAATAACTGGTGGGAAACTGGGAAACTTCATATCCTCATATTGAAATAACTGGTGGGAAACTGGGAAACTGCATATCCTCACGTGAAAATAACTGGTGGGAAACTGGGAAACTTAATATCCTCACGTGGAAATAACTGGTGGGTAACTGGGAAACTGCATATCCTCATGTGGAAATAACTGGTGGGAAACTGGGAAACTTAATATCCTCACGTGGAAATAACTGGTGGGTAACTGGGAAACTTAATATCCTCATGTGGAAATAACTGGCGGGAAACTTAATATCCTCATGTTGAAATAACTGGTGGAAAACTGGGAAACTTAATATCCTCATGTAGAAATAACTGGTGGGAAACTGCATATCCTCATGTGGATATAACTGGTGGGAAACTGCATATCCTCACGTGGAAATAACTGGTGGGAAACTGGGAAACTTAATGTCCTCATGTTGAAATAACTGGTGGGAAACTGGGAAACTTAATATCCTCATGTTGAAATAACTGGTGGGAAACTGGGAAACTTAATATCCTCATGTTGAAATAACTGGTGGGAAACTGGGAAACTGCATATCGTCACGTGGAAATAACTGGTGGGAAACTGGGAAACTTAATATCCTCATGTTGAAATAACTGGTAGGAAACTGCATATCCTCATGTGGAAATAACTGGTGGGAAACTGGGAAACTTAATATCCTCATGTGGAAATAACTGGCGGGAAACTTAATATCCTCATGTTGAAATAACTGGTGGAAAACTGGGAAACTTAATATCCTCATGTAGAAATAACTGGTGGGAAACTGCATATCCTCATATGGATATAACTGGTGGGAAACTGCATATCCTCACGTGGAAATAACTGGTGGGAAACTGGGAAACGTAATATCCTCATGTGGAAATAACTGGTGGGAAACTGCATATCCTCATGTGGAAATAACTGGTGGGAAACTGGGAAACTTAATATCCTCATGTTGAAATAACGGGAGGGAAACTTAATATCCTCATGTTGAAATAACTGGTGGGAAACTGGGAAACTTAATATCCTCACGTGGAAATAACTGGTGGGAAACTGGGAAACGTAATATCCTCATGTGGAAATAACTGGCGGGAAACTTAATATCCTCATGTTGAAATAACTGGTAGGAAACTGCATATCCTCATGTGGAAATAACTGGTGGGAAACTGGGAAACTTAATATCCTCATGTGGAAATAACTGGCGGGAAACTTAATATCCTCATGTTGAAATAACTGGTGGAAAACTGGGAAACTTAATATCCTCATGTAGAAATAACTGGTGGGAAACTGCATATCCTCATATGGATATAACTGGTGGGAAACTGCATATCCTCACGTGGAAATAACTGGTGGGAAACTGGGAAACGTAATATCCTCATGTGGAAATAACTGGTGGGAAACTGCATATCCTCATGTGGAAATAACTGGTGGGAAACTGGGAAACTTAATATCCTCATGTTGAAATAACGGGAGGGAAACTTAATATCCTCATGTTGAAATAACTGGTGGGAAACTGGGAAACTTAATATCCTCACGTGGAAATAACTGGTGGGAAACTGGGAAACGTAATATCCTCATGTGGAAATAACTGGCGGGAAACTTAATATCCTCATGTTGAAATAACTGGTGGGAAACTGGGAAACTTAATATCCTCATGTAGAAATAACTGGTGGGAAACTGCATATCCTCATGTGGAAATAACTGGTGGGAAACTGGGAAACTTAATATCCTCATGTTGAAATAACTGGTGGGAAACTGGGAAACTGCATATCTTCACGTGGAAATAACTGGTGGGAAACTGGGAAACTTAATATCCTCATGTGGAAATAACTGGTAGGAAACTGCATATCCTCACGTGGAAATAACTGGTGGGAAACTGGGAAAATGCATGTCCTCATGTGGAAATAACTGGCGGGAAACTGTATTTCCTCACATGGAAATAACTGGTGGGAAACTAGGCAACTTAATATCCTCATGTTGAAATAACTGGTGGGAAACTGGGAAACTTAATATCCTCATGTAGAAATAACTGGTGGGAAACTGCATATCCTCATGTGGAAATAACTGGTGGGAAACTTAATATCCTCATGTTGAAATAACTGGTGGGAAACTGGGAAACTGCATATCCTCACGTGGAAATAACTGGTGGGAAACTGGGAAACTTAATATCCTCATGTTGAAATAACTGGTGGGAAACTTAATATCCTCATGTTGAAATAACTGGTGGAAAACTGGGAAACTTAATATCCTCATGTGGAAATAACTGGTAGGAAACTGCATATCCTCATGTGGAAATAACTGGTGGGAAACTGGGAAACTGCATATCCTCATGTGGAAATAACTGGTGGGAAACTGGGAAACTTAATATCCTCATGTTGAAATAACTGGAGGGAAACTTAATATCCTCATGTTGAAATAACTGGTGGGAAACTGGGAAACTTAATATCCTCACGTGGAAATAACTGGTGGGAAACTGGGAAACGTAATATCCTCATGTGGAAATAACTGGCGGGAAACTTAATATCCTCATGTTGAAATAACTGGTGGGAAACTGGGAAACTTAATATCCTCATGTAGAAATAACTGGTGGGAAACTGCATATCCTCATGTGGAAATAACTGGTGGGAAACTGGGAAACTTAATATCCTCATGTTGAAATAACTGGTGGGAAACTGGGAAACTTAATATCCTCATGTAGAAATAACTGGTGGGAAACTTGATATCCTCATGTTGAAATAACTGGTGGAAAACTGGGAAACTTAATATCCTCATGTAGAAATAACTAGCGGGAAACTGCATTTCCTCACATGGAAATAACTGGTGGGAAACTAGGCAACTTAATATCCTCACGTTGAAATAACTGGTGGGAAACTGGGAAACTTAATATCCTCATGTAGAAATAACTGGTGGGAAACTGCATATCCTCATGTGGAAATAACTGGTGGGAAACTTAATATCCTCATGTTGAAATAACTGGTGGGAAACTGGGAAACTGCATGTCATCACTTGGAAATAACTGGTGGGAAACTGGGAAACTTAATATCCTCATGTTGAAATAACTGGTGGGAAACTGGGAAACTGCATATCATCACGTGGAAATAACTGGTGGGAAACTGGGAAACTTAATATCCTCATGTGGAAATAACTGGTAGGAAACTGCATAACCTCACGTGGAAATAACTGGTGGGAAACTGGGAAACTACATATCCTCATGTGTAAATAACTGGTGGGAAACTTAATATCCTCATGTTGAAATAACTGGTGGGAAACTGGGAAACTGCATATCCTCACGTGGAAATAACTGGTGGGAAACTGGGAAACTTAATATCCTCATGTGGAAATAACTGGTAGGAAACTGCATATCCTCACGTGGAAATAACTGGTGGGAAACTGGGAAAATGCATATCCTCATGTGGAAATAACTGGCGGGAAACTGTATTTCCTCACATGGAAATAACTGGTGGGAAACTAGGCAACTTAATATCCTCATGTTGAAATAACTGGTGGGAAACTGGGAAACTTAATATCCTCATGTAGAAATAACTGGTGGGAAACTGCATATCCTCATGTGGAAATAACTGGTGGGAAACTTAATATCCTCATGTTGAAATAACTGGTGGGAAACTGGGAAACTGCATATCCTCACGTGGAAATAACTGGTGGGAAACTGGGAAACTTAATATCCTCATGTTGAAATAACTGGTGGGAAACTTAATATCCTCATGTTGAAATAACTGGTGGAAAACTGGGAAACTGCATATCCTCACGTGGAAATAACTGGTGGGAAACTTAATATCCTCATGTTGAAATAACTGTTGGGAAACTGGGAAACTGCATATCCTCACGTGGAAATAACTGGTGGGAAACTGGGAAACTTAATATCCTCATGTTGAAATAACTGGTGGGAAACTTAATATCCTCATGTTGAAATAACTGGTGGAAAACTGGGAAACTTAATATCCTCATGTGGAAATAACTGGTAGGAAACTGCATATCCTCATGTGGAAATAACTGGTGGGAAACTGGGAAACTGCATATCCTCATGTGGAAATAACTGGTGGGAAACTGGGAAACTTAATATCCTCATGTTGAAATAACTGGAGGGAAACTTAATATCCTCATGTTGAAATAACTGGTGGGAAACTGGGAAACTTAATATCCTCATGTTGAAATAACTGGTGGAAAACTGGGAAACTTAATATCCTCATGTAGAAATAACTGGTGGGAAACTGCATATCCTCATGTGGATATAACTGGTGGGAAACTGCATATCTTCACGTGGAAATAACTGGTGGGAAACTGGGAAACTTAATGTCCTCATGTTGAAATAACTGGTGGGAAACTGGGAAACTTAATATCCTCATGTTGAAATAACTGGTGGGAAACTGGGAAACTGCATATCGTCACGTGGAAATAACTGGTGGGAAACTGGGAAACTTAATATCCTCATGTTGAAATAACTGGTAGGAAACTGCATATCCTCATGTGGAAATAACTGGTGGGAAACTGGGAAACTTAATATCCTCATGTGGAAATAACTGGCGGGAAACTTAATATCCTCATGTTGAAATAACTGGTGGAAAACTGGGAAACTTAATATCCTCATGTAGAAATAACTGGTGGGAAACTGCATATCCTCATATGGATATAACTGGTGGGAAACTGCATATCCTCACGTGGAAATAACTGGTGGGAAACTGGGAAACTTAATGTCCTCATGTTGAAATAACTGGTGGGAAACTGGGAAACTTAATATCCTCATGTTGAAATAAATGGTTGGAAACTGGGAAACTGCATATCCTCACGTGGAAATAACTGGTGGGAAACTGGGAAACTTTATATCCTCATGTTGAAATAACTGGTAGGAAACTGCATATCCTCATGTGGAAATAACTGGTGGGAAACTGGGAAACTTCATATCCTCATGTGGAAATAACTGGTAGGAAACTGCATATCCTCACGTGGAAATAACTGGTGGGAAACTGGGAAACTTCATATCCTCATATTGAAATAACTGGTGGGAAACTGGGAAACTGCATATCCTCACGTGAAAATAACTGGTGGGAAACTGGGAAACTTAATATCCTCACGTGGAAATAACTGGTGGGTAACTGGGAAACTGCATATCCTCATGTGGAAATAACTGGTGGGAAACTGGGAAACTTAATATCCTCACGTGGAAATAACTGGTGGGTAACTGGGAAACTTACTATCCTCATGTGGAAATAACTGGCGGGAAACTTAATATCCTCATGTTGAAATAACTGGTGGAAAACTGGGAAACTTAATATCCTCATGTAGAAATAACTGGTGGGAAACTGCATATCCTCATGTGGATATAACTGGTGGGAAACTGCATATCCTCACGTGGAAATAACTGGTGGGAAACTGGGAAACTTAATGTCCTCATGTTGAAATAACTGGTGGGAAACTGGGAAACTTAATATCCTCATGTTGAAATAACTGGTGGGAAACTGGGAAACTTAATATCCTCATGTTGAAATAACTGGTGGGAAACTGGGAAACTGCATATCGTCACGTGGAAATAACTGGTGGGAAAAAGGGAAACTTAATATCCTCATGTTGAAATAACTGGTAGGAAACTGCATATCCTCATGTGGAAATAACTGGTGGGAAACTGGGAAACTTAATATCCTCATGTGGAAATAACTGGCGGGAAACTTAATATCCTCATGTTGAAATAACTGGTGGAAAACTGGGAAACTTAATATCCTCATGTAGAAATAACTGGTGGGAAACTGCATATCCTCATATGGATATAACTGGTGGGAAACTGCATATCCTCACGTGGAAATAACTGGTGGGAAACTGGGAAACTTAATGTCCTCATGTTGAAATAACTGGTGGGAAACTGGGAAACTTAATATCCTCATGTTGAAATAAATGGTTGGAAACTGGGAAACTGCATATCCTCACGTGGAAATAACTGGTGGGAAACTGGGAAACTTTATATCCTCATGTTGAAATAACTGGTAGGAAACTGCATATCCTCATGTGGAAATAACTGGTGGGAAACTGGGAAACTTCATATCCTCATGTGGAAATAACTGGTAGGAAACTGCATATCCTCACGTGGAAATAACTGGTGGGAAACTGGGAAACTTCATATCCTCATATTGAAATAACTGGTGGGAAACTGGGAAACTGCATATCCTCACGTGAAAATAACTGGTGGGAAACTGGGAAACTTAATATCCTCACGTGGAAATAACTGGTGGGTAACTGGGAAACTGCATATCCTCATGTGGAAATAACTGGTGGGAAACTGGGAAACTTAATATCCTCACGTGGAAATAACTGGTGGGTAACTGGGAAACTTACTATCCTCATGTGGAAATAACTGGCGGGAAACTTAATATCCTCATGTTGAAATAACTGGTGGAAAACTGGGAAACTTAATATCCTCATGTAGAAATAACTGGTGGGAAACTGCATATCCTCATGTGGATATAACTGGTGGGAAACTGCATATCCTCACGTGGAAATAACTGGTGGGAAACTGGGAAACTTAATGTCCTCATGTTGAAATAACTGGTGGGAAACTGGGAAACTTAATATCCTCATGTTGAAATAACTGGTGGGAAACTGGGAAACTTAATATCCTCATGTTGAAATAACTGGTGGGAAACTGGGAAACTGCATATCGTCACGTGGAAATAACTGGTGGGAAAAAGGGAAACTTAATATCCTCATGTTGAAATAACTGGTAGGAAACTGCATATCCTCATGTGGAAATAACTGGTGGGAAACTGGGAAACTTAATATCCTCATGTGGAAATAACTGGCGGGAAACTTAATATCCTCATGTTGAAATAACTGGTGGAAAACTGGGAAACTTAATATCCTCATGTAGAAATAACTGGTGGGAAACTGCATATCCTCATATGGATATAACTGGTGGGAAACTGCATATCCTCACGTGGAAATAACTGGTGGGAAACTGGGAAACTTAATGTCCTCATGTTGAAATAACTGGTGGGAAACTGGGAAACTTAATATCCTCATGTTGAAATAAATGGTTGGAAACTGGGAAACTGCATATCCTCACGTGGAAATAACTGGTGGGAAACTGGGAAACTTTATATCCTCATGTTGAAATAACTGGTAGGAAACTGCATATCCTCATATGGAAATAACTGGTGGGAAACTGGGAAACTTCATATCCTCATGTGGAAATAACTGGTAGGAAACTGCATATCCTCACGTGGAAATAACTGGTGGGAAACTGGGAAACTTCATATCCTCATATTGAAATAACTGGTGGGAAACTGGGAAACTGCATATCCTCACGTGAAAATAACTGGTGGGAAACTGGGAAACTTAATATCCTCACGTGGAAATAACTGGTGGGTAACTGGGAAACTGCATATCCTCATGTGGAAATAACTGGTGGGAAACTGGGAAACTTAATATCCTCACGTGGAAATAACTGGTGGGTAACTGGGAAACTTAATATCCTCATGTGGAAATAACTGGCGGGAAACTTAATATCCTCATGTTGAAATAACTGGTGGAAAACTGGGAATCTTAATATCCTCATGTAGAAATAACTGGTGGGAAACTGCATATCCTCATGTGGATATAACTGGTGGGAAACTGCATATCCTCACGTGGAAATAACTGGTGGGAAACTGGGAAACTTAATGTCCTCATGTTGAAATAACTGGTGGGAAACTGGGAAACTTAATATCCTCATGTTGAAATAACTGGTGGGAAACTGGGAAACTTAATATCCTCATGTTGAAATAACTGGTGGGAAACTGGGAAACTGCATATCGTCACGTGGAAATAACTGGTGGGAAACTGGGAAACTTAATATCCTCATGTTGAAATAACTGGTAGGAAACTGCATATCCTCATGTGGAAATAACTGGTGGGAAACTGGGAAACTTAATATCCTCATGTGGAAATAACTGGCGGGAAACTTAATATCCTCATGTTGAAATAACTGGTGGAAAACTGGGAAACTTAATATCCTCATGTAGAAATAACTGGTGGGAAACTGCATATCCTCATATGGATATAACTGGTGGGAAACTGCATATCCTCACGTGGAAATAACTGGTGGGAAACTGGGAAACTTAATGTCCTCATGTTGAAATAACTGGTGGGAAACTGGGAAACTTAATATCCTCATGTTGAAATAAATGGTTGGAAACTGGGAAACTGCATATCCTCACGTGGAAATAACTGGTGGGAAACTGGGAAACTTTATATCCTCATGTTGAAATAACTGGTAGGAAACTGCATATCCTCATGTGGAAATAACTGGTGGGAAACTGGGAAACTTCATATCCTCATGTGGAAATAACTGGTAGGAAACTGCATATCCTCACGTGGAAATAACTGGTGGGAAACTGGGAAACTTCATATCCTCATATTGAAATAACTGGTGGGAAACTGGGAAACTGCATATCCTCACGTGAAAATAACTGGTGGGAAACTGGGAAACTTAATATCCTCACGTGGAAATAACTGGTGGGTAACTGGGAAACTGCATATCCTCATGTGGAAATAACTGGTGGGAAACTGGGAAACTTAATATCCTCACGTGGAAATAACTGGTGGGTAACTGGGAAACTTAATATCCTCATGTGGAAATAACTGGCGGGAAACTTAATATCCTCATGTTGAAATAACTGGTGGAAAACTGGGAAACTTAATATCCTCATGTAGAAATAACTGGTGGGAAACTGCATATCCTCATGTGGATATAACTGGTGGGAAACTGCATATCCTCACGTGGAAATAACTGGTGGGAAACTGGGAAACTTAATGTCCTCATGTTGAAATAACTGGTGGGAAACTGGGAAACTTAATATCCTCATGTTGAAATAACTGGTGGGAAACTGGGAAACTGCATATCGTCACGTGGAAATAACTGGTGGGAAACTGGGAAACTTAATATCCTCATGTTGAAATAACTGGTAGGAAACTGCATATCCTCATGTGGAAATAACTGGTGGGAAACTGGGAAACTGCATATCCTCATGTGGAAATAACTGGTAGGAAACTGCATATCCTCATGTGGAAATAACTGGTGGGAAACTGGGAAACTGCATATCCTCATGTGGAAATAACTGGTGGGAAACTGGGAAACTTAATATCCTCATGTTGAAATAACGAGGGAAACTTAATATCCTCATGTTGAAATAACTGGTAGGAAACTGCATATCCTCATGTGGAAATAACTGGTGGGAAATTTAATATGCTCATGTTGAAATAACTGGTAGGAAACTTAATATCCTCATGTAGAAATAACTGGTGGGAAACTGCATATCCTCATGTGGATATAACTGGTGGGAAACTGGGAAACTTAATGTCCTCATGTTGAAATAACTGGTGGGAAACTGGGAAACTGCATATCTTCACGTGGAAATAACTGGTGGGAAACTGGGAAACTTAATATCCTCATGTGGAAATAACTGGTAGGAAACTGCATATCCTCACGTGGAAATAACTGGTGGGAAACTGGGAAACTGCATATCCTCATGTGGAAAAAACTGGCGGGAAACTGCATTTCCTCACATGGAAATAACTGGTGGGAAACTGGGAAACTTAATATCCTCATGTAGAAATAACTGGTGGGAAACTTGATATCCTCATGTTGAAATAACTGGTGGAAAACTGGGAAACTTAATATCCTCATGTAGAAATAACTAGCGGGAAACTGCATTTCCTCACATGGAAATAACTGGTGGGAAACTAGGCAACTTAATATCCTCACGTTGAAATAACTGGTGGGAAACTGGGAAACTTAATATCCTCATGTAGAAATAACTGGTGGGAAACTGCATATCCTCATGTGGAAATAACTGGTGGGAAACTTAATATCCTCATGTTGAAATAACTGGTGGGAAACTGGGAAACTACAAGTCATCACTTGGAAATAACTGGTGGGAAACTGGGAAACTTAATATCCTCATGTTGAAATAACTGGTGGGAAACTGGGAAACTTAATATCCTCATTTGGAAATAACTGGTGGGAAACTGCATATCCTCATGTGGAAATAACTGGTGGGAAACTGCATATCCTCACGTGGAAATAACTGGTGGGAAACTGGGAAACTTAATATCCTCATTTGGAAATAATTGGTAGGAAACTGCATATCCTCACGTGGAAATAACTGGTGGGAAACTGGGAAACGTAATGTCCTCATGTTGAAATAACTGGTGGGAAACTGGGAAACTTAATATCCTCATGTTGAAATAACTGGTGGGAAACTGGGAAACTGCATATCCTCACGTGGAAATAACTGGTGGGAAACAGGGAAACTTAATATCCTCATGTTGAAATAACTGGTGGGAAACTGGGAAACTTAATATCCTCATGTTGAAATAACTGGTGGGAAACTGGGAAACTTAATATCCTCATTTGGAAATAACTGGTGGGAAACTGCATATCCTCATGTGGAAATAACTGGTGGGAAACTGTATATCCTCACGTGGAAATAACTGGTGGGAAACTGGGAAACTTAATATCCTCATTTGGAAATAACTGGTAGGAAACTGCATATCCTCACGTGGAAATAACTGGTGGGAAACTGGGAAACGTAATGTCCTCATGTTGAAATAACTGGTGGGAAACTGGGAAACTTAATATCCTCATGTTGAAATAACTGGTGGGAAACTGGGAAACTGCATATCCTCACGTGGAAATAACTGGTGGGAAACAGGGAAACTTAATATCCTCATGTTGAAATAACTGGTGGGAAACTGGGAAACTTAATATCCTCACGTGGAAATAACTGGTGGGAAACTGGGAAACTTAATATCCTCATGTTGAAATAACTGGTGGGAAACTTAATATCCTCATGTTGAAATAACTGGTGGAAAACTGGGAAACTTAATATCCTCATGTGGAAATAACTGGTAGGAAACTGCATATCTTCATGTGGAAATAACTGGTGGGAAACTGGGAAACTGCATATCCTCATGTGGAAATAACTGGTGGGAAACTGGGAAACTTAATATCCTCATGTTGAAATAACTGGAGGGAAACTTAATATCCTCATGTTGAAATAACTGGTGGGAAACTGGGAAACTTAATATCCTCATGTTGAAATAACTGGTGGAAAACTGGGAAACTTAATATCCTCATGTAGAAATAACTGGTGGGAAACTGCATATCCTCATGTGGATATAACTGGTGGGAAACTGCATATCTTCACGTGGAAATAACTGGTGGGAAACTGGGAAACTTAATGTCCTCATGTTGAAATAACTGGTGGGAAACTGGGAAACTTAATATCCTCATGTTGAAATAACTGGTGGGAAACTGGGAAACTGCATATCGTCACGTGGAAATAACTGGTGGGAAACTGGGAAACTTAATATCCTCATGTTGAAATAACTGGTAGGAAACTGCATATCCTCATGTGGAAATAACTGGTGGGAAACTGGGAAACTTAATATCCTCATGTGGAAATAACTGGCGGGAAACTTAATATCCTCATGTTGAAATAACTGGTGGAAAACTGGGAAACTTAATATCCTCATGTAGAAATAACTGGTGGGAAACTGCATATCCTCATATGGATATAACTGGTGGGAAACTGCATATCCTCACGTGGAAATAACTGGTGGGAAACTGGGAAACTTAATGTCCTCATGTTGAAATAACTGGTGGGAAACTGGGAAACTTAATATCCTCATGTTGAAATAAATGGTTGGAAACTGGGAAACTGCATATCCTCACGTGGAAATAACTGGTGGGAAACTGGGAAACTTTATATCCTCATGTTGAAATAACTGGTAGGAAACTGCATATCCTCATGTGGAAATAACTGGTGGGAAACTGGGAAACTTCATATCCTCATGTGGAAATAACTGGTAGGAAACTGCATATCCTCACGTGGAAATAACTGGTGGGAAACTGGGAAACTTCATATCCTCATATTGAAATAACTGGTGGGAAACTGCATATCCTCATATGGATATAACTGGTGGGAAACTGCATATCCTCACGTGGAAATAACTGGTGGGAAACTGGGAAACTTAATGTCCTCATGTTGAAATAACTGGTGGGAAACTGGGAAACTTAATATCCTCATGTTGAAATAAATGGTTGGAAACTGGGAAACTGCATATCCTCACGTGGAAATAACTGGTGGGAAACTGGGAAACTTTATATCCTCATGTTGAAATAACTGGTAGGAAACTGCATATCCTCATATGGAAATAACTGGTGGGAAACTGGGAAACTTCATATCCTCATGTGGAAATAACTGGTAGGAAACTGCATATCCTCACGTGGAAATAACTGGTGGGAAACTGGGAAACTTCATATCCTCATATTGAAATAACTGGTGGGAAACTGGGAAACTGCATATCCTCACGTGAAAATAACTGGTGGGAAACTGGGAAACTTAATATCCTCACGTGGAAATAACTGGTGGGTAACTGGGAAACTGCATATCCTCATGTGGAAATAACTGGTGGGAAACTGGGAAACTTAATATCCTCACGTGGAAATAACTGGTGGGTAACTGGGAAACTTAATATCCTCATGTGGAAATAACTGGCGGGAAACTTAATATCCTCATGTTGAAATAACTGGTGGAAAACTGGGAAACTTAATATCCTCATGTAGAAATAACTGGTGGGAAACTGCATATCCTCATGTGGATATAACTGGTGGGAAACTGCATATCCTCACGTGGAAATAACTGGTGGGAAACTGGGAAACTTAATGTCCTCATGTTGAAATAACTGGTGGGAAACTGGGAAACTTAATATCCTCATGTTGAAATAACTGGTGGGAAACTGGGAAACTTAATATCCTCATGTTGAAATAACTGGTGGGAAACTGGGAAACTGCATATCGTCACGTGGAAATAACTGGTGGGAAACTGGGAAACTTAATATCCTCATGTTGAAATAACTGGTAGGAAACTGCATATCCTCATGTGGAAATAACTGGTGGGAAACTGGGAAACTTAATATCCTCATGTGGAAATAACTGGCGGGAAACTTAATATCCTCATGTTGAAATAACTGGTGGAAAACTGGGAAACTTAATATCCTCATGTAGAAATAACTGGTGGGAAACTGCATATCCTCATATGGATATAACTGGTGGGAAACTGCATATCCTCACGTGGAAATAACTGGTGGGAAACTGGGAAACTTAATGTCCTCATGTTGAAATAACTGGTGGGAAACTGGGAAACTTAATATCCTCATGTTGAAATAAATGGTTGGAAACTGGGAAACTGCATATCCTCACGTGGAAATAACTGGTGGGAAACTGGGAAACTTTATATCCTCATGTTGAAATAACTGGTAGGAAACTGCATATCCTCATGTGGAAATAACTGGTGGGAAACTGGGAAACTTCATATCCTCATGTGGAAATAACTGGTAGGAAACTGCATATCCTCACGTGGAAATAACTGGTGGGAAACTGGGAAACTTCATATCCTCATATTGAAATAACTGGTGGGAAACTGGGAAACTGCATATCCTCACGTGAAAATAACTGGTGGGAAACTGGGAAACTTAATATCCTCACGTGGAAATAACTGGTGGGTAACTGGGAAACTGCATATCCTCATGTGGAAATAACTGGTGGGAAACTGGGAAACTTAATATCCTCACGTGGAAATAACTGGTGGGTAACTGGGAAACTTAATATCCTCATGTGGAAATAACTGGCGGGAAACTTAATATCCTCATGTTGAAATAACTGGTGGAAAACTGGGAAACTTAATATCCTCATGTAGAAATAACTGGTGGGAAACTGCATATCCTCATGTGGATATAACTGGTGGGAAACTGCATATCCTCACGTGGAAATAACTGGTGGGAAACTGGGAAACTTAATGTCCTCATGTTGAAATAACTGGTGGGAAACTGGGAAACTTAATATCCTCATGTTGAAATAACTGGTGGGAAACTGGGAAACTGCATATCGTCACGTGGAAATAACTGGTGGGAAACTGGGAAACTTAATATCCTCATGTTGAAATAACTGGTAGGAAACTGCATATCCTCATGTGGAAATAACTGGTGGGAAACTGGGAAACTGCATATCCTCATGTGGAAATAACTGGTAGGAAACTGCATATCCTCATGTGGAAATAACTGGTGGGAAACTGGGAAACTGCATATCCTCATGTGGAAATAACTGGTGGGAAACTGGGAAACTTAATATCCTCATGTTGAAATAACGAGGGAAACTTAATATCCTCATGTTGAAATAACTGGTAGGAAACTGCATATCCTCATGTGGAAATAACTGGTGGGAAATTTAATATGCTCATGTTGAAATAACTGGTAGGAAACTTAATATCCTCATGTAGAAATAACTGGTGGGAAACTGCATATCCTCATGTGGATATAACTGGTGGGAAACTGCATATCCTCACGTGGAAATAACTGGTGGGAAACTGGGAAACTTAATGTCCTCATGTTGAAATAACTGGTGGGAAACTGGGAAACTGCATATCTTCACGTGGAAATAACTGGTGGGAAACTGGGAAACTTAATATCCTCATGTGGAAATAACTGGTAGGAAACTGCATATCCTCACGTGGAAATAACTGGTGGGAAACTGGGAAACTGCATATCCTCATGTGGAAAAAACTGGCGGGAAACTGCATTTCCTCACATGGAAATAACTGGTGGGAAACTGGGAAACTTAATATCCTCATGTAGAAATAACTGGTGGGAAACTTGATATCCTCATGTTGAAATAACTGGTGGAAAACTGGGAAACTTAATATCCTCATGTAGAAATAACTAGCGGGAAACTGCATTTCCTCACATGGAAATAACTGGTGGGAAACTAGGCAACTTAATATCCTCATGTTGAAATAACTGGTGGGAAACTGGGAAACTTAATATCCTCATTTGGAAATAACTGGTGGGAAACTGCATATCCTTATGTGGAAATAACTGGTGGGAAACTGCATATCCTCACGTGGAAATAACTGGTGGGAAACTGGGAAACTTAATATCCTCATTTGGAAATAATTGGTAGGAAACTGCATATCCTCACGTGGAAATAACTGGTGGGAAACTGGGAAACGTAATGTCCTCATGTTGAAATAACTGGTGGGAAACTGGGAAACTTAATATCCTCATGTTGAAATAACTGGTGGGAAACTGGGAAACTGCATATCCTCACGTGGAAATAACTGGTGGGAAACAGGGAAACTTAATATCCTCATGTTGAAATAACTGGTGGGAAACTGGGAAACTTAATATCCTCATGTTGAAATAACTGGTGGGAAACTGGGAAACTTAATATCCTCATTTGGAAATAACTGGTGGGAAACTGCATATCCTCATGTGGAAATAACTGGTGGGAAACTGTATATCCTCACGTGGAAATAACTGGTGGGAAACTGGGAAACTTAATATCCTCATTTGGAAATAACTGGTAGGAAACTGCATATCCTCACGTGGAAATAACTGGTGGGAAACTGGGAAACGTAATGTCCTCATGTTGAAATAACTGGTGGGAAACTGGGAAACTTAATATCCTCATGTTGAAATAACTGGTGGGAAACTGGGAAACTGCATATCCTCACGTGGAAATAACTGGTGGGAAACAGGGAAACTTAATATCCTCATGTTGAAATAACTGGTGGGAAACTGGGAAACTTAATATCCTCATGTGGAAATAACTGGTGGGAAACTGGGAAACTTAATATCCTCATGTAGAAATAACTGGTGGGAAACTGCATATCCTCATGTGGAAATAACTGGTGGGAAACTGGGAAACTTAATATCCTCATGTTGATATAACTGGTGGGAAACTGGGAAACTGCATATCTTCACGTGGAAATAACTGGTGGGAAACTGCATATCCTCATGTGGAAATAACTGGTGGGAAACTTAATATCCTCATGTTGAAATAACTGGTGGGAAACTGGGAAACTGCATATCCTCACTTGGAAATAACTGGTGGGAAACTGGGAAACTTAATATCCTCATGTGGAAATAACTGGTAGGAAACTGCATATCCTCACGTGGAAATAACTGGTGGGAAACTGGGAAACTACATATCCTCATGTGTAAATAACTGGTGGGAAACTTAATATCCTCATGTTGAAATAAATGGTGGGAAACTGGGAAACTGCATATCCTCACGTGGAAATAACTGGTGGGAAACTGGGAAACTTAATATCCTCATGTGGAAATAACTGGTAGGAAACTGCATATCCTCACGTGGAAATAACTGGTGGGAAACTGGGAAAATGCATGTCCTCATGTGGAAATAACTGGCGGGAAACTGTATTTCCTCACATGGAAATAACTGGTGGGAAACTAGGCAACTTAATATCCTCATGTTGAAATAACTGGTGGGAAACTGGGAAACTTAATATCCTCATGTAGAAATAACTGGTGGGAAACTGCATATCCTCATGTGGAAATAACTGGTGGGAAACTTAATATCCTCATGTTGAAATAACTGGTGGGAAACTGGGAAACTGCATATCCTCACGTGGAAATAACTGGTGGGAAACTGGGAAACTTAATATCCTCATGTTGAAATAACTGGTGGGAAACTTAATATCCTCATGTTGAAATAACTGGTGGAAAAATGGGAAACTTAATATCCTCATGTGGAAATAACTGGTAGGAAACTGCATATCCTCATGTGGAAATAACTGGTGGGAAACTGGGAAACTGCATATCCTCACGTGGAAATAACTGGTGGGAAACTGGGAAACTTAATATCCTCATGTTGAAATAACTGGAGGGAAACTTAATATCCTCATGTTGAAATAACTGGTGGGAAACTGGGAAACTTAATATCCTCACGTGGAAATAACTGGTGGGAAACTGGGAAACGTAATATCCTCATGTGGAAATAACTGGCGGGAAACTTAATATCCTCATGTTGAAATAACTGGTGGGAAACTGGGAAACTTAATATCCTCATGTAGAAATAACTGGTGGGAAACAGCATATCCTCATATGGATATAACTGGTGGGAAACTGCATATCCTCACGTGGAAATAACTGGTGGGAAACTGGGAAACTTAATGTCCTCATGTTGAAATAACTGGTGGGAAACTGGGAAACTTAATATCCTCATGTTGAAATAAATGGTTGGAAACTGGGAAACTGCATATCCTCACGTGGAAATAACTGGTGGGAAACTGGGAAACTTTATATCCTCATGTTGAAATAACTGGTAGGAAACTGCATATCCTCATGTGGAAATAACTGGTGGGAAACTGGGAAACTTCATATCCTCATGTGGAAATAACTGGTAGGAAACTGCATATCCTCACGTGGAAATAACTGGTGGGAAACTGGGAAACTTCATATCCTCATATTGAAATAACTGGTGGGAAACTGGGAAACTGCATATCCTCACGTGAAAATAACTGGTGGGAAACTGGGAAACTTAATATCCTCACGTGGAAATAACTGGTGGGTAACTGGGAAACTGCATATCCTCATGTGGAAATAACTGGTGGGAAACTGGGAAACTTAATATCCTCACGTGGAAATAACTGGTGGGTAACTGGGAAACTTAATATCCTCATGTGGAAATAACTGGCGGGAAACTTAATATCCTCATGTTGAAATAACTGGTGGAAAACTGGGAAACTTAATATCCTCATGTAGAAATAACTGGTGGGAAACTGCATATCCTCATGTGGATATAACTGGTGGGAAACTGCATATCCTCACGTGGAAATAACTGGTGGGAAACTGGGAAACTTAATGTCCTCATGTTGAAATAACTGGTGGGAAACTGGGAAACTTAATATCCTCATGTTGAAATAACTGGTGGGAAACTGGGAAACTGCATATCGTCACGTGGAAATAACTGGTGGGAAACTGGGAAACTTAATATCCTCATGTTGAAATAACTGGTAGGAAACTGCATATCCTCATGTGGAAATAACTGGTGGGAAACTGGGAAACTGCATATCCTCATGTGGAAATAACTGGTAGGAAACTGCATATCCTCATGTGGAAATAACTGGTGGGAAACTGGGAAACTGCATATCCTCATGTGGAAATAACTGGTGGGAAACTGGGAAACTTAATATCCTCATGTTGAAATAACGAGGGAAACTTAATATCCTCATCTTGAAATAACTGGTAGGAAACTGCATATCCTCATGTGGAAATAACTGGTGGGAAATTTAATATGCTCATGTTGAAATAACTGGTAGGAAACTTAATATCCTCATGTAGAAATAACTGGTGGGAAACTGCATATCCTCATGTGGATATAACTGGTGGGAAACTGCATATCCTCACGTGGAAATAACTGGTGGGAAACTGGGAAACGTAATGTCCTCATGTTGAAATAACTGGTGGGAAACTGGGAAACTTAATATCCTCATGTTGAAATAACTGGTGGGAAACTGGGAAACTGCATATCCTCACGTGGAAATAACTGGTGGGAAACAGGGAAACTTAATATCCTCATGTTGAAATAACTGGTGGGAAACTGGGAAACTTAATATCCTCATGTTGAAATAACTGGTGGGAAACTGGGAAACTTAATATCCTCATTTGGAAATAACTGGTGGGAAACTGCATATCCTCATGTGGAAATAACTGGTGGGAAACTGTATATCCTCACGTGGAAATAACTGGTGGGAAACTGGGAAACTTAATATCCTCATTTGGAAATAACTGGTAGGAAACTGCATATCCTCACGTGGAAATAACTGGTGGGAAACTGGGAAACGTAATGTCCTCATGTTGAAATAACTGGTGGGAAACTGGGAAACTTAATATCCTCATGTTGAAATAACTGGTGGGAAACTGGGAAACTGCATATCCTCACGTGGAAATAACTGGTGGGAAACAGGGAAACTTAATATCCTCATGTTGAAATAACTGGTGGGAAACTGGGAAACTTAATATCCTCATGTGGAAATAACTGGTGGGAAACTGGGAAACTTAATATCCTCATGTAGAAATAACTGGTGGGAAACTGCATATCCTCATGTGGAAATAACTGGTGGGAAACTGGGAAACTTAATATCCTCATGTTGAAATAACTGGTGGGAAACTGGGAAACTGCATATCTTCACGTGGAAATAACTGGTGGGAAACTGCATATCCTCATGTGGAAATAACTGGTGGGAAACTTAATATCCTCATGTTGAAATAACTGGTGGGAAACTGGGAAACTGTATATCCTCACTTGGAAATAACTGGTGGGAAACTGGGAAACTTAATATCCTCATGTGGAAATAACTGGTAGGAAACTGCATATCCTCACGTGGAAATAACTGGTGGGAAACTGGGAAACTACATATCCTCATGTGTAAATAACTGGTGGGAAACTTAATATCCTCATGTTGAAATAACTGGTGGGAAACTGGGAAACTGCATATCCTCACGTGGAAATAACTGGTGGGAAACTGGGAAACTTAATATCCTCATGTGGAAATAACTGGTAGGAAACTGCATATCCTCACGTGGAAATAACTGGTGGGAAACTGGGAAAATGCATGTCCTCATGTGGAAATAACTGGCGGGAAACTGTATTTCCTCACATGGAAATAACTGGTGGGAAACTAGGCAACTTAATATCCTCATGTTGAAATAACTGGTGGGAAACTGGGAAACTTAATATCCTCATGTAGAAATAACTGGTGGGAAACTGCATATCCTCATGTGGATATAACTGGTGGGAAACTGCATATCCTCACGTGGAAATAACTGGTGGGAAACTGGGAAACTTAATGTCCTCATGTTGAAATAACTGGTGGGAAACTGGGAAACTGCATATCTTCACGTGGAAATAACTGGTGGGAAACTGGGAAACTTAATATCCTCATGTGGAAATAACTGGTAGGAAACTGCATATCCTCACGTGGAAATAACTGGTGGGAAACTGGGAAACTGCATATCCTCATGTGGAAAAAACTGGCGGGAAACTGCATTTCCTCACATGGAAATAACTGGTGGGAAACTGGGAAACTTAATATCCTCATGTAGAAATAACTGGTGGGAAACTTGATATCCTCATGTTGAAATAACTGGTGGAAAACTGGGAAACTTAATATCCTCATGTAGAAATAACTAGCGGGAAACTGCATTTCCTCACATGGAAATAACTGGTGGGAAACTAGGCAACTTAATATCCTCACGTTGAAATAACTGGTGGGAAACTGGGAAACTTAATATCCTCATGTAGAAATAACTGGTGGGAAACTGCATATCCTCATGTGGAAATAACTGGTGGGAAACTTAATATCCTCATGTTGAAATAACTGGTGGGAAACTGGGAAACTGTATATCCTCACGTGGAAATAACTGGTGGGAAACTGGGAAACTTAATATCCTCATGTTGAAATAACTGGTGGGAAACTTAATATCCTCATGTTGAAATAACTGGTGGAAAACTGGGAAACTTAATATCCTCATGTGGAAATAACTGGTAGGAAACTGCATATCCTCATGTGGAAATAACTGGTGGGAAACTGGGAAACTGCATATCCTCATGTGGAAATAACTGGTGGGAAACTGGGAAACTTAATATCCTCATGTTGAAATAACTGGAGGGAAACTTAATATCCTCATGTTGAAATAACTGGTGGGAAACTGGGAAACTTAATATCCTCACGTGGAAATAACTGGTGGGAAACTGGGAAACGTAATATCCTCATGTGGAAATAACTGGCGGGAAACTTAATATCCTCATGTTGAAATAACTGGTGGGAAACTGGGAAACTTAATATCCTCATGTAGAAATTACTGGTGGGAAACTGCATATCCTCATGTGGAAATAACTGGTGGGAAACTGGGAAACTTAATATCCTCATGTTGAAATAACTGGTGGGAAACTGGGAAACTGCATATCTTCACGTGGAAATAACTGGTGGGAAACTGGGAAACTTAATATCCTCATGTGGAAATAACTGGTAGGAAACTGCATATCCTCACGTGGAAATAACTGGTGGGAAACTGGGAAACTGCATATCCTCATGTGGAAAAAACTGGCGGGAAACTGCATTTCCTCACATGGAAATAACTGGTGGGAAACTGGGAAACTTAATATCCTCATGTTGAAATAACTGGTGGGAAACTGGGAAACTTAATATCCTCATGTAGAAATAACTGGTGGGAAACTGCATATCCTCATGTGGATATAACTGGTGGGAAACTGCATATCCTCACGTGGAAATAACTGGTGGGAAACTGGGAAACTTAATGTCCTCATGTTGAAATAACTGGTGGGAAACTGGGAAACTTAATATCCTCATGTTGAAATAACTGGTGGGAAACTGGGAAACTGCATATCGTCACGTGGAAATAACTGGTGGGAAACTGGGAAACTTAATATCCTCATGTTGAAATAACTGGTAGGAAACTGCATATCCTCATGTGGAAATAACTGGTGGGAAACTGGGAAACTGCATATCCTCATGTGGAAATAACTGGTAGGAAACTGCATATCCTCATGTGGAAATAACTGGTGGGAAACTGGGAAACTGCATATCCTCATGTGGAAATAACTGTTTGGAAACTGGGAAACTTAATATCCTCATGTTGAAATAACGAGGGAAACTTAATATCCTCATGTTGAAATAACTGGTAGGAAACTGCATATCCTCATGTGGAAATAACTGGTGGGAAATTTAATATGCTCATGTTGAAATAACTGGTAGGAAACTTAATATCCTCATGTAGAAATAACTGGTGGGAAACTGCATATCCTCATGTGGATATAACTGGTGGGAAACTGCATATCCTCACGTGGAAATCACTGGTGGGAAACTGGGAAACTTAATATCCTCATGTGGAAATAACTGGTAGGAAACTGCATATCCTCACGTGGAAATAACTGGTGGGAAACTGGGAAACTGCATATCCTCATGTGGAAAAAACTGGCGGGAAACTACATTTCCTCACATGGAAATAACTGGTGGGAAACTGGGAAACTTAATATCCTCATGTAGAAATAACTGGTGGGAAACTTGATATCCTCATGTTGAAATAACTGGTGGAAAACTGGGAAACTTAATATCCTCATGTAGAAATAACTAGCGGGAAACTGCATTTCCTCACATGGAAATAACTGGTGGGAAACTAGGCAACTTAATATCCTCACGTTGAAATAACTGGTGGGAAACTGGGAAACTTAATATCCTCATGTTGAAATAACTGGAGGGAAACTTAATATCCTCATGTTGAAATAACTGGTGGGAAACTGGGAAACTTAATATCCTCACGTGGAAATAACTGGTGGGAAACTGGGAAACGTAATATCCTCATGTGGAAATAACTGGCGGGAAACTTAATATCCTCATGTTGAAATAACTGGTGGGAAACTGGGAAACTTAATATCCTCATGTAGAAATAACTGGTGGGAAACTGCATATCCTCATGTGGAAATAACTGGTGGGAAACTGGGAAACTTAATATCCTCATGTTGAAATAACTGGTGGGAAACTGGGAAACTGCATATCTTCACGTGGAAATAACTGGTGGGAAACTGGGAAACTTAATATCCTCATGTGGAAATAACTGGTAGGAAACTGCATATCCTCACGTGGAAATAACTGGTGGGAAACTGGGAAACTGCATATCCTCATGTGGAAAAAACTGGCGGGAAACTGCATTTCCTCACATGGAAATAACTGGTGGGAAACTGGGAAACTTAATATCCTCATGTTGAAATAACTGGTGGGAAACTGGGAAACTTAATATCCTCATGTAGAAATAACTGGTGGGAAACTGCATATCCTCATGTGGATATAACTGGTGGGAAACTGCATATCCTCACGTGGAAATAACTGGTGGGAAACTGGGAAACTTAATGTCCTCATGTTGAAATAACTGGTGGGAAACTGGGAAACTTAATATCCTCATGTTGAAATAACTGGTGGGAAACTGGGAAACTGCATATCGTCACGTGGAAATAACTGGTGGGAAACTGGGAAACTTAATATCCTCATGTTGAAATAACTGGTAGGAAACTGCATATCCTCATGTGGAAATAACTGGTGGGAAACTGGGAAACTGCATATCCTCATGTGGAAATAACTGTGTGGAAACTGGGAAACTTAATATCCTCATGTTGAAATAACTGGAGGGAAACTTAATATCCTCATGTTGAAATAACTGGTGGGAAACTGGGAAACTTAATATCCTCATGTGGAAACAACTGGTGGGAAACTGGGAAACTTAATATCCTCATGTGGAAATAACTGGCGGGAAACTTAATATCCTCATGTTGAAATAACTGGTAGGAAACTGCATATCCTCATGTGGAAATAACTGGTGGGAAACTGGGAAACTGCATATCCTCATGTGGAAATAACTGTGTGGAAACTGGGAAACTTAATATCCTCATGTTGAGATAACTGGAGGGAAACTTAATATCCTCATGTTGAAATAACTGGTGGGAAACTGGAAAACTTAATATCCTCATGTGGAAACAACTGGTGGGAAACTGGGAAACTTAATATCCTCATGTGGAAATATCTGGCGGGAAACTTAATATCCTCATGTTGAAATAACTGGTGGAAAACTGGGAAACTTAATATCCTCATGTGGAAATAACTGGTGGGAAACTGGGAAACTGCATATCCTCACGTGGAAATAACTGGTGGGAAATTGGGAAACTGCATATCCTCATGTGGAAATAACTGGCGGGAAACTGCATTTCCTCACATGGAAATAACTGGTGGGAAACTAGGCAACTTAATATCCTCATGTTGAAATAACTGGTGGGAAACTGGGAAACTTAATATCCTCATGTAGAAATAACTGGTGGGAAACTGCATATCCTCATGTGGAAATAACTGGTGGGAAACTGGGAAACTTAATATCCTCATGTTGAAATAACTGGTGGGAAACTGCATATCCTCACGTGGAAATAACTGGTGGGAAACTTAATATCCTCATGTGGAAATAACTGGTAGGAAACTGCATATCCTCACGTGGAAATAACTGGTGGGAAACTGGGAAACTGCATATCCTCATGTGGAAATAACTGGCGGGAAACTGCATTTCCTCACATGGAAATAACTGGTGGGAAACTAGGCAACTTAATATCCTCATGTTGAAATAACTGGTGGGAAACTGGGAAACTTAATATCCTCATGTAGAAATAACTGGTGGGAAACTGCATATCCTCATGTGGAAATAACTGGTGGGAAACTTAATATCCTCATGTAGAAATAACTGGTGGGAAACTGGGAAACTTAATATCCTCATGTGGAAATAACTGGTAGGAAACTGCATATCCTCATGTGGAAATAACTGGTGGGAAACTGGGAAACTGCATATCCTCATGTGGAAATAACTGGTGGGAAACTGGGAAACTTAATATCCTCATGTGGAAATAACTGGCGGGAAACTTAATATCCTCATGTTGAAATAACTGGTGGAAAACTGGGAAACTTAATATCCTCATGTAGAAATAACTGGTGGGAAACTGCATATCCCCATGTGGATATAACTGGTGGGAAACTGCATATCCTCACGTGGAAATAACTGGTGGGAAACTGGGAAACTTAATATCCTCATGTGGAAATAACTGGCGGGAAACTTAATATCCTCATGTTGAAATAACTGGTGGAAAACTGGGAAACTTAATATCCTCATGTAGAAATAACTGGTGGGAAACTGCATATCCTCACGTGGAAATAACTGGTGGGAAACTGGGAAACTGCATATCCTCATGTGGAAATAACTGGTGGGAAACTTAATATCCTCATGTTGAAAAAACTGGTGGGAAACTGGGAAACTGCATTTCCTCACATGGAAATAACTGGTGGGAAACTAGGCAACTTAATATCCTCATGTTGAAATAACTGGTGGGAAACTGGGAAACTGCATATCCTCACGTGGAAATAACTGGTGGGAAACTGGGAAACTTACTATCCTCATGTTGAAATAACTGGTGGGAAACTTAATATCCTCATGTTGAAATAACTGGTGGAAAACTGGGAAACTTAATATCCTCATGTGGAAATAACTGGTAGGAAACTGCATATCCTCTTGTGGAAATGACTGGTGGGAAACTGGGAAACTGCATATCCTCATGTGGAAAAAACTGGTGGGAAACTGGGAAACTTAATATCCTCATGTTGAAATAACTGGTGGGAAACTGGGAAACTTAATATCCTCACGTGGAAATAACTGGTGGGAAACTGGGAAATGTAATATCCTCATGTGGAAATAACTGGCGGGAAACTAAATATCCTCATGTTGAAATAACTGGTGGAAAACTGGGAAACTTTATATCCTCATATTGAAATAACTGGTGGGAAACTGGGAAACTGCATATCCTCACGTGAAAATAACTGTTGGGAAACTGGGAAACTTAATATCCTAATGTTGAAATAACTGGTGGGAAACTTAATATCCTCATGTTGAAATAACTGGTGGAAAACTGGGAAACTTAATATCCTCATGTGGAAATAACTGGTAGGAAACTGCATATCCTCATGTGGAAATAACTGGTGGGAAACTGGGAAACTGCATATCCTCATGTGGAAATAACTGGTGGGAAACTGGGAAACTTAATATCCTCACGTGGAAATAACTGGTGGGAAACTGGGAAACTTAATATCCTCATGTGGAAATAACTGGCGGGAAACTTAATATCCTCATGTTGAAATAACTGGTGGAAAACTGGGAAACTTAATATCCTCATGTAGAAATAACTGGTGGGAAACTGCATATCCTCATGTGGATATAACTGGTGGGAAACTGCATATCCTCACGTGGAAATAACTGGTGGGAAACTGGGAAACTTAATGTCCTCATGTTGAAATAACTGGTGGGAAACTGGGAAACTTAATATCCTCATGTTGAAATAACTGGTGGGAAACTGGGAAACTGCATATCGTCACGTGGAAATAACTGGTGGGAAACTGGGAAACTTAACCCTCTAGGCGCCACTGTCGAGTTTACTCGACAAGATGCGGTACTGAATAAAACGGCCGATTTAGTCAAATAGGGTGTCATATTTCGTTCGACATCCACTCCACTAGGTGGCAAACATGTCATACGTCATCCCCGAGTCCGAAAAAGGTCATGGTTTAAACAAAAGTTTTGAGCTACAGCGTATTGAATCAGTGCGTGCAATACCGGAGCTAGTGTGCGTGTGAGCCACTTAGTCAGAGCGATATTGTCAACGTTAGCGAGTATTTGCATTAGATTATCGTCTAATGGCATCAAAAAAGTTTACCTGAAATGAAGTGTTGGGTCTTCTATTCGCGGACCCTGATTCTGAAGGGGAATATCTGCCTTCAGGAAATGACGGTGATTCGTTTAGTGAGGCTTCAGATGCGTCCCTGCCTTCAATGATGCAGCTGGACAAAGTGAGAGTTTACTCCATAGTTTAGCTTACACCAAGCACAAACGTTGAATCGTTTGCCCAATGTCACTGGTGGGAATAATGTTTCACGGGTTCGGAGTGTTCATCGGGAAGTTAGCAGGGTGTTAGTGGTGTGGCGAACAAGGCTGGAGGTAGCCTAATAGCGCTAGCTTCTGTCTTTTGCCTCTCCACAATCGCGGCGACAGTAACGTGGTGGAGCCTTTGTCTAATGCGACTGGGTATGTTAGACGAGGTCGAAGTGCTCATAGGAGAGTTAGGGGGGAACGTAGTGTCTGTGTGGGGAGTCGCAATGAGAATGACAGTAGGCCTAGTCCGAGCTGCGCAAATTCTCTCCACTCGACGCGCGCGAGGCAGATCTGGCCATGCTGCTCGCATGGTGGAGGTGGTGACACGCTCTCTCCCTCTCCCTCTCCCCCCCACACACACACACACACACACACACACACATTAGGTCATGCATAGTCTATCACAAGATGATGGGAATGCCGGCCCTGTATGGATAGGGAGTCATTATCTCTACAACAAAAGGCCTGCTACATAAAAAAAAAAAATGTCAGCCATTTATTAGTAATGATTTACACTGTTGATTTGCTATCTATTTCCCTGATCATTTAGGACATACACTATGTGTTCCTTTTTGTGTGTTCATGTCCTTGTGATGTGTGTGTCTTTGTCAGCTAAGAAAAAAAAACATCAACAAAAACAACAAAAAGAAAAAAAATACTAACATTGTCTCTTGTCTTGTCTCGTCATCTCACTCCTGATCTGTGCCTTGCCGTGGCAAATGAGCTTTTGAACTAAACAGGTCTTGTCTACTTGTGTTTGTGTGTCATCTGAATAATCTATATGTGCCCCATACATGGAATCAGAGTGCCTACTGTATGTAGTAAATGGAAAATCTCTACAGCAAAAGGCCAGTCTACTGCTACATGCATTTGGTTTGTTTCGGCCATTTATTAGTAATGATTTACACAGTTTGTTCACTACTTACTATTTACCTGAGCATTCAGTATTGTGCAATATAGCATACAGAAGGTGAGGGACATTTTGGGGGGAAAGAAGTGGTGCATTTTATCATTCAAACATGCGACTTTTCATGAAAATTCTATAATCCAAGATGGCCGCCACCATATGACGTCATAATATGCAAATTAGATATAAACATTTAATCTCTACATAAACTTTGGGTCATCCTTAATATTTCTCTAATTTACAGAAAGTCTCTATCTCTTATCACTTTTAAGATATAGCCTTTTGAAATGAAGATGTCAAAATTGATCGTTTCGGACAAAAACCTCTGGCGCCTAAAGGGTTAATATCCTCATGTTGAAATAACTGGTAGGAAACTGCATATCCTCATGTGGAAATAACTGGTGGGAAACTGGGAAACTGCATATCCTCATGTGGAAATAACTGTGTGGAAACTGGGAAACTTAATATCCTCATGTTGAAATAACTGGAGGGAAACTTAATATCCTCATGTTGAAATAACTGGTGGGAAACTGGGAAACTTAATATCCTCATGTGGAAACAACTGGTGGGAAACTGGGAAACTTAATATCCTCATGTGGAAATAACTGGCGGGAAACTTAATATCCTCATGTTGAAATAACTGGTGGAAAACTGGGAAACTTAATATCCTCATGTGGAAATAACTGGTGGGAAACTGGGAAACTGCATATCCTCACGTGGAAATAACTGGTGGGAAATTGGGAAACTGCATATCCTCATGTGGAAATAACTGGCGGGAAACTGCATTTCCTCACATGGAAATAACTGGTGGGAAACTAGGCAACTTAATATCCTCATGTTGAAATAACTGGTGGGAAACTGGGAAACTTAATATCCTCATGTGGAAATAACTGGCGGGAAACTAAATATCCTCATGTTGAAATAACTGGTGGAAAACTGGGAAACTTTATATCCTCATATTGAAATAACTGGTGGGAAACTGGGAAACTGCATATCCTCACGTGAAAATAACTGTTGGGAAACTGGGAAACTTAATATCCTAATGTTGAAATAACTGGTGGGAAACTTAATATCCTCATGTTGAAATAACTGGTGGAAAACTGGGAAACTTAATATCCTCATGTGGAAATAACTGGTAGGAAACTGCATATCCTCATGTGGAAATAACTGGTGGGAAACTGGGAAACTGCATATCCTCATGTGGAAATAACTGGTGGGAAACTGGGAAACTTAATATCCTCACGTGGAAATAACTGGTGGGAAACTGGGAAACTTAATATCCTCATGTGGAAATAACTGGCGGGAAACTTAATATCCTCATGTTGAAATAACTGGTGGAAAACTGGGAAACTTAATATCCTCATGTAGAAATAACTGGTGGGAAACTGCATATCCTCATGTGGATATAACTGGTGGGAAACTGCATATCCTCACGTGGAAATAACTGGTGGGAAACTGGGAAACTTAATGTCCTCATGTTGAAATAACTGGTGGGAAACTGGGAAACTTAATATCCTCATGTTGAAATAACTGGTGGGAAACTGGGAAACTGCATATCGTCACGTGGAAATAACTGGTGGGAAACTGGGAAACTTAATATCCTCATGTTGAAATAACTGGTAGGAAACTGCATATCCTCATGTGGAAATAACTGGTGGGAAACTGGGAAACTGCATATCCTCATGTGGAAATAACTGTGTGGAAACTGGGAAACTTAATATCCTCATGTTGAGATAACTGGAGGGAAACTTAATATCCTCATGTTGAAATAACTGGTGGGAAACTGGGAAACTTAATATCCTCATGTGGAAACAACTGGTGGGAAACTGGGAAACTTAATATCCTCATGTGGAAATAACTGGCGGGAAACTTAATATCCTCATGTTGAAATAACTGGTAGGAAACTGCATATCCTCATGTGGAAATAACTGGTGGGAAACTGGGAAACTGCATATCCTCATGTGGAAATAACTGTGTGGAAACTGGGAAACTTAATATCCTCATGTTGAGATAACTGGAGGGAAACTTAATATCCTCATGTTGAAATAACTGGTGGGAAACTGGGAAACTTAATATCCTCATGTGGAAACAACTGGTGGGAAACTGGGAAACTTAATATCCTCATGTGGAAATAACTGGCGGGAAACTTAATATCCTCATGTTGAAATAACTGGTGGAAAACTGGGAAACTTAATATCCTCATGTGGAAATAACTGGTGGGAAACTGGGAAACTGCATATCCTCACGTGGAAATAACTGGTGGGAAATTGGGAAACTGCATATCCTCATGTGGAAATAACTGGCGGGAAACTGCATTTCCTCACATGGAAATAACTGGTGGGAAACTAGGCAACTTAATATCCTAATGTTGAAATAACTGGTGGGAAACTGGGAAACTTAATATCCTCATGTAGAAATAACTGGTGGGAAACTGCATATCCTCATGTGGAAATAACTGGTGGGAAACTGGGAAACTTAATATCCTCATGTTGAAATAACTGGTGGGAAACTGCATATCCTCACGTGGAAATAACTGGTGGGAAACTTAATATCCTCATGTGGAAATAACTGGTAGGAAACTGCATATCCTGACGTGGAAATAACTGGTGGGAAACTGGGAAACTGCATATCCTCATGTGGAAATAACTGGCGGGAAACTGCATTTCCTCACATGGAAATAACTGGTGGGAAACTAGGCAACTTAATATCCTCATGTTGAAATAACTGGTGGGAAACTGGGAAACTTAATATCCTCATGTAGAAATAACTGGTGGGAAACTGCATATCCTCATGTGGAAATAACTGGTGGGAAACTTAATATCCTCATGTAGAAATAACTGGTGGGAAACTGGGAAACTTAATATCCTCATGTGGAAATAACTGGTAGGAAACTGCATATCCTCATGTGGAAATAACTGGTGGGAAACTGGGAAACTGCATATCCTCATGTGGAAATAACTGGTGGGAAACTGGGAAACTTAATATCCTCATGTGGAAATAACTGGCGGGAAACTTAATATCCTCATGTTGAAATAACTGGTGGAAAACTGGGAAACTTAATATCCTCATGTAGAAATAACTGATGGGAAACTGCATATCCTCATGTGGATATAACTGGTGGGAAACTGCATATCCTCACGTGGAAATAACTGGTGGGAAACTGGGAAACTTAATATCCTCATGTGGAAATAACTGGCGGGAAACTTAATATCCTCATGTTGAAATAACTGGTGGAAAACTGGGAAACTTAATATCCTCATGTAGAAATAACTGGTGGGAAACTGCATATCCTCACGTGGAAATAACTGGTGGGAAACTGGGAAACTGCATATCCTCATGTGGAAATAACTGGTGGGAAACTTAATATCCTCATGTTGAAAAAACTGGTGGGAAACTGGGAAACTGCATTTCCTCACATGGAAATAACTGGTGGGAAACTAGGCAACTTAATATCCTCATGTTGAAATAACTGGTGGGAAACTGGGAAACTGCATATCCTCACGTGGAAATAACTGGTGGGAAACTGGGAAACTTACTATCCCCATGTTGAAATAACTGGTGGGAAACTTAATATCCTCATGTTGAAATAACTGGTGGAAAACTGGGAAACTTAATATCCTCATGTGGAAATAACTGGTAGGAAACTGCATATCCTCATGTGGAAATGACTGGTGGGAAACTGGGAAACTGCATATCCTCATGTGGAAATAACTGGTGGGAAACTGGGAAACTTAATATCCTCATGTTGAAATAACTGGTGGGAAACTGGGAAACTTAATATCCTCACGTGGAAATAACTGGTGGGAAACTGGGAAATGTAATATCCTCATGTGGAAATAACTGGCGGGAAACTAAATATCCTCATGTTGAAATAACTGGTGGAAAACTGGGAAACTTTATATCCTCATATTGAAATAACTGGTGGGAAACTGGGAAACTGCATATCCTCACGTGAAAATAACTGTTGGGAAACTGGGAAACTTAATATCCTAATGTTGAAATAACTGGTGGGAAACTTAATATCCTCATGTTGAAATAACTGGTGGAAAACTGGGAAACTTAATATCCTCATGTGGAAATAACTGGTAGGAAACTGCATATCCTCATGTGGAAATGACTGGTGGGAAACTGGGAAACTGCATATCCTCATGTGGAAATAACTGGTGGGAAACTGGGAAACTTAATATCCTCATGTTGAAATAACTGGTGGGAAACTGGGAAACTTAATATCCTCACGTGGAAATAACTGGTGGGAAACTGGGAAATGTAATATCCTCATGTGGAAATAACTGGCGGGAAACTAAATATCCTCATGTTGAAATAACTGGTGGAAAACTGGGAAACTTTATATCCTCATATTGAAATAACTGGTGGGAAACTGGGAAACTGCATATCCTCACGTGAAAATAACTGTTGGGAAACTGGGAAACTTAAAGCCTGTGTTGCAGGTTAAACACCACTGTTGATTAATGGGTACATAAAGCACTCAATATATGTATATCATTTTAAAAATGTCTCCAAATGGTGTTAAATGCCAGTTTTTGTTGTTGTTAGCATTAGCGGGTTTTTTGTACGCAATTCGGTGATGACGTCACTTTGGGGACTACTTGATCTGCGCTTCATTCATTCCAATGCATTTCAATGGACATCGCGGTTACACTTTCAACATAAAGTTTGTATATTTACACTTCGAATTTCGTCACAGCATTTATATCACAGCTACCCTATGATCTACCAATGGTAATAACGGTGCCTGATATCAATTTAGTATTTTTTCTGAATTTCGGGAGGTCTCGTTTTGGATGGTATATGTTTTACATTCATTCCTATGGGAAACGGTCGCGGTTACACTTTCAACATAAAGTTTGTATATTTACACTTCGAATTTCGTTACAGCATTTATATGACAACGACCCTATGGTCTAACAAAGATAACAATGTCTTCCGATTTTAGTTTAATGCAATTTTCTGAATTTGAGAGGCCTCGTTATGAGGCTATAATGCACCTATTCAGTTCAATGTATTATGCTTATAACATTACGACACTTTTTTTGTTACTGTCAGTGAACAGCACCGAATGAAAGTCAACATGTTCTTTGTATCTAGTGATAGTGATAATGTCGTTAGTTCAGATAAGTAGGCTACCGGGCAAACTTAGTCAGAAGATCAGAATATGAAGCATCATGATAGCTAGCTGGGCTAACTTTTTAGTCCCACCTGTGAGCCACCCCAGTTACTTAGCTTCTAGCCGCCGCCGATTAGGCTGGTCGTGTCTCAGCATGAATGTTTTCGATAACTACTGCTCGTGATTGATTGCCATTGACATCGCCAGGGTACGGCTTACCAAAGAGGGAGATAATATGGGCAAGTCGCAGTTTTGCAGGTGCTTGTGTGGGCTGTGCCGTCCCGATGGAAACTGTGGTGGAGAGCTGCAGTAACTAGGGAAGCGAGTGCATTTTGGCCGCTGGTCGAGGAGCTCCCCTGTGACCAGCATAATGACATGATCTATCTATCTGTCTATATACATATCTAGGCTATCTATAGCCTATATGTTTATCTATAATCTGCGCTATCTACTGCTGAACAATACTTTACTCGTCTCTCTTTACTCCTCTCTCGTTACTCTCAAGGGTCTCAAGGTGGGCTTTGGTCTGTAGTCTCCCCAAGGTGACGTAATGCAATGCATTGTGGGGGAAAGGAGAATCACTTCAAATGCTGTGAAATATTACCTGCTTTTTGGTATTATATTCCGTTTTGTGATACCCAACAACATCAAATACAATGGATAACAGTTTAAATGTTTATTATCAACAAGCAAATTGTGCAAATTTGTTGGAAAACGAACCCTGCAACACGGCCTTTAATATCCTAATGTTGAAATAACTGGTGGGAAACTTAATATCCTCATGTTGAAATAACTGGTGGAAAACTGGGAAACTTAATATCCTCATGTGGAAATAACTGGTAGGAAACTGCATATCCTCATGTGGAAATAACTGGTGGGAAACTGGGAAACTGCATATCCTCATGTGGAAATAACTGGTGGGAAACTGGGAAACTTAATATCCTCACGTGGAAATAACTGGTGGGAAACTGGGAAACTTAATATCCTCATGTGGAAATAACTGGCGGGAAACTTAATATCCTCATGTTGAAATAACTGGTGGAAAACTGGGAAACTTAATATCCTCATGTAGAAATAACTGGTGGGAAACTGCATATCCTCATGTGGATATAACTGGTGGGAAACTGCATATCCTCACGTGGAAATAACTGGTGGGAAACTGGGAAACGTAATGTCCTCATGTTGAAATAACTGGTGGGAAACTGGGAAACTTAATATCCTCATGTTGAAATAACTGGTGGGAAACTGGGAAACTGCATATCGTCACGTGGAAATAACTGGTGGGAAACTGGGAAACTTAATATCCTCATGTTGAAATAACTGGTAGGAAACTGCATATCCTCATGTGGAAATAACTGGTGGGAAACTGGGAAACTGCATATCCTCATGTGGAAATAACTGTGTGGAAACTGGGAAACTTAATATCCTCATGTTGAAATAACTGGAGGGAAACTTAATATCCTCATGTTGAAATAACTGGTGGGAAACTGGGAAACGTAATATCCTCATGTGGAAACAACTGGTGGGAAACTGGGAAACTTAATATCCTCATGTGGAAATAACTGGCGGGAAACTTAATATCCTCATGTTGAAATAACTGGTGGAAAACTGGGAAACTTAATATCCTCATGTGGAAATAACTGGTGGGAAACTGGGAAACTGTATATCCTCACGTGGAAATAACTGGTGGGAAATTGGGAAACTGCATATCCTCATGTGGAAATAACTGGCGGGAAACTGCATTTCCTCACATGGAAATAACTGGTGGGAAACTAGGCAACTTAATATCCTCATGTTGAAATAACTGGTGGGAAACTGGGAAACTTAATATCCTCATGTAGAAATAACTGGTGGGAAACTGCATATCCTCATGTGGAAATAACTGGTGGGAAACTGGGAAACTTAATATCCTCATGTTGAAATAACTGGTGGGAAACTGCATATCCTCACGTGGAAATAACTGGTGGGAAACTTAATATCCTCATGTGGAAATAACTGGTAGGAAACTGCATATCCTCACGTGGAAATAACTGGTGGGAAACTGGGAAACTGCATATCCTCATGTGGAAATAACTGGCGGGAAACTGCATTTCCTCACATGGAAATAACTGGTGGGAAACTAGGCAACTTAATATCCTCATGTTGAAATAACTGGTGGGAAACTGGGAAACTTAATATCCTCATGTAGAAATAACTGGTGGGAAACTGCATATCCTCATGTGGAAATAACTGGTGGGAAACTTAATATCCTCATGTAGAAATAACTGGTGGGAAACTGGGAAACTTAATATCCTCATGTGGAAATAACTGGTAGGAAACTGCATATCCTCATGTGGAAATAACTGGTGGGAAACTGGGAAACTGCATATCCTCATGTGGAAATAACTGGTGGGAAACTGGGAAACTTAATATCCTCATGTGGAAATAACTGGCGGGAAACTTAATATCCTGATGTTGAAATAACTGGTGGAAAACTGGGAAACTTAATATCCTCATGTAGAAATAACTGGTGGGAAACTGCATATCCTCATGTGGATATAACTGGTGGGAAACTGCATATCCTCACGTGGAAATAACTGGTGGGAAACTGGGAAACTTAATATCCTCATGTGGAAATAACTGGCGGGAAACTTAATATCCTCATGTTGAAATAACTGGTGGAAAACTGGGAAACTTAATATCCTCATGTAGAAATAACTGGTGGGAAACTGCATATCCTCACGTGGAAATAACTGGTGGGAAACTGGGAAACTGCATATCCTCATGTGGAAATAACTGGTGGGAAACTTAATATCCTCATGTTGAAAAAACTGGTGGGAAACTGGGAAACTGCATTTCCTCACATGGAAATAACTGGTGGGAAACTAGGCAACTTAATATCCTCATGTTGAAATAACTGGTGGGAAACTGGGAAACTGCATATCCTCACGTGGAAATAACTGGTGGGAAACTGGGAAACTTAATATCCTCATGTTGAAATAACTGGTGGGAAACTTAATATCCTCATGTTGAAATAACTGGTGGAAAACTGGGAAACTTAATATCCTCATGTGGAAATAACTGGTAGGAAACTGCATATCCTCATGTGGAAATGACTGGTGGGAAACTGGGAAACTGCATATCCTCATGTGGAAATAACTGGTGGGAAACTGGGAAACTTAATATCCTCATGTAGAAATAACTGGTGGGAAACTGCATATCCTCATGTGGAAATAACTGGTGGGAAACTTAATATCCTCATGTGGAAATAACTGGTAGGAAACTGCATATCCTCACGTGGAAATAACTGGTGGGAAACTGGGAAACTGCATATCCTCATGTGGAAATAACTGGCGGGAAACTGCATTTCCTCACATGGAAATAACTGGTGGGAAACTAGGCAACTTAATATCCTCATGTTGAAATAACTGGTGGGAAACTGGGAAACTTAATATCCTCATGTAGAAATAACTGGTGGGAAACTGGGAAACTTAATATCCTCATGTAGAAATAACTGGTGGGAAACTGGGAAACTTAATATCCTCACGTGGAAATAACTGGTGGGAAACTGGGAAATGTAATATCCTCATGTGGAAATAACTGGCGGGAAACTAAATATCCTCATGTTGAAATAACTGGTGGAAAACTGGGAAACTTTATATCCTCATATTGAAATAACTGGTGGGAAACTGGGAAACTGCATATCCTCACGTGAAAATAACTGTTGGGAAACTGGGAAACTTAATATCCTAATGTTGAAATAACTGGTGGGAAACTTAATATCCTCATGTTGAAATAACTGGTGGAAAACTGGGAAACTTAATATCCTCATGTGGAAATAACTGGTAGGAAACTGCATATCCTCATGTGGAAATAACTGGTGGGAAACTGGGAAACTGCATATCCTCATGTGGAAATAACTGGTGGGAAACTGGGAAACTTAATATCCTCACGTGGAAATAACTGGTGGGAAACTGGGAAACTTAATATCCTCATGTGGAAATAACTGGCGGGAAACTTAATATCCTCATGTTGAAATAACTGGTGGAAAACTGGGAAACTTAATATCCTCATGTAGAAATAACTGGTGGGAAACTGCATATCCTCATGTGGATATAACTGGTGGGAAACTGCATATCCTCACGTGGAAATAACTGGTGGGAAACTGGGAAACTTAATATCCTCATGTTGAAATAACTGGTGGGAAACTGGGAAACTTAATATCCTCATGTGGAAATAACTGGCGGGAAACTAAATATCCTCATGTTGAAATAACTGGTGGAAAACTGGGAAACTTTATATCCTCATATTGAAATAAATGGTGGGAAACTGGGAAACTGCATATCCTCACGTGAAAATAACTGTTGGGAAACTGGGAAACTTAATATCCTAATGTTGAAATAACTGGTGGGAAACTTAATATCCTCATGTTGAAATAACTGGTGGAAAACTGGGAAACTTAATATCCTCATGTGGAAATAACTGGTAGGAAACTGCATATCCTCATGTGGAAATAACTGGTGGGAAACTGGGAAACTGCATATCCTCATGTGGAAATAACTGGTGGGAAACTGGGAAACTTAATATCCTCACGTGGAAATAACTGGTGGGAAACTGGGAAACTTAATATCCTCATGTGGAAATAACTGGCGGAAAACTTAATATCCTCATGTTGAAATAACTGGTGGAAAACTGGGAAACTTAATATCCTCATGTAGAAATAACTGGTGGGAAACTGCATATCCTCATGTGGATATAACTGGTGGGAAACTGCATATCCTCACGTGGAAATAACTGGTGGGAAACTGGGAAACTTAATGTCCTCATGTTGAAATAACTGGTGGGAAACTGGGAAACTTAATATCCTCATGTTGAAATAACTGGTGGGAAACTGGGAAACTGCATATCGTCACGTGGAAATAACTGGTGGGAAACTGGGAAACTTAATATCCTCATGTTGAAATAACTGGTAGGAAACTGCATATCCTCATGTGGAAATAACTGGTGGGAAACTGGGAAACTGCATATCCTCATATAGAAATAACTGTGTGGAAACTGGGAAACTTAATATCCTCATGTTGAAATAACTGGAGGGAAACTTAATATCCTCATGTTGAAATAACTGGTGGGAAACTGGGAAACGTAATATCCTCATGTGGAAACAACTGGTGGGAAACTGGGAAACTTAATATCCTCATGTGGAAATAACTGGCGGGAAACTTAATATCCTCATGTTGAAATAACTGGTGGAAAACCGGGAAACTTAATATCCTCATGTGGAAATAACTGGTGGGAAACTGGGAAACTGCATATCCTCACGTGGAAATAACTGGTGGGAAATTGGGAAACTGCATATCCTCATGTGGAAATAACTGGCGGGAAACTGCATTTCCTCACATGGAAATAACTGGTGGGAAACTAGGCAACTTAATATCCTCATGTTGAAATAACTGGTGGGAAACTGGGAAACTTAATATCCTCATGTAGAAATAACTGGTGGGAAACTGCATATCCTCATGTGGAAATAACTGGTGGGAAACTGGGAAACTTAATATCCTCATGTTGAAATAACTGGTGGGAAACTGCATATCCTCACGTGGAAATAACTGGTGGGAAACTGGGAAACTTAATATCCTCATGTTGAAATAACTGGTGGAAAACTGGGAAACTTAATATCCTCATGTGGAAATAACTGGTAGGAAACTGCATATCCTCATGTGGAAATGACTGGTGGGAAACTGGGAAACTGCATATCCTCATGTGGAAATAACTGGTGGGAAACTGGGAAACTTAATATCCTCATGTAGAAATAACTGGTGGGAAACTGCATATCCTCATGTGGAAATAACTGGTGGGAAACTTAATATCCTCATGTGGAAATAACTGGTAGGAAACTGCATATCCTCACGTGGAAATAACTGGTGGGAAACTGGGAAACTGCATATCCTCATGTGGAAATAACTGGCGGGAAACTGCATTTCCTCACATGGAAATAACTGGTGGGAAACTAGGCAACTTCATATCCTCATGTTGAAATAACTGGTGGGAAACTGGGAAACTTAATATCCTCATGTAGAAATAACTGGTGGGAAACTGGGAAACTTAATATCCTCATGTAGAAATAACTGGTGGGAAACTGCATATCCTCATGTGGAAATAACTGGTGGGAAACTTAATATCCTCATGTAGAAATAACTGGTGGGAAACTGGGAAACTTAATATCCTCATGTGGAAATAACTGGTAGGAAACTGCATATCCTCATGTGGAAATAACTGGTGGGAAACTTGGAAACTGCATATCCTCACGTGGAAATAACTGGTGGGAAACTGGGAAACTGCATATCCTCACGTGGAAATAACTGGTGGGAAACTGGGAAACTTAATATCCTCATGTTGAAATAACTGGTGGGAAACTTAATATCCTCATGTTGAAATAACTGGTGGAAAACTGGGAAACTTAATATCCTCATGTGGAAATAACTGGTAGGAAACTGCATATCCTCATGTGGAAATGACTGGTGGGAAACTGGGAAACTGCATATCCTCATGTGGAAATAACTGGTGGGAAACTGGGAAACTTAATATCCTCATGTTGAAATAACTGGTGGGAAACTGGGAAACTTAATATCCTCACGTGGAAATAACTGGTGGGAAACTGGGAAATGTAATATCCTCATGTGGAAATAACTGGCGGGAAACTAAATATCCTCATGTTGAAATAACTGGTGGAAAACTGGGAAACTTTATATCCTCATATTGAAATAACTGGTGGGAAACTGGGAAACTGCATATCCTCACGTGAAAATAACTGTTGGGAAACTGGGAAACTTAATATCCTAATGTTGAAATAACTGGTGGGAAACTTAATATCCTCATGTTGAAATAACTGGTGGAAAACTGGGAAACTTAATATCCTCATGTGGAAATAACTGGTAGGAAACTGCATATCCTCATGTGGAAATAACTGGTGGGAAACTGGGAAACTGCATATCCTCATGTGGAAATAACTGGTGGGAAACTGGGAAACTTAATATCCTCACGTGGAAATAACTGGTGGGAAACTGGGAAACTTAATATCCTCATGTGGAAATAACTGGCGGGAAACTTAATATCCTCATGTTGAAATAACTGGTGGAAAACTGGGAAACTTAATATCCTCATGTAGAAATAACTGGTGGGAAACTGCATATCCTCATGTGGATATAACTGGTGGGAAACTGCATATCCTCACGTGGAAATAACTGGTGGGAAACTGGGAAACTTAATATCCTCATGTTGAAATAACTGGTGGGAAACTGGGAAACTTAATATCCTCATGTGGAAATAACTGGCGGGAAACTAAATATCCTCATGTTGAAATAACTGGTGGAAAACTGGGAAACTGTATATCCTCATATTGAAATAAATGGTGGGAAACTGGGAAACTGCATATCCTCACGTGAAAATAACTGTTGGGAAACTGGGAAACTTAATATCCTAATGTTGAAATAACTGGTGGGAAACTTAATATCCTCATGTTGAAATAACTGGTGGAAAACTGGGAAACTTAATATCCTCATGTGGAAATAACTGGTAGGAAACTGCATATCCTCATGTGGAAATAACTGGTGGGAAACTGGGAAACTGCATATCCTCATGTGGAAATAACTGGTGGGAAACTGGGAAACTTAATATCCTCACGTGGAAATAACTGGTGGGAAACTGGGAAACTTAATATCCTCATGTGGAAATAACTGGCGGGAAACTTAATATCCTCATGTTGAAATAACTGGTGGAAAACTGGGAAACTTAATATCCTCATGTAGAAATAACTGGTGGGAAACTGCATATCCTCATGTGGATATAACTGGTGGGAAACTGCATATCCTCACGTGGAAATAACTGGTGGGAAACTGGGAAACTTAATGTCCTCATGTTGAAATAACTGGTGGGAAACTGGGAAACTTAATATCCTCATGTTGAAATAACTGGTGGGAAACTGGGAAACTGCATATCGTCACGTGGAAATAACTGGTGGGAAACTGGGAAACTTAATATCCTCATGTTGAAATAACTGGTAGGAAACTGCATATCCTCATGTGGAAATAACTGGTGGGAAACTGGGAAACTGCATATCCTCATGTGGAAATAACTGTGTGGAAACTGGGAAACTTAATATCCTCATGTTGAAATAACTGGAGGGAAACTTAATATCCTCATGTTGAAATAACTGGTGGGAAACTGGGAAACGTAATATCCTCATGTGGAAACAACTGGTGGGAAACTGGGAAACTTAATATCCTCATGTGGAAATAACTGGCGGGAAACTTAATATCCTCATGTTGAAATAACTGGTGGAAAACCGGGAAACTTAATATCCTCATGTGGAAATAACTGGTGGGAAACTGGGAAACTGCATATCCTCACGTGGAAATAACTGGTGGGAAATTGGGAAACTGCATATCCTCATGTGGAAATAACTGGCGGGAAACTGCATTTCCTCACATGGAAATAACTGGTGGGAAACTAGGCAACTTAATATCCTCATGTTGAAATAACTGGTGGGAAACTGGGAAACTTAATATCCTCATGTAGAAATAACTGGTGGGAAACTGCATATCCTCATGTGGAAATAACTGGTGGGAAACTGGGAAACTTAATATCCTCATGTTGAAATAACTGGTGGGAAACTGCATATCCTCACGTGGAAATAACTGGTGGGAAACTTAATATCCTCATGTGGAAATAACTGGTAGGAAACTGCATATCCTCACGTGGAAATAACTGGTGGGAAACTGGGAAACTGCATATCCTCATGTGGAAATAACTGGCGGGAAACTGCATTTCCTCACATGGAAATAACTGGTGGGAAACTAGGCAACTTAATATCCTCATGTTGAAATAACTGGTGGGAAACTGGGAAACTTAATATCCTCATGTAGAAATAACTGGTGGGAAACTGCATATCCTCATGTGGAAATAACTGGTGGGAAACTTAATATCCTCATGTAGAAATAACTGGTGGGAAACTGGGAAACTTAATATCCTCATGTGGAAATAACTGGTAGGAAACTGCATATCCTCATGTGGAAATAACTGGTGGGAAACTGGGAAACTGCATATCCTCATGTGGAAATAACTGGTGGGAAACTGGGAAACTTAATATCCTCATGTGGAAATAACTGGCGGGAAACTTAATATCCTGATGTTGAAATAACTGGTGGAAAACTGGGAAACTTAATATCCTCATGTAGAAATAACTGGTGGGAAACTGCATATCCTCATGTGGATATAACTGGTGGGAAACTGCATATCCTCACGTGGAAATAACTGGTGGGAAACTGGGAAACTTAATATCCTCATGTGGAAATAACTGGCGGGAAACTTAATATCCTCATGTTGAAATAACTGGTGGAAAACTGGGAAACTTAATATCCTCATGTAGAAATAACTGGTGGGAAACTGCATATCCTCACGTGGAAATAACTGGTGGGAAACTGGGAAACTGCATATCCTCATGTGGAAATAACTGGTGGGAAACTTAATATCCTCATGTTGAAAAAACTGGTGGGAAACTGGGAAACTGCATTTCCTCACATGGAAATAACTGGTGGGAAACTAGGCAACTTAATATCCTCATGTTGAAATAACTGGTGGGAAACTGGGAAACTGCATATCCTCACGTGGAAATAACTGGTGGGAAACTGGGAAACTTAATATCCTCATGTTGAAATAACTGGTGGGAAACTTAATATCCTCATGTTGAAATAACTGGTGGAAAACTGGGAAACTTAATATCCTCATGTGGAAATAACTGGTAGGAAACTGCATATCCTCATGTGGAAATGACTGGTGGGAAACTGGGAAACTGCATATCCTCATGTGGAAATAACTGGTGGGAAACTGGGAAACTTAATATCCTCATGTAGAAATAACTGGTGGGAAACTGCATATCCTCATGTGGAAATAACTGGTGGGAAACTTAATATCCTCATGTGGAAATAACTGGTAGGAAACTGCATATCCTCACGTGGAAATAACTGGTGGGAAACTGGGAAACTGCATATCCTCATGTGGAAATAACTGGCGGGAAACTGCATTTCCTCACATGGAAATAACTGGTGGGAAACTAGGCAACTTAATATCCTCATGTTGAAATAACTGGTGGGAAACTGGGAAACTTAATATCCTCATGTAGAAATAACTGCTGGGAAACTGCATATCCTCATGTGGAAATAACTGGTGGGAAACTTAATATCCTCATGTAGAAATAACTGGTGGGAAACTGGGAAACGTAATATCCTCATGTGGAAACAACTGGTGGGAAACTGGGAAACTTAATATCCTCATGTGGAAATAACTGGCGGGAAACTTAATATCCTCATGTTGAAATAACTGGTGGAAAACCGGGAAACTTAATATCCTCATGTGGAAATAACTGGTGGGAAACTGGGAAACTGCATATCCTCACGTGGAAATAACTGGTGGGAAATTGGGAAACTGCATATCCTCATGTGGAAATAACTGGCGGGAAACTGCATTTCCTCACATGGAAATAACTGGTGGGAAACTAGGCAACTTAATATCCTCATGTTGAAATAACTGGTGGGAAACTGGGAAACTTAATATCCTCATGTAGAAATAACTGGTGGGAAACTGCATATCCTCATGTGGAAATAACTGGTGGGAAACTGGGAAACTTAATATCCTCATGTTGAAATAACTGGTGGGAAACTGCATATCCTCACGTGGAAATAACTGGTGGGAAACTGGGAAACTTAATATCCTCATGTTGAAATAACTGGTGGAAAACTGGGAAACTTAATATCCTCATGTGGAAATAACTGGTAGGAAACTGCATATCCTCATGTGGAAATGACTGGTGGGAAACTGGGAAACTGCATATCCTCATGTGGAAATAACTGGTGGGAAACTGGGAAACTTAATATCCTCATGTAGAAATAACTGGTGGGAAACTGCATATCCTCATGTGGAAATAACTGGTGGGAAACTTAATATCCTCATGTGGAAATAACTGGTAGGAAACTGCATATCCTCACGTGGAAATAACTGGTGGGAAACTAGGAAACTGCATATCCTCATGTGGAAATAACTGGCGGGAAACTGCATTTCCTCACATGGAAATAACTGGTGGGAAACTAGGCAACTTCATATCCTCATGTTGAAATAACTGGTGGGAAACTGGGAAACTTAATATCCTCATGTAGAAATAACTGGTGGGAAACTGGGAAACTTAATATCCTCATGTAGAAATAACTGGTGGGAAACTGCATATCCTCATGTGGAAATAACTGGTGGGAAACTTAATATCCTCATGTAGAAATAACTGGAGGGAAACTTAATATCCTCATGTGGAAATAACTGGTAGGAAACTGCATATCCTCATGTGGAAATAACTGGTGGGAAACTGGGAAACTGCATATCCTCACGTGGAAATAACTGGTGGGAAACTGGGAAACTGCATATCCTCACGTGGAAATAACTGGTGGGAAACTGGGAAACTTAATATCCTCATGTTGAAATAACTGGTGGGAAACTTAATATCCTCATGTTGAAATAACTGGTGGAAAACTGGGAAACTTAATATCCTCATGTGGAAATAACTGGTAGGAAACTGCATATCCTCATGTGGAAATGACTGGTGGGAAACTGGGAAACTGCATATCCTCATGTGGAAATAACTGGTGGGAAACTGGGAAACTTAATATCCTCATGTTGAAATAACTGGTGGGAAACTGGGAAACTTAATATCCTCACGTGGAAATAACTGGTGGGAAACTGGGAAATGTAATATCCTCATGTGGAAATAACTGGCGGGAAACTAAATATCCTCATGTTGAAATAACTGGTGGAAAACTGGGAAACTTTATATCCTCATATTGAAATAACTGGTGGGAAACTGGGAAACTGCATATCCTCACGTGAAAATAACTGTTGGGAAACTGGGAAACTTAATATCCTAATGTTGAAATAACTGGTGGGAAACTTAATATCCTCATGTTGAAATAACTGGTGGAAAACTGGGAAACTTAATATCCTCATGTGGAAATAACTGGTAGGAAACTGCATATCCTCATGTGGAAATAACTGGTGGGAAATTGGGAAACTGCATATCCTCATGTGGAAATAACTGGTGGGAAACTGGGAAACTTAATATCCTCACGTGGAAATAACTGGTGGGAAACTGGGAAACTTAATATCCTCATGTGGAAATAACTGGCGGGAAACTTAATATCCTCATGTTGAAATAACTGGTGGAAAACTGGGAAACTTAATATCCTCATGTAGAAATAACTGGTGGGAAACTGCATATCCTCATGTGGATATAACTGGTGGGAAACTGCATATCCTCACGTGGAAATAACTGGTGGGAAACTGGGAAACTTAATATCCTCATGTTGAAATAACTGGTGGGAAACTGGGAAACTTAATATCCTCATGTGGAAATAACTGGCGGGAAACTAAATATCCTCATGTTGAAATAACTGGTGGAAAACTGGGAAACTTTATATCCTCATATTGAAATAAATGGTGGGAAACTGGGAAACTGCATATCCTCACGTGAAAATAACTGTTGGGAAACTGGGAAACATAATATCCTAATGTTGAAATAACTGGTGGGAAACTTAATATCCTCATGTTGAAATAACTGGTGGAAAACTGGGAAACTTAATATCCTCATGTGGAAATAACTGGTAGGAAACTGCATATCCTCATGTGGAAATAACTGGTGGGAAACTGGGAAACTGCATATCCTCATGTGGAAATAACTGGTGGGAAACTGGGAAACTTAATATCCTCACGTGGAAATAACTGGTGGGAAACTGGGAAACTTAATATCCTCATGTGGAAATAACTGGCGGGAAACTTAATATCCTCATGTTGAAATAACTGGTGGAAAACTGGGAAACTTAATATCCTCATGTAGAAATAACTGGTGGGAAACTGCATATCCTCATGTGGATATAACTGGTGGGAAACTGCATATCCTCACGTGGAAATAACTGGTGGGAAACTGGGAAACTTAATGTCCTCATGTTGAAATAACTGGTGGGAAACTGGGAAACTTAATATCCTCATGTTGAAATAACTGGTGGGAAACTGGGAAACTGCATATCGTCACGTGGAAATAACTGGTGGGAAACTGGGAAACTTAATATCCTCATGTTGAAATAACTGGTAGGAAACTGCATATCCTCATGTGGAAATAACTGGTGGGAAACTGGGAAACTGCATATCCTCATGTGGAAATAACTGTGTGGAAACTGGGAAACTTAATATCCTCATGTTGAAATAACTGGAGGGAAACTTAATATCCTCATGTTGAAATAACTGGTGGGAAACTGGGAAACGTAATATCCTCATGTGGAAACAACTGGTGGGAAACTGGGAAACTTAATATCCTCATGTGGAAATAACTGGCGGGAAACTTAATATCCTCATGTTGAAATAACTGGTGGAAAACCGGGAAACTTAATATCCTCATGTGGAAATAACTGGTGGGAAACTGGGAAACTGCATATCCTCACGTGGAAATAACTGGTGGGAAATTGGGAAACTGCATATCCTCATGTGGAAATAACTGGCGGGAAACTGCATTTCCTCACATGGAAATAACTGGTGGGAAACTAGGCAACTTAATATCCTCATGTTGAAATAACTGGTGGGAAACTGGGAAACTTAATATCCTCATGTAGAAATAACTGGTGGGAAACTGCATATCCTCATGTGGAAATAACTGGTGGGAAACTGGGAAACTTAATATCCTCATGTTGAAATAACTGGTGGGAAACTGCATATCCTCACGTGGAAATAACTGGTGGGAAACTTAATATCCTCATGTGGAAATAACTGGTAGGAAACTGCATATCCTCACGTGGAAATAACTGGTGGGAAACTGGGAAACTGCATATCCTCATGTGGAAATAACTGGCGGGAAACTGCATTTCCTCACATGGAAATAACTGGTGGGAAACTAGGCAACTTAATATCCTCATGTTGAAATAACTGGTGGGAAACTGGGAAACTTAATATCCTCATGTAGAAATAACTGGTGGGAAACTGCATATCCTCATGTGGAAATAACTGGTGGGAAACTTAATATCCTCATGTAGAAATAACTGGTGGGAAACTGCATATCCTCATGTGGATATAACTGGTGGGAAACTGCATATCCTCACGTGGAAATAACTGGTGGGAAACTGGGAAACTTAATATCCTCATGTGGAAATAACTGGCGGGAAACTTAATATCCTCATGTTGAAATAACTGGTGGAAAACTGGGAAACTTAATATCCTCATGTAGAAATAACTGGTGGGAAACTGCATATCCTCACGTGGAAATAACTGGTGGGAAACTGGGAAACTGCATATCCTCATGTGGAAATAACTGGTGGGAAACTTAATATCCTCATGTTGAAAAAACTGGTGGGAAACTGGGAAACTGCATTTCCTCACATGGAAATAACTGGTGGGAAACTAGGCAACTTAATATCCTCATGTTGAAATAACTGGTGGGAAACTGGGAAACTGCATATCCTCACGTGGAAATAACTGGTGGGAAACTGGGAAACTTAATATCCTCATGTTGAAATAACTGGTGGGAAACTTAATATCCTCATGTTGAAATAACTGGTGGAAAACTGGGAAACTTAATATCCTCATGTGGAAATAACTGGTAGGAAACTGCATATCCTCATGTGGAAATGACTGGTGGGAAACTGGGAAACTGCATATCCTCATGTGGAAATAACTGGTGGGAAACTGGGAAACTTAATATCCTCATGTTGAAATAACTGGTGGGAAACTGGGAAACTTAATATCCTCACGTGGAAATAACTGGTGGGAAACTGGGAAATGTAATATCCTCATGTGGAAATAACTGGCGGGAAACTAAATATCCTCATGTTGAAATAACTGGTGGAAAACTGGGAAACTTTATATCCTCATATTGAAATAACTGGTGGGAAACTGGGAAACTGCATATCCTCACGTGAAAATAACTGTTGGGAAACTGGGAAACTTAATATCCTAATGTTGAAATAACTGGTGGGAAACTTAATATCCTCATGTTGAAATAACTGGTGGAAAACTGGGAAACTTAATATCCTCATGTGGAAATAACTGGTAGGAAACTGCATATCCTCATGTGGAAATAACTGGTGGGAAACTGGGAAACTGCATATCCTCATGTGGAAATAACTGGTGGGAAACTGGGAAACTTAATATCCTCACGTGGAAATAACTGGTGGGAAACTGGGAAACTTAATATCCTCATGTGGAAATAACTGGCGGGAAACTTAATATCCTCATGTTGAAATAACTGGTGGAAAACTGGGAAACTTAATATCCTCATGTAGAAATAACTGGTGGGAAACTGCATATCCTCATGTGGATATAACTGGTGGGAAACTGCATATCCTCACGTGGAAATAACTGGTGGGAAACTGGGAAACTTAATGTCCTCATGTTGAAATAACTGGTGGGAAACTGGGAAACTTAATATCCTCATGTTGAAATAACTGGTGGGAAACTGGGAAACTGCATATCGTCACGTGGAAATAACTGGTGGGAAACTGGGAAACTTAATATCCTCATGTTGAAATAACTGGTAGGAAACTGCATATCCTCATGTGGAAATAACTGGTGGGAAACTGGGAAACTGCATATCCTCATGTGGAAATAACTGTGTGGAAACTGGGAAACTTAATATCCTCATGTTGAAATAACTGGAGGGAAACTTAATATCCTCATGTTGAAATAACTGGTGGGAAACTGGGAAACTTAATATCCTCATGTGGAAACAACTGGTGGGAAACTGGGAAACTTAATATCCTCATGTGGAAATAACTGGCGGGAAACTTAATATCCTCATGTTGAAATAACTGGTGGAAAACTGGGAAACTTAATATCCTCATGTGGAAATAACTGGTGGGAAACTGGGAAACTGCATATCCTCACGTGGAAATAACTGGTGGGAAATTGGGAAACTGCATATCCTCATGTGGAAATAACTGGCGGGAAACTGCATTTCCTCACATGGAAATAACTGGTGGGAAACTAGGCAACTTAATATCCTCATGTTGAAATAACTGGTGGGAAACTGGGAAACTGCATATCCTCATGTGGAAATAACTGGTGGGAAACTGGGAAACTTAATATCCTCATGTTGAAATAACTGGTGGGAAACTGGGAAACTTAATATCCTCACGTGGAAATAACTGGTGGGAAACTGGGAAATGTAATATCCTCATGTGGAAATAACTGGCGGGAAACTAAATATCCTCATGTTGAAATAACTGGTGGAAAACTGGGAAACTTTATATCCTCATATTGAAATAACTGGTGGGAAACTGGGAAACTGCATATCCTCACGTGAAAATAACTGTTGGGAAACTGGGAAACTTAATATCCTAATGTTGAAATAACTGGTGGGAAACTTAATATCCTCATGTTGAAATAACTGGTGGAAAACTGGGAAACTTAATATCCTCATGTGGAAATAACTGGTAGGAAACTGCATATCCTCATGTGGAAATAACTGGTGGGAAACTGAGAAACTGCATATCCTCATGTGGAAATAACTGGTGGGAAACTGGGAAACTTAATATCCTCACGTGGAAATAACTGGTGGGAAACTGGGAAACTTAATATCCTCATGTGGAAATAACTGGCGGGAAACTTAATATCCTCATGTTGAAATAACTGGTGGAAAACTGGGAAACTTAATATCCTCATGTAGAAATAACTGGTGGGAAACTGCATATCCTCATGTGGATATAACTGGTGGGAAACTGCATATCCTCACGTGGAAATAACTGGTGGGAAACTGGGAAACTTAATGTCCTCATGTTGAAATAACTGGTGGGAAACTGGGAAACTTAATATCCTCATGTTGAAATAACTGGTGGGAAACTGGGAAACTGCATATCGTCACGTGGAAATAACTGGTGGGAAACTGGGAAACTTAATATCCTCATGTTGAAATAACTGGTAGGAAACTGCATATCCTCATGTGGAAATAACTGGTGGGAAACTGGGAAACTGCATATCCTCATGTGGAAATAACTGTGTGGAAACTGGGAAACTTAATATCCTCATGTTGAAATAACTGGAGGGAAACTTAATATCCTCATGTTGAAATAACTGGTGGGAAACTGGGAAACTTAATATCCTCATGTGGAAACAACTGGTGGGAAACTGGGAAACTTAATATCCTCATGTGGAAATAACTGGCGGGAAACTTAATATCCTCATGTTGAAATAACTGGTGGAAAACTGGGAAACTTAATATCCTCATGTGGAAATAACTGGTGGGAAACTGGGAAACTGCATATCCTCACGTGGAAATAACTGGTGGGAAACTAGGCAACTTAATATCCTCATGTTGAAATAACTGGTGGGAAACTGGGAAACTTAATATCCTCATGTAGAAATAACTGGTGGGAAACTGCATATCCTCATGTGGAAATAACTGGTGGGAAACTGGGAAACTTAATATCCTCATGTTGAAATAACTGGTGGGAAACTGCATATCCTCACGTGGAAATAACTGGTGGGAAACTTAATATCCTCATGTGGAAATAACTGGTAGGAAACTGCATATCCTCACGTGGAAATAACTGGTGGGAAATTGGGAAACTGCATATCCTCATGTGGAAATAACTGGCGGGAAACTGCATTTCCTCACATGGAAATAACTGGTGGGAAACTAGGCAACTTAATATCCTCATGTTGAAATAACTGGTGGGAAACTGGGAAACTTAATATCCTCATGTAGAAATAACTGGTGGGAAACTGCATATCCTCATGTGGAAATAACTGGTGGGAAACTGGGAAACTTAATATCCTCATGTTGAAATAACTGGTGGGAAACTGCATATCCTCACGTGGAAATAACTGGTGGGAAACTTAATATCCTCATGTGGAAATAACTGGTAGGAAACTGCATATCCTCACGTGGAAATAACTGGTGGGAAACTGGGAAACTGCATATCCTCATGTGGAAATAACTGGCGGGAAACTGCATTTCCTCACATGGAAATAACTGGTGGGAAACTAGGCAACTTAATATCCTCATGTTGAAATAACTGGTGGGAAACTGGGAAACTTAATATTCTCATGTAGAAATAACTGGTGGGAAACTGCATATCCTCATGTGGAAATAACTGGTGGGAAACTGGGAAACTGCATATCCTCATGTGGAAATAACTGGTGGGAAACTGGGAAACTTAATATCCTCATGTGGAAATAACTGGCGGGAAACTTAATATCCTCATGTTGAAATAACTGGTGGAAAACTGGGAAACTTAATATCCTCATTTGGAAATAACTGGTGGGAAACTGCATATCCTCATGTGGAAATAACTGGTGGGAAACTGCATATCCTCACGTGGAAATAACTGGTGGGAAACTGGGAAACTTAATATCCTCATTTGGAAATAATTGGTAGGAAACTGCATATCCTCACGTGGAAATAACTGGTGGGAAACTGGGAAACGTAATGTCCTCATGTTGAAATAACTGGTGGGAAACTGGGAAACTTAATATCCTCATGTTGAAATAACTGGTGGGAAACTGGGAAACTGCATATCCTCACGTGGAAATAACTGGTGGGAAACAGGGAAACTTAATATCCTCATGTTGAAATAACTGGTGGGAAACTGGGAAACTTAATATCCTCATGTTGAAATAACTGGTGGGAAACTGGGAAACTTAATATCCTCATTTGGAAATAACTGGTGGGAAACTGCATATCCTCATGTGGAAATAACTGGTGGGAAACTGCATATCCTCACGTGGAAATAACTGGTGGGAAACTGGGAAACTTAATATCCTCATGTGGAAATAACTGGCGGGAAACTTAATATCCTCATGTTGAAATAACTGGTGGAAAACTGGGAAACTTAATATCCTCATGTAGAAATAACTGGTGGGAAACTGCATATCCTCATGTGGATATAACTGGTGGGAAACTGCATATCCTCATGTGGAAATAACTGGTGGGAAACTGGGAAACTGCATATCCTCATGTGGAAATAACTGTGTGGAAACTGGGAAACTTAATATCCTCATGTTGAAATAACTGGAGGGAAACTTAATATCCTCATGTTGAAATAACTGGTGGGAAACTGGGAAACTTAATATCCTCATGTGGAAATAACTGGCGGGAAACTTAATATCCTCATGTTGAAATAACTGGTGGAAAACTGGGAAACTTAATATCCTCATGTGGAAATAACTGGTGGGAAACTGGGAAACTGCATATCCTCACGTGGAAATAACTGGTGGGAAATTGGGAAACTGCATATCCTCATGTGGAAATAACTGGCGGGAAACTGCATTTCCTCACATGGAAATAACTGGTGGGAAACTAGGCAACTTAATATCCTCATGTTGAAATAACTGGTGGGAAACTGGGAAACTTAATATCCTCATGTAGAAATAACTGGTGGGAAACTGCATATCCTCATGTGGAAATAACTGGTGGGAAACTGGGAAACTTAATATCCTCATGTTGAAATAACTGGTGGGAAACTGCATATCCTCACGTGGAAATAACTGGTAGGAAACTTAATATCCTCATGTGGAAATAACTGGTAGGAAACTGCATATCCTCACGTGGAAATAACTGGTGGGAAACTGGGAAACTGCATATCCTCATGTGGAAAAAACTGGCGGGAAACTGCATTTCCTCACATGGAAATAACTGGTGGGAAACTAGGCAACTTAATATCCTCATGTTGAAATAACTGGTGGGAAACTGGGAAACTTAATATTCTCATGTAGAAATAACTGGTGGGAAACTGCATATCCTCATGTGGAAATAACTGGTGGGAAACTGGGAAACTGCATATCCTCATGTGGAAATAACTGGTGGGAAACTGGGAAACTTAATATCCTCATGTGGAAATAACTGGCGGGAAACTTAATATCCTCATGTTGAAATAACTGGTGGAAAACTGGGAAACTTAATATCCTCATTTGGAAATAACTGGTGGGAAACTGCATATCCTCAAGTGGAAATAACTGGTGGGAAACTGCATATCCTCACGTGGAAATAACTGGTGGGAAACTGGGAAACTTAATATCCTCATTTGGAAATAATTGGTAGGAAACTGCATATCCTCACGTGGAAATAACTGGTGGGAAACTGGGAAACGTAATGTCCTCATGTTGAAATAACTGGTGGGAAACTGGGAAACTTAATATCCTCATGTTGAAATAACTGGTGGGAAACTGGGAAACTGCATATCCTCACGTGGAAATAACTGGTGGGAAACAGGGAAACTTAATATCCTCATGTTGAAATAACTGGTGGGAAACTGGGAAACTTAATATCCTCATGTTGAAATAACTGGTGGGAAACTGGGAAACTTAATATCCTCATTTGGAAATAACTGGTGGGAAACTGGGAAACTGCATATCCTCACGTGGAAATAACTGGTGGGAAACAGGGAAACTTAATATCCTCATGTTGAAATAACTGGTGGGAAACTGGGAAACTTAATATCCTCATGTAGAAATAACTGGTGGGAAACTGCATATCCTCATGTGGAAATAACTGGTGGGAAACTGGGAAACTTAATATCCTCATGTTGAAATAACTGGTGGGAAACTGCATATCCTCACGTGGAAATAACTGGTGGGAAACTTAATATCCTCATGTGGAAATAACTGGTAGGAAACTGCATATCCTCACGTGGAAATAACTGGTGGGAAACTGGGAAACTGCATATCCTCATGTGGAAAAAACTGGCGGGAAACTGCATTTCCTCACATGGAAATAACTGGTGGGAAACTAGGCAACTTAATATCCTCATGTTGAAATAACTGGTGGGAAACTGGGAAACTTAATATTCTCATGTAGAAATAACTGGTGGGAAACTGCATATCCTCATGTGGAAATAACTGGTGGGAAACTGGGAAACTGCATATCCTCATGTGGAAATAACTGGTGGGAAACTGGGAAACTTAATATCCTCATGTGGAAATAACTGGCGGGAAACTTAATATCCTCATGTTGAAATAACTGGTGGAAAACTGGGAAACTTAATATCCTCATTTGGAAATAACTGGTGGGAAACTGCATATCCTCAAGTGGAAATAACTGGTGGGAAACTGCATATCCTCACGTGGAAATAACTGGTGGGAAACTGGGAAACTTAATATCCTCATTTGGAAATAATTGGTAGGAAACTGCATATCCTCACGTGGAAATAACTGGTGGGAAACTGGGAAACGTAATGTCCTCATGTTGAAATAACTGGTGGGAAACTGGGAAACTTAATATCCTCATGTTGAAATAACTGGTGGGAAACTGGGAAACTGCATATCCTCACGTGGAAATAACTGGTGGGAAACAGGGAAACTTAATATCCTCATGTTGAAATAACTGGTGGGAAACTGGGAAACTTAATATCCTCATGTTGAAATAACTGGTGGGAAACTGGGAAACTTAATATCCTCATTTGGAAATAACTGGTGGGAAACTGCATATCCTCATGTGGAAATAACTGGTGGGAAACTGTATATCCTCACGTGGAAATAACTGGTGGGAAACTGGGAAACTTAATATCCTCATTTGGAAATAACTGGTAGGAAACTGCATATCCTCACGTGGAAATAACTGGTGGGAAACTGGGAAACGTAATGTCCTCATGTTGAAATAACTGGTGGGAAACTGGGAAACTTAATATCCTCATGTTGAAATAACTGGTGGGAAACTGGGAAACTGCATATCCTCACGTGGAAATAACTGGTGGGAAACAGGGAAACTTAATATCCTCATGTTGAAATAACTGGTGGGAAACTGGGAAACTTAATATCCTCATGTGGAAATAACTGGCGGGAAACTAAATATCCTCATGTTGAAATAACTGGTGGAAAACTGGGAAACTTTATATCCTCATATTGAAATAACTGGTGGGAAACTGGGAAACTGCATATCCTCACGTGAAAATAACTGTTGGGAAACTGGGAAACTTAATATCCTAATGTTGAAATAACTGGTGGGAAACTTAATATCCTCATGTTGAAATAACTGGTGGAAAACTGGGAAACTTAATATCCTCATGTGGAAATAACTGGTAGGAAACTGCATATCCTCATGTGGAAATAACTGGTGGGAAACTGGGAAACTTAATATCCTCACGTGGAAATAACTGGTGGGAAACTGGGAAACTTAATATCCTCATGTGGAAATAACTGGCGGGAAACTTAATATCCTCATGTTGAAATAACTGGTGGAAAACTGGGAAACTTAATATCCTCATGTAGAAATAACTGGTGGGAAACTGCATATCCTCATGTGGATATAACTGGTGGGAAACTGCATATCCTCACGTGGAAATAACTGGTGGGAAACTGGGAAACTTAATGTCCTCATGTTGAAATAACTGGTGGGAAACTGGGAAACTTAATATCCTCATGTTGAAATAACTGGTGGGAAACTGGGAAACTGCATATCGTCACGTGGAAATAACTGGTGGGAAACTGGGAAACTTAATATCCTCATGTTGAAATAACTGGTAGGAAACTGCATATCCTCATGTGGAAATAACTGGTGGGAAACTGGGAAACTGCATATCCTCATGTGGAAATAACTGTGTGGAAACTGGGAAACTTAATATCCTCATGTTGAAATAACTGGAGGGAAACTTAATATCCTCATGTTGAAATAACTGGTGGGAAACTGGGAAACTTAATATCCTCATGTGGAAACAACTGGTGGCTAACTGGGAAACTTAATATCCTCATGTGGAAATAACTGGCGGGAAACTTAATATCCTCATGTTGAAATAACTGGTGGAAAACTGGGAAACTTAATATCCTCATGTGGAAATAACTGGTGGGAAACTGGGAAACTGCATATCCTCACGTGGAAATAACTGGTGGGAAATTGGGAAACTGCATATCCTCATGTGGAAATAACTGGCGGGAAACTGCATTTCCTCACATGGAAATAACTGGTGGGAAACTAGGCAACTTAATATCCTCATGTTGAAATAACTGGTGGGAAACTGGGAAACTTAATATCCTCATGTAGAAATAACTGGTGGGAAACTGCATATCCTCATATGGAAATAACTGGTGGGAAACTGGGAAACTTAATATCCTCATGTTGAAATAACTGGTGGGAAACTGCATATCCTCACGTGGAAATAACTGGTGGGAAACTTAATATCCTCATGTGGAAATAACTGGTAGGAAACTGCATATCCTCACGTGGAAATAACTGGTGGGAAACTGGGAAACTGCATATCCTCATGTGGAAATAACTGGCGGGAAACTGCATTTCCTCACATGGAAATAACTGGTGGGAAACTAGGCAACTTAATATCCTCATGTTGAAATAACTGGTGGGAAACTGGGAAACTTAATATCCTCATGTAGAAATAACTGGTGGGAAACTGCATATCCTCATGTGGAAATAACTGGTGGGAAACTGGGAAACTTAATATCCTCATGTTGAAATAACTGGTGGGAAACTGCATATCCTCACGTGGAAATAACTGGTGGGAAACTTAATATCCTCATGTGGAAATAACTGGTAGGAAACTGCATATCCTCACGTGGAAATAACTGGTGGGAAACTGGGAAACTGCATATCCTCATGTGGAAATAACTGGCGGGAAACTGCATTTCCTCACATGGAAATAACTGGTGGGAAACTAGGCAACTTAATATCCTCATGTTGAAATAACTGGTGGGAAACTGGGAAACTTAATATTCTCATGTAGAAATAACTGGTGGGAAACTGCATATCCTCATGTGGAAATAACTGGTGGGAAACTGGGAAACTGCATATCCTCATGTGGAAATAACTGGTGGGAAACTTAATATCCTCATGTTGAAATAACTGGTGGAAAACTGGGAAACTTAATATCCTCATTTGGAAATAACTGGTGGGAAACTGCATATCCTCAGGTGGAAATAACTGGTGGGAAACTGCATATCCTCACGTGGAAATAACTGGTGGGAAACTGGGAAATTTAATATCCTCATTTGGAAATAATTGGTAGGAAACTGCATATCCTCACGTGGAAATAACTGGTGGGAAACTGGGAAACGTAATGTCCTCATGTTGAAATAACTGGTGGGAAACTGGATATCCTCACGTGGAAATAACTGGTGGGAAACAGGGAAACTTAATATCCTCATGTTGAAATAACTGGTGGGAAACTGGGAAACTTAATATCCTCATGTTGAAATAACTGGTGGGAAACTGGGAAACTTAATATCCTCATTTGGAAATAACTGGTGGGAAACTGCATATCCTCATGTGGAAATAACTGGTGGGAAACTGTATATCCTCACGTGGAAATAACTGGTGGGAAACTGGGAAACTTAATATCCTCATTTGGAAATAACTGGTAGGAAACTGCATATCCTCACGTGGAAATAACTGGTGGGAAACTGGGAAACGTAATGTCCTCATGTTGAAATAACTGGTGGGAAACTGGGAAACTTAATATCCTCATGTTGAAATAACTGGTGGGAAACTCGGAAACTGCATATCCTCACGTGGAAATAACTGGTGGGAAACAGGGAAACTTAATATCCTCATGTTGAAATAACTGGTGGGAAACTGGGAAACTTAATATCCTCATGTGGAAATAACTGGCGGGAAACTAAATATCCTCATGTTGAAATAACTGGTGGAAAACTGGGAAACTTTATATCCTCATATTGAAATAACTGGTGGGAAACTGGGAAACTGCATATCCTCACGTGAAAATAACTGTTGGGAAACTGGGAAACTTAATATCCTAATGTTGAAATAACTGGTGGGAAACTTAATATCCTCATGTTGAAATAACTGGTGGAAAACTGGGAAACTTAATATCCTCATGTGGAAATAACTGGTAGGAAACTGCATATCCTCATGTGGAAATAACTGGTGGGAAACTGGGAAACTGCATATCCTCATGTGGAAATAACTGGTGGGAAACTGGGAAACTTAATATCCTCACGTGGAAATAACTGGTGGGAAACTGGGAAACTTAATATCCTCATGTGGAAATAACTGGCGGGAAACTTAATATCCTCATGTTGAAATAACTGGTGGAAAACTGGGAAACTTAATATCCTCATGTAGAAATAACTGGTGGGAAACTGCATATCCTCATGTGGATATAACTGGTGGGAAACTGCATATCCTCACGTGGAAATAACTGGTGGGAAACTGGGAAACTTAATGTCCTCATGTTGAAATAACTGGTGGGAAACTGGGAAACTTAATATCCTCATGTTGAAATAACTGGTGGGAAACTGGGAAACTGCATATCGTCACGTGGAAATAACTGGTGGGAAACTGGGAAACTTAATATCCTCATGTTGAAATAACTGGTAGGAAACTGCATATCCTCATGTGGAAATAACTGGTGGGAAACTGGGAAACTGCATATCCTCATGTGGAAATAACTGTGTGGAAACTGGGAAACTTAATATCCTCATGTTGAAATAACTGGAGGGAAACTTAATATCCTCATGTTGAAATAACTGGTGGGAAACTGGGAAACTTAATATCCTCATGTGGAAACAACTGGTGGGAAACTGGGAAACTTAATATCCTCATGTGGAAATAACTGGCGGGAAACTTTATATCCTCATGTTGAAATAACTGGTGGAAAACTGGGAAACTTAATATCCTCATGTGGAAATAACTGGTGGGAAACTGGGAAACTGCATATCCTCACGTGGAAATAACTGGTGGGAAATTGGGAAACTGCATATCCTCATGTGGAAATAACTGGCGGGAAACTGCATTTCCTCACATGGAAATAACTGGTGGGAAACTAGGCAACTTAATATCCTCATGTTGAAATAACTGGTGGGAAACTGGGAAACTTAATATCCTCATGTAGAAATAACTGGTGGGAAACTGCATATCCTCATGTGGAAATAACTGGTGGGAAACTGGGAAACTTAATATCCTCATGTTGAAATAACTGGTGGGAAACTGCATATCCTCACGTGGAAATAACTGGTGGGAAACTTAATATCCTCATGTGGAAATAACTGGTAGGAAACTGCATATCCTCACGTGGAAATAACTGGTGGGAAACTGGGAAACTGCATATCCTCATGTGGAAATAACTGGCGGGAAACTGCATTTCCTCACATGGAAATAACTGGTGGGAAACTAGGCAACTTAATATCCTCATGTTGAAATAACTGGTGGGAAACTGGGAAACTTAATATCCTCATGTAGAAATAACTGGTGGGAAACTGCATATCCTCATGTGGAAATAACTGGTGGGAAACTGGGAAACTTAATATCGTCATGTTGAAATAACTGGTGGGAAACTGGGAAACTTAATATCCTCATGTGGAAATAACTGGCGGGAAACTGCAACTGGCGGGAAACTGCATATCCTCATGTGGACATAACTGGTAGGAAACTGCATATCCTCACGTGGAAATAACTGGTGGGAAACTGGGAAACTTAATATCCTCATGTTGAAATAACTGGTGGGAAACTGGGAAACTTAATATCCTCATTTGGAAATATCTGGTGGGAAACTGCATATCCTCATGAGGAAATAACTGGTGGGAAAATGAGAAACTTAATATCCTTATGTGGAAATAACTGGTAGGAAACGGCATATCCTCATGTGGAAATAACTGGTGGGAAACTGGGAAACTGCATATCCTCATGTGGAAATAACTGGTGGGAAACTGGGAAACTTAATATCCTCATGTTGAAATAACTGGAGGGAAACTTAATATCCTCATGTTGAAATAACTGGTGGGAAACTGGGAAACTTAATATCCTCACGTGGAAATAACTGGTGGGAAACTGGGAAACGTAATATCCTCATGTGGAAATAACTGGCGGGAAACTTAATATCCTCATGTGGAAATAACTGGTAGGAAACTGCATATCCTCACGTGGAAATAACTGGTGGAAAACTGGGAAACTTAATATCCTCATTTGGAAATAACTGGTGGGAAACTGCATATCCTCATGTGGAAATAACTGGTGGGAAACTGCATATCCTCACGTGGAAATAACTGGTGGGAAACTGGGAAACTTAATATCCTCATTTGGAAATAATTGGTAGGAAACTGCATATCCTCACGTGGAAATAACTGGTGGGAAACTGGGAAACGTAATATCCTCATGTTGAAATAACTGGTGGGAAACTGGGAAACTTAATATCCTCATGTGGAAATAACTGGTGGGAAACTGGGAAACTTAATATCCTCATGTAGAAATAACTGGTGGGAAACTGCATATCCTCATGTGGAAATAACTGGTGGGAAACTGGGAAACGTAATGTCCTCATGTTGAAATAACTGGTGGGAAACTGGGAAACTTAATATCCTCATGTTGAAATAACTGGTGGGAAACTGGGAAACTGCATATCCTCACGTGGAAATAACTGGTGGGAAACAGGGAAACTTAATATCCTCATGTTGAAATAACTGGTGGGAAACTGGGAAACTTAATATCCTCATGTTGAAATAACTGGTGGGAAACTGGGAAACTTAATATCCTCATTTGGAAATAACTGGTGGGAAACTGCATATCCTCATGTGGAAATAACTGGTGGGAAACTATATCCTCACGTGGAAATAACTGGTGGGAAACTGGGAAACTTAATATCCTCATTTGGAAATAACTGGTAGGAAACTGCATATCCTCACGTGGAAATAACTGGTGGGAAACTGGGAAACGTAATGTCCTCATGTTGAAATAACTGGTGGGAAACTGGGAAACTTAATATCCTCATGTTGAAATAACTGGTGGGAAACTGGGAAACTTAATATCCTCATTTGGAAATAACTGGTGGGAAACTGCATATCCTCATGTGGAAATAACTGGTGGGAAACTGTATATCCTCATGTGGAAATAACTGGTGGGAAACTGGGAAACTTAATATCCTCATTTGGAAATAACTGGTAGGAAACTGCATATCCTCACGTGGAAATAACTGGTGGGAAACAGGGAAACTTAATATCCTCATGTTGAAATAACTGGTGGGAAACTGGGAAACTTAATATCCTCATGTGGAAATAACTGGTGGGAAACTGCATTTCCTCACATGGAAATAACTGGTGGGAAACTAGGCAACTTAATATCCTCATGTTGAAATAACTGGTGGGAAACTGGGAAACTTAATATCCTCATGTAGAAATAACTGGTGGGAAACTGCATATCCTCATGTGGAAATAACTGGTGGGAAACTGGGAAACTTAATATCGTCATGTTGAAATAACTGGTGGGAAACTGGGAAACTTAATATCCTCATGTGGAAATAACTGGCGGGAAACTGCAACTGGCGGGAAACTGCATATCCTCATGTGGACATAACTGGTAGGAAACTGCATATCCTCACGTGGAAATAACTGGTGGGAAACTGGGAAACTTAATATCCTCATGTTGAAATAACTGGTGGGAAACTGGGAAACTTAATATCCTCATTTGGAAATATCTGGTGGGAAACTGCATATCCTCATGAGGAAATAACTGGTGGGAAAATGAGAAACTTAATATCCTTATGTGGAAATAACTGGTAGGAAACGGCATATCCTCATGTGGAAATAACTGGTGGGAAACTGGGAAACTGCATATCCTCATGTGGAAATAACTGGTGGGAAACTGGGAAACTTAATATCCTCATGTTGAAATAACTGGAGGGAAACTTAATATCCTCATGTTGAAATAACTGGTGGGAAACTGGGAAACTTAATATCCTCACGTGGAAATAACTGGTGGGAAACTGGGAAACGTAATATCCTCATGTGGAAATAACTGGCGGGAAACTTAATATCCTCATGTGGAAATAACTGGTAGGAAACTGCATATCCTCACGTGGAAATAACTGGTGGAAAACTGGGAAACTTAATATCCTCATTTGGAAATAACTGGTGGGAAACTGCATATCCTCATGTGGAAATAACTGGTGGGAAACTGCATATCCTCACGTGGAAATAACTGGTGGGAAACTGGGAAACTTAATATCCTCATTTGGAAATAATTGGTAGGAAACTGCATATCCTCACGTGGAAATAACTGGTGGGAAACTGGGAAACGTAATATCCTCATGTTGAAATAACTGGTGGGAAACTGGGAAACTTAATATCCTCATGTGGAAATAACTGGTGGGAAACTGGGAAACTTAATATCCTCATGTAGAAATAACTGGTGGGAAACTGCATATCCTCATGTGGAAATAACTGGTGGGAAACTGGGAAACGTAATGTCCTCATGTTGAAATAACTGGTGGGAAACTGGGAAACTTAATATCCTCATGTTGAAATAACTGGTGGGAAACTGGGAAACTGCATATCCTCACGTGGAAATAACTGGTGGGAAACAGGGAAACTTAATATCCTCATGTTGAAATAACTGGTGGGAAACTGGGAAACTTAATATCCTCATGTTGAAATAACTGGTGGGAAACTGGGAAACTTAATATCCTCATTTGGAAATAACTGGTGGGAAACTGCATATCCTCATGTGGAAATAACTGGTGGGAAACTATATCCTCACGTGGAAATAACTGGTGGGAAACTGGGAAACTTAATATCCTCATTTGGAAATAACTGGTAGGAAACTGCATATCCTCACGTGGAAATAACTGGTGGGAAACTGGGAAACGTAATGTCCTCATGTTGAAATAACTGGTGGGAAACTGGGAAACTTAATATCCTCATGTTGAAATAACTGGTGGGAAACTGGGAAACTTAATATCCTCATTTGGAAATAACTGGTGGGAAACTGCATATCCTCATGTGGAAATAACTGGTGGGAAACTGTATATCCTCATGTGGAAATAACTGGTGGGAAACTGGGAAACTTAATATCCTCATTTGGAAATAACTGGTAGGAAACTGCATATCCTCACGTGGAAATAACTGGTGGGAAACAGGGAAACTTAATATCCTCATGTTGAAATAACTGGTGGGAAACTGGGAAACTTAATATCCTCATGTGGAAATAACTGGTGGGAAACTGGGAAACTTAATATCCTCATGTAGAAATAACTGGTGGGAAACTGCATATCCTCATGTGGAAATAACTGGTGGGAAACTGGGAAACTTAATATCCTCATGTTGAAATAACTGGTGGGAAACTGGGAAACTGCATATCCTCACGTGGAAATAACTGGTGGGAAATTGGGAAACTGCATATCCTCATGTGGAAATAACTGGCGGGAAACTGCATTTCCTCACATGGAAATAACTGGGGGAAACTAGGCAACTTAATATCCTCATGTTGAAATAACTGGTGGGAAACTGGGAAACTTAATATCCTCATGTAGAAATAACTGGTGGGAAACTGCATATCCTCATGTGGAAATAACTGGTGGGAAACTGGGAAACTTAATATCCTCATGTTGAAATAACTGGTGGGAAACTGCATATCCTCACGTGGAAATAACTGGTGGGAAACTTAATATCCTCATGTGGAAATAACTGGTAGGAAACTGCATATCCTCACGTGGAAATAACTGGTGGGAAACTGGGAAACTGCATATCCTCATGTGGAAATAACTGGCGGGAAACTGCATTTCCTCACATGGAAATAACTGGTGGGAAACTAGGCAACTTAATATCCTCATGTTGAAATAACTGGTGGGAAACTGGGAAACTTAATATCCTCATGTAGAAATAACTGGTGGGAAACTGCATATCCTCATGTGGAAATAACTGGTGGGAAACTGGGAAACTTAATATCGTCATGTTGAAATAACTGGTGGGAAACTGGGAAACTTAATATCCTCATGTGGAAATAACTGGCGGGAAACTGCAACTGGCGGGAAACTGCATATCCTCATGTGGACATAACTGGTAGGAAACTGCATATCCTCACGTGGAAATAACTGGTGGGAAACTGGGAAACTTAATATCCTCATGTTGAAATAACTGGTGGGAAACTGGGAAACTTAATATCCTCATTTGGAAATATCTGGTGGGAAACTGCATATCCTCATGAGGAAATAACTGGTGGGAAAATGAGAAACTTAATATCCTTATGTGGAAATAACTGGTAGGAAACGGCATATCCTCATGTGGAAATAACTGGTGGGAAACTGGGAAACTGCATATCCTCATGTGGAAATAACTGGTGGGAAACTGGGAAACTTAATATCCTCATGTTGAAATAACTGGAGGGAAACTTAATATCCTCATGTTGAAATAACTGGTGGGAAACTGGGAAACTTAATATCCTCACGTGGAAATAACTGGTGGGAAACTGGGAAACGTAATATCCTCATGTGGAAATAACTGGCGGGAAACTTAATATCCTCATGTTGAAATAACTGGTGGAAAACTGGGAAACTAAATATCCTCATGTAGAAATAACTGGTGGGAAACTGCATATCCTCATGTGGATATAACTGGTGGGAAACTGCATATCTTCACGTGGAAATAACTGGTGGGAAACTGGGAAACTTAATGTCCTCATGTTGAAATAACTGGTGGGAAAGTGGGAAACTTAATATCCTCATGTTGAAATAACTGGTGGGAAACTGGGAAACTGCATATCGTCACGTGGAAATAACTGGTGGGAAAACTGGGAAACTTAATATCCTCATGTTGAAATAACTGGTAGGAAACTGCATATCCTCATGTGGAAATAACTGGTGGGAAACTGGGAAACTTAATATCCTCATGTGGAAATAACTGGCGGGAAACTTAATATCCTCATGTTGAAATAACTGGTAGGAAACTGCATATCCTCATGTGGAAATAACTGGTGGGAAACTGGGAAACTGCATATCCTCATGTGGAAATAACTGGTAGGAAACTGCATATCCTCACTTGGAAATAACTGGTGGGAAACTGGGAAACTTTATATCCTCATATTGAAATAACTGGTGGGAAACTGGGAAACTGCATATCCTCACGTGAAAATAACTGTTGGGAAACTGGGAAACTTAATATCCTAATGTTGAAATAACTGGTGGGAAACTTAATATCCTCATGTTGAAATAACTGGTGGAAAACTGGGAAACTTAATATCCTCATGTGGAAATAACTGGTAGGAAACTGCATATCCTCATGTGGAAATAACTGGTGGGAAACTGGGAAACTGCATATCCTCATGTGGAAATAACTGGTGGGAAACTGAGAAACTTAATATCCTCACGTGGAAATAACTGGTGGGAAACTGGGAAACGTAATATCCTCATGTGGAAATAACTGGCGGGAAACTTAATATCCTCATGTTGAAATAACTGTTGGAAAACTGGGAAACTTAATATCCTCATGTAGAAATAACTGGTGGGAAACTGCATATCCTCATGTGGATATAACTGGTGGGAAACTGCATATCCTCACGTGGAAATAACTGGTGGGAAACTGGGAAACTTAATGTCCTCATGTTGAAATAACTGGTGGGAAACTGGGTAACTTAATATCCTCATGTTGAAAGAACTGGTGGGAAACTGGGAAACTGCATATCGTCACGTGGAAATAACTGGTGGGAAACTGGGAAACTTAATATCCTCATGTTGAAATAACTGGTAGGAAACTGCATATCCTCATGTGGAAATAACTGGTGGGAAACTGGGAAACTGCATAACCTCATGTGGAAATAACTGTGTGGAAACTGGGAAACTTAATATCCTCATGTTGAAATAACTGGAGGGAAACTTAATATCCTCATGTTGAAATAACTGGTGGGAAACTGGGAAACTTAATATCCTCATGTGGAAACAACTGGTGGGAAACTGGGAAACTTAATATCCTCATGTGGAAATAACTGGCGGGAAACTTAATATCCTCATGTTGAAATAACTGGTGGAAAACTGGGAAACTTAATATCCTCATGTGGAAATAACTGGTGGGAAACTGGGAAACTGCATATCCTCACGTGGAAATAACTGGTGGGTAATTGGGAAACTGCATATCCTCATGTGGAAATAACTGGCGGGAAACTGCATTTCCTCACATGGAAATAACTGGTGGGAAACTAGGCAACTTAATATCCTCATGTTGAAATAACTGGTGGGAAACTGGGAAACTTAATATCCTCATGTAGAAATAACTGGTGGGAAACTGCATATCCTCATGTGGAAATAACTGGTGGGAAACTGGGAAACTTAATATCCTCATGTTGAAATAACTGGTGGGAAACTGCATATCCTCACGTGGAAATAACTGGTGGGAAACTTAATATCCTCATGTGGAAATAACTGGTAGGAAACTGCATATCCTCACGTGGAAATAACTGGTGGGAAACTGGGAAACTGCATATCCTCATGTGGAAATAACTGGCGGGAAACTGCATTTCCTCACATGGAAATAACTGGTGGGAAACTAGGCAACTTAATATCCTCATGTTGAAATAACTGGTGGGAAACTGGGAAACTTAATATCCTCATGTAGAAATAACTGGTGGGAAACTGCATATCCTCATGTGGAAATAACTGGTGGGAAACTTAATATCCTCATGTAGAAATAACTGGTGGGAAACTGGGAAACTTAATATCCTCATGTGGAAATAACTGGTAGGAAACTGCATATCCTCATGTGGAAATAACTGGTGGGAAACTGGGAAACTGCATATCCTCATGTGGAAATAACTGGTGGGAAACTGGGAAACTTAATATCCTCATGTGGAAATAACTGGCGGGAAACTTAATATCCTCATGTTGAAATAACTGGTGGAAAACTGGGAAACTTAATATCCTCATGTAGAAATAACTGGTGGGAAACTGCATATCCTCATGTGGATATAACTGGTGGGAAACTGCATATCCTCACGTGGAAATAACTGGTGGGAAACTGGGAAACTTAATATCCTCATGTGGAAATAACTGGCGGGAAACTTAATATCCTCATGTTGAAATAACTGGTGGAAAACTGAGAAACTTAATATCCTCATGTAGAAATAACTGGTGGGAAACTGCATATCCTCACGTGGAAATAACTGGTGGGAAACTGGGAAACTGCATATCCTCATGTGGAAATAACTGGTGGGAAACTTAATATCCTCATGTTGAAAAAACTGGTGGGAAACTGGGAAACTGCATTTCCTCACATGGAAATAACTGGTGGGAAACTAGGCAACTTAATATCCTCATGTTGAAATAACTGGTGGGAAACTGGGAAACTGCATATCCTCACGTGGAAATAACTGGTGGGAAACTGGGAAACTTAATATCCTCATGTTGAAATAACTGGTGGGAAACTTAATATCCTCATGTTGAAATAACTGGTGGAAAACTGGGAAACTTAATATCCTCATGTGGAAATAACTGGTAGGAAACTGCATATCCTCATGTGGAAATGACTGGTGGGAAACTGGGAAACTGCATATCCTCATGTGGAAATAACTGGTGGGAAACTGGGAAACTTAATATCCTCATGTTGAAATAACTGGTCGGAAACTGGGAAACTTAATATCCTCACGTGGAAATAACTGGTGGGAAACTGGGAAATGTAATATCCTCATGTGGAAATAACTGGCGGGAAACTAAATATCCTCATGTTGAAATAACTGGTGGAAAACTGGGAAACTTAATATCCTCATGTAGAAATAACTGGTGGGAAACTTAATATTCTCATTTGGAAATAACTGGTAGGAAACTGCATATCCTCACGTGGAAATAACTGGTGGGAAACTGGGAAACGTAATGTCCTCATGTTGAAATAACTGGTGGGAAACTGGGAAACTTTATATCCTCATGTTGAAATAACTGGTGGGAAACTGGGAAACTGCATATCCTCACGTGGAAATAACTGGTGGGAAACAGGGAAACTTAATATCCTCATGTTGAAATAACTGGTGGGAAACTGGGAAACTTAATATCCTCATGTGGAAATAACTGGTGGGAAACTGGGAAACTTAATATCCTCATGTAGAAATAACTGGTGGGAAACTGCATATCCTCATGTGGAAATAACTGGTGGGAAACTGGGAAACTTAATATCCTCATGTTGAAATAACTGGTGGGAAACTGGGAAACTGCATATCTTCACGTGGAAATAACTGGTGGGAAACTGGGAAACTTAATATCCTCATGTGGAAATAACTGGTAGGAAACTGCATATCCTCACGTGGAAATAACTGGTGGGAAACTGGGAAACTGCATATCCTCATGTGGAAATAACTGGCGGGAAACTGCATTTCCTCACATGGAAATAACTGGTGGGAAACTAGGCAAATTAATGTCCTCATGTTGAAATAACTGGTGGGAAACTGGGAAACTTAATATCCTCATGTAGAAATAACTGGTGGGAAACTGCATATCCTCATGTGGAAATAACTGGTGGGAAACTGGGAAACTTAATATCGTCATGTTGAAATAACTGGTGGGAAACTGGGAAACTTAATATCCTCATGTGGAAATAACTGGCGGGAAACTGCAACTGGCGGGAAACTGCATATCCTCATGTGGACATAACTGGTAGGAAACTGCATATCCTCACGTGGAAATAACTGGTGGGAAACTGGGAAACTTAATATCCTCATGTTGAAATAACTGGTGGGAAACTGGGAAACTTAATATCCTCATTTGGAAATATCTGGTGGGAAACTGCATATCCTCATGAGGAAATAACTGGTGGGAAAATGAGAAACTTAATATCCTTATGTGGAAATAACTGGTAGGAAACGGCATATCCTCATGTGGAAATAACTGGTGGGAAACTGGGAAACTGCATATCCTCATGTGGAAATAACTGGTGGGAAACTGGGAAACTTAATATCCTCATGTTGAAATAACTGGAGGGAAACTTAATATCCTCATGTTGAAATAACTGGTGGGAAACTGGGAAACTTAATATCCTCACGTGGAAATAACTGGTGGGAAACTGGGAAACGTAATATCCTCATGTGGAAATAACTGGCGGGAAACTTAATATCCCCATGTTGAAATAACTGGTGGAAAACTGGGAAACTAAATATCCTCATGTAGAAATAACTGGTGGGAAACTGCATATCCTCATGTGGATATAACTGGTGGGAAACTGCATATCTTCACGTGGAAATAACTGGTGGGAAACTGGGAAACTTAATGTCCTCATGTTGAAATAACTGGTGGGAAACTGGGAAACTTAATATCCTCATGTTGAAATAACTGGTGGGAAACTGGGAAACTGCATATCGTCACGTGGAAATAACTGGTGGGAAAACTGGGAAACTTAATATCCTCATGTTGAAATAACTGGTAGGAAACTGCATATCCTCATGTGGAAATAACTGGTGGGAAACTGGGAAACTTAATATCCTCATGTGGAAATAACTGGCGGGAAACTTAATATCCTCATGTTGAAATAACTGATAGGAAACTGCATATCCTCATGTGGAAATAACTGGTGGGAAACTGGGAAACTGCATATCCTCATGTGGAAATAACTGGTAGGAAACTGCATATCCTCACTTGGAAATAACTGGTGGGAAACTGGGAAACTTTATATCCTCATATTGAAATAACTGGTGGGAAACTGGGAAACTGCATATCCTCACGTGAAAATAACTGTTGGGAAACTGGGAAACTTAATATCCTAATGTTGAAATAACTGGTGGGAAACTTAATATCCTCATGTTGAAATAACTGGTGGAAAACTGGGAAACTTAATATCCTCATGTGGAAATAACTGGTAGGAAACTGCATATCCTCATGTAGAAATAACTGGTGGGAAACTGGGAAACTGCATATCCTCATGTGGAAATAACTGGTGGGAAACTGGGAAACTTAATATCCTCACGTGGAAATAACTGGTGGGAAACTGGGAAACGTAATATCCTCATGTGGAAATAACTGGCGGGAAACTTAATATCCTCATGTTGAAATAACTGGTGGAAAACTGGGAAACTTAATATCCTCATGTAGAAATAACTGGTGGGAAACTGCATATCCTCATGTGGATATAACTGGTGGGAAACTGCATATCCTCACGTGGAAATAACTGGTGGGAAACTGGGAAACTTAATGTCCTCATGTTGAAATAACTGGTGGGAAACTGGGTAACTTAATATCCTCATGTTGAAAGAACTGGTGGGAAACTGGGAAACTGCATATCGTCACGTGGAAATAACTGGTGGGAAACTGGGAAACTTAATATCCTCATGTTGAAATAACTGGTAGGAAACTGCATATCCTCATGTGGAAATAACTGGTGGGAAACTGGGAAACTGCATATCCTCATGTGGAAATAACTGTGTGGAAACTGGGAAACTTAATATCCTCATGTTGAAATAACTGGAGGGAAACTTAATATCCTCATGTTGAAATAACTGGTGGGAAACTGGGAAACTTAATATCCTCATGTGGAAACAACTGGTGGGAAACTGGGAAACTTAATATCCTCATGTGGAAATAACTGGCGGGAAACTTAATATCCTTATGTTGAAATAACTGGTGGAAAACTGGGAAACTTAATATCCTCATGTGGAAATAACTGGTGGGAAACTGGGAAACTGCATATCCTCACGTGGAAATAACTGGTGGGTAATTGGGAAACTGCATATCCTCATGTGGAAATAACTGGAGGGAAACTGCATTTCCTCACATGGAAATAACTGGTGGGAAACTAGGCAACTTAATATCCTCATGTTGAAATAACTGGTGGGAAACTGGGAAACTTAATATCCTCATGTAGAAATAACTGGTGGGAAACTGCATATCCTCATGTGGAAATAACTGGTGGGAAACTGGGAAACTTAATATCCTCATGTTGAAATAACTGGTGGGAAACTGCATATCCTCACGTGGAAATAACTGGTGGGAAACTTAATATCCTCATGTGGAAATAACTGGTAGGAAACTGCATATCCTCACGTGGAAATAACTGGTGGGAAACTGGGAAACTGCATATCCTCATGTGGAAATAACTGGCGGGAAACTGCATTTCCTCACATGGAAATAACTGGTGGGAAACTAGGCAACTTAATATCCTCATGTTGAAATAACTGGTGGGAAACTGGGAAACTTAATATCCTCATGTAGAAATAACTGGTGGGAAACTTAATATCCTCATGTTGAAATAACTGGTGGGAAACTGGGAAACTGCATATCCTCATGTGGAAATAACTGGTGGGAAACTTAATATCCTCATGTAGAAATAACTGGTGGGAAACTGGGAAACTTAATATCCTCATGTGGAAATAACTGGTAGGAAACTGCATATCCTCATGTGGAAATAACTGGTGGGAAACTGGGAAACTGCATATCCTCATGTGGAAATAACTGGTGGGAAACTGGGAAACTTAATATCCTCATGTGGAAATAACTGGCGGGAAACTTAATATCCTCATGTTGAAATAGCTGGTGGAAAACTGGGAAACTTAATATCCTCATGTAGAAATAACTGGTGGGAAACTGCATATCCTCATGTGGATATAACTGGTGGGAAACTGCATATCCTCACGTGGAAATAACTGGTGGGAAACTGGGAAACTTAATATCCTCATGTGGAAATAACTGGCGGGAAACTTAATATCCTCATGTTGAAATAACTGGTGGAAAACTGGGAAACTTAATATCCTCATGTAGAAATAACTGGTGGGAAACTGCATATCCTCACGTGGAAATAACTGGTGGGAAACTGGGAAACTGCATATCCTCATGTGGAAATAACTGGTGGGAAACTTAATATCCTCATGTTGAAAAAACTGGTGGGAAACTGGGAAACTGCATTTCCTCACATGGAAATAACTGGTGGGAAACTAGGCAACTTAATATCCTCATGTTGAAATAACTGGTGGGAAACTGGGAAACTGCATATCCTCACGTGGAAATAACTGGTGGGAAACTGGGAAACTTAATATCCTCATGTTGAAATAACTGGTGGGAAACTTAATATCCTCATGTTGAAATAACTGGTGGAAAACTGGGAAACTTAATATCCTCATGTGGAAATAACTGGTAGGAAACTGCATATCCTCATGTGGAAATGACTGGTGGGAAACTGGGAAACTGCATATCCTCATGTGGAAATAACTGGTGGAAAACTGGGAAACTTAATATCCTCATGTTGAAATAACTGGTCGGAAACTGGGAAACTTAATATCCTCACGTGGAAATAACTGGTGGGAAACTGGGAAATGTAATATCCTCATGTGGAAATAACTGGCGGGAAACTAAATATCCTCATGTTGAAATAACTGGTGGAAAACTGGGAAACTTAATATCCTCATGTAGAAATAACTGGTGGGAAACTGCATATCCTCATGTGGATATAACTGGTGGGAAACTGCATATCCTCACGTGGAAATAACTGGTGGGAAACTGGGAAACTTAATGTCCTCATGTTGAAATAACTGGAGGGAAACTTAATATCCTCATGTTGAAATAACTGGTAGGAAACTGCATATCCTCATGTGGAAATAACTGGTGGGAAATTTAATATCCTCATTTTGAAATAACTGGTAGGAAACTGCATATCCTCGTGTGGAAATAACTGGTGGGAAACGTAATATCTTCATGTTGAAATAACTGGTGGGAAACTTAACCCTCTAGGCGCCACAGGCGACTATAGTCGACAACATGCGGTACTGAATAAAACGGCCGATTTAGTCAAATAGGGTGTCATATTTCGTTCGACTTCCACTCCACTAGATGGCAGACATGTCATACGTCATCCCCGAGTCGAAAAAAGGACACGCTTTAAACAAAACTTTCTAGCTACAGCTCATTGAATCAGTGTATGAAATACCGGAGCTAGTGTGCGTGTGAGCCACTTTGTCAGAGCGATATTGTCAACGTCAGCGAGTATTTGCATTAGATTATCGTCTAATGGCATCAAAAAAGTTTACCTGAAATGAAGTGTTGGGTCTTCTATTCGCGGACCCTGATTCTGAAGGGGAATATCTGCCTTCAGAAAATGACGGTGATTCGTTTAGTGAGGCTTCAGATGCGTCCCTGCCTTGCAATGATGCAGCTGGACAAAGTGAGAGTTTACTCCATAGTTTAGCTTACACCAAGCACAAACGTTGAATCGTTTGCCCAATGTCACTGGTGGGAATAATGTTTCACAGGTTCGGAGTGTTCATCGGGAAGTTAGCAGGGTGTTAGTGGTGTGGCGAACGAGGCTGGAGGTAGCCTAATATCCATAGCGCTAGCTTCTGTCTTCTGAACGTGTGCCTCTCCACAATCGCGGCGACAGTAACGTGGTGGAGCCTTTGTCTAATGCCACTGGGTATGTTAGACGAGGTCGAAGTGCTCATAGGACAGTTAGGGGGGAACGTAGTGGCAGTGTGGGGAGTCGCAATGAGAATGACAGTAGGCCTAGTCCGAGCTGCGCAAATTCTCTCCACTAGGCGCGCGCGAGGCAGATCTGGCCATGCTGCTCGCATGGTGGAGGTGGTGACACGCTCTCTCCCTCTCCCACACACACACATTAGGTCATGCATAGTCTATCACAAGATGATGGGAATGCCTGCCCTGTATGGATAGGGATAGGGAGTCATTATCTCTACAGCAAAAGGCCTGCTACATAAAAAAAAAAAGTCAGCCATTTAGTAATGATTTACACTGTTTATTTGCTATCTACTTCCCTGATCATTTAGGACATACAGTACACTATGTGTTCCTTTTTGTGTGTTCATGTCCTTGTGATGTGTGTGTCTTTGTCAGCTAAGAAAAAAAACAAAAAAACATAAACAAAAAAAAAATACTAACATTGTCTCTTGTCTTGTCTCGTCATCTCACTCCTGATCTGTGCCTTGCCGTGGCAAATGAGCTTTTGAACTAAACAGGTCTTGTCTACTTGTGTTTGTGTGTCATCTGAATAATATATATGTGCCCCATACATGGAATCAGAGTGCCTACTGTATGTAGTAAATGGAAAATCTCTACAGCAAAAGGCCAGTCTACCGCTACATGCATTTGGTTTGTTTCTGCCATTTATTAGTAATGATTTACACAGTTTGTTCACTACTTACTATTTATCTGAGCATTCAGTATTGTGCAATATAGCATTCAGGAGGTGAGGGACATTTTGGGGGGAAAGAAGTGGTGCATTTATCATTCAAACATGCAACTTTTCATGAAAATTCTATAATCCAAGATGGCCGCCACCATATGACGTCATAATATGCAAATTAGATATAAACATTTAATCTCTACATACACTTTGGATCATCCTTAATATTTCTCTAATTTACAGAAAGTCTCTATCTCTTATCACTTTTAAGATATAGCCTTTTGAAATGAAGATGTCAAAATTGATCGTTTCGGAAAAAAACCTCTGGCGCCTAAAGGGTTAATATCCTCATGTTGAAATAACTGGTGGAAAACTGGGAAACTTAATATCCTCATGTGGAAATAACTGGTGGGAAACTGGGAAACTTAATATCCTCATGTTGAAATAACTGGTGGGAAACTGGGAAACTTAATATCCTCATTTGGAAATAACTGGTGGGAAACTGCATATCCTCATGTGGAAATAACTGGTGGGAAACTGCATATCCTCACGTGGAAATAACTGGTGGGAAACTGGGAAACTTAATATCCTCATTTGGAAATAACTGGTAGGAAACTGCATATCCTCACGTTGAAATAACTGGTGGGAAACTGGGAAATGTAATGTCCTCATGTTGAAATAACTGGTGGGAAACTGGGAAACTTAATATCCTCATGTTGAAATAACTGGTGGGAAACTGGGAAACTGCATATCCTCACGTGGAAATAACTGGTGGGAAACAGGGAAACTTAATATCCTCATGTTGAAATAACTGGTGGGAAACTGGGAAACTTAATATCCTCATGTAGAAATAACTGGTGGGAAACTGGGAAACTTAATATCCTCATGTTGAAATAACTGGTGGGAAACTGGGAAACTTAATATCCTCATGTAGAAATAACTGGTGGGAAACTGCATATCCTCATGTGGAAATAACTGGTGGGAAACTGGGAAAGTTAATATCGTCATGTTGAAATAACTGGTGGGAAACTGGGAAACTTAATATCCTCATGTGGAAATAACTGGAGGGAAACTGCAACTGGCGGGAAACTGCATATCCTCATGTGGACATAAATGGTAGGAAACTGCATATCCTCACGTGGAAATAACTGGTGGGAAACTGGGAAACTTAATATCCTCATGTTGAAATAACTGGTGGGAAACTGGGAAACTTAATATCCTCATTTGGAAATATCTGGTGGGAAACTGCATATCCTCATGAGGAAATAACTGGTGGGAAAATGGGAAACTTAATATCCTTATGTGGAAATAACTGGTAGGAAACTGCATATCCTCACGTGGAAATAACTGGTGGGAAACTGGGAAACTGCACATCCTCATGTGGAAATAACTGGCGGGAAACTGCATTTCCTCACATGGAAATAACTGGTGGGAAACTGGGAAACTTAATATCCTCATGTTGAAATAACTGGTGGGAAACTGGGAAACTTAATATCCTCATGTAGAAATAACTGGTGGGAAACGTAATATCCTCATGTTGAAATAACTGGTGGAAAACTGGGAAACTTAATATCCTCATGTAGAAATAACTGGCGGGAAACTGCATTTCCTCACATGGAAATAACTGGTGGGAAACTAGGCAACTTAATATCCTCACGTTGAAATAACTGGTGGGAAACTGGGAAACTTAATATCCTCATGTAGAAATAACTGGTGGGAAACTGCATATCCTCATGTGGAAATAACTGGTGGGAAACTTAATATCCTCATGTTGAAATAACTGGTGGGAAACTGGGAAACTGCATATCCTCACGTGGAAATAACTGGTGGGAAACTGCATATCCTCATGAGGAAATAACTGGTGGGAAAATGGGAAACTTAATATCCTTATGTGGAAATAACTGGTAGGAAACGGCATATCCTCATGTGGAAATAACTGGTGGGAAACTGGGAAACTGCATATCCTCATGTGGAAATAACTGGTAGGAAACTGCATATCGTCACGTGGAAATAACTGGTGGGAATCTGGGAAACTTAATATCCTCATGTTGAAATAACTGGTGGGAAACTGGGAAACTTAATATCCTCATGTTGAAATAACTGGTGGGAAACTGGGAAACTTAATATCCTCATGTGGAAATAACTGGTAGGAAACTGCATATCCTCACGTGGAAATAACTGGTGGGAAACTGGGAAACTGCATATCCTCATGTGGAAATAACTGGCGGGAAACTGCATTTCCTCACATGGAAATAACTGGTGGGAAACTAGGCAACTTAATATCCTCATGTTGAAATAACTGGTGGGAAACTGGGAAACTTAATATCCTCATGTAGAAATAACTGGTGGGAAACTGCATATCCTCATGTGGAAATAACTGGTGGGAAACTTAATATCCTCATGTTGAAATAACTGGTGGAAAACTGGGAAACTTAATATCCTCATGTAGAAATAACTGGTGGGAAACTGGGAAACTTAATATCCTCAAGTAGAAATAACTGGTGGGAAACTGCATATCCTCATGTGGAAATAACTGGTGGGAAACTGGGAAACTTAATATGCTCATGTTGAAATAACTGGTGGGAAACTGGGAAACTGCATATCTTCACGTGGAAATAACTGGTGGGAAACTGGGAAACTTAATATCCTCATGTGGAAATAACTGGCGGGAAACTGCATTTCCTCACATGGAAATAACTGGTGGGAAACTAGGCAACTTAATATCCTCATGTTGAAATAACTGGTGGGAAACTGCGAAACTTAATATCCTCATGTAGAAATAACTGGTGGGAAACTGCATATCCTCATGTGGAAATAACTGGCGGGAAACTGCATTTCCTCACATGGAAATAACTGGTGGGAAACTAGGCAACTTAATATCCTCATGTTGAAATAACTGGTGGGAAACTGGGAAACTTAATATCCTCATGTTGAAATAACTGGTGGGAAACTGGGAAACTTAATATCCTCATGTAGAAATAACTGGTGGGAAACTGCATATCCTCATGTGGAAATAACTGGTGGGAAACTGGGAAACTTAATATCGTCATGTTGAAATAACTGGTGGGAAACTGGGAAACTTAATATCCTCATGTGGAAATAACTGGCGGGAAACTGCAACTGGCGGGAAACTGCATATCCTCATGTGGACGTAACTGGTGGGAAACTTAATATCCTCATGTTGAAATAACTGGTGGGAAACTGGGAAACTGCATATCCTCACGTGGAAATAACTGGTGGGAAACTGCATATCCTCATGAGGAAATAACTGGTGGGAAAATGGGAAACTTAATATCCTCATGTGGAAATAACTGGCGGGAAACTGCAACTGGTGGGAAACTGCATATCCTCATGTGGAAATAACTGGTGGGAAACTTAATATCCTCATGTTGAAATAACTGGTGGGAAACTGGGAAACTGCATATCCTCACGTGGAAATAACTGGTGGGAAACTGCATATCCTCATGAGGAAATAACTGGTGGGAAAATGGGAAACTTAATATCCTTATGTGGAAATAACTGGTAGGAAACGGCATATCCTCATGTGGAAATAACTGGTGGGAAACTGGGAAACTGCATATCCTCATGTGGAAATAACTGGTAGGAAACTGCATATCGTCACGTGGAAATAACTGGTGGGAATCTGGGAAACTTAATATCCTCATGTTGAAATAACTGGTGGGAAACTGGGAAACTTAATATCCTCATGTTGAAATAACTGGTGGGAAACTGGGAAACTTAATATCCTCATGTGGAAATAACTGGTAGGAAACTGCATATCCTCACGTGGAAATAACTGGTGGGAAACTGGGAAACTGCATATCCTCATGTGGAAATAACTGGCGGGAAACTGCATTTCCTCACATGGAAATAACTGGTGGGAAACTAGGCAACTTAATATCCTCATGTTGAAATAACTGGTGGGAAACTGGGAAACTTAATATCCTCATGTAGAAATAACTGGTGGGAAACTGCATATCCTCATGTGGAAATAACTGGTGGGAAACTTAATTTCCTCATGTTGAAATAACTGGTGGAAAACTGGGAAACTTAATATCCTCATGTAGAAATAACTGGTGGGAAACTGGGAAACTTAATATCCTCAAGTAGAAATAACTGGTGGGAAACTGCATATCCTCATGTGGAAATAACTGGTGGGAAACTGGGAAACTTAATATGCTCATGTTGAAATAACTGGTGGGAAACTGGGAAACTGCATATCTTCACGTGGAAATAACTGGTGGGAAACTGGGAAACTTAATATCCTCATGTGGAAATAACTGGTAGGAAACTGCATATCCTCACGTGGAAATAACTGGTGGGAAACTGGGAAACTGCATATCCTCATGTGGAAATAACTGGCGGGAAACTGCATTTCCTCACATGGAAATAACTGGTGGGAAACTAGGCAACTTAATATCCTCATGTTGAAATAACTGGTGGGAAACTGGGAAACTTAATATCCTCATGTTGAAATAACTGGTGGGAAACTGGGAAACTTAATATCCTCATTTGGAAATAACTGGTGGGAAACTGCATATCCTCATGTGGAAATAACTGGTGGGAAACTGTATATCCTCACGTGGAAATAACTGGTGGGAAACTGGGAAACTTAATATCCTCATTTGGAAATAACTGGTAGGAAACTGCATATCCTCACGTGGAAATAACTGGTGGGAAACTGGGAAACGTAATGTCCTCATGTTGAAATAACTGGTGGGAAACTGGGAAACTTAATATCCTCATGTTGAAATAACTGGTGGGAAACTGGGAAACTTAATATCCTCATTTGGAAATAACTGGTGGGAAACTGCATATCCTCATGTGGAAATAACTGGCGGGAAACTGCATTTCCTCACATGGAAATAACTGGTGGGAAACTAGGCAACTTAATATCCTCATGTTGAAATAACTGGTGGGAAACTGGGAAACTTAATATCCTCATGTTGAAATAACTGGTGGGAAACTGGGAAACTTAATATCCTCATGTAGAAATAACTGGTGGGAAACTGCATATCCTCATGTGGAAATAACTGGTGGGAAACTGGGAAACTTAATATCGTCATGTTGAAATAACTGGTGGGAAACTGGGAAACTTAATATCCTCATGTGGAAATAACTGGCGGGAAACTGCAACTGGCGGGAAACTGCATATCCTCATGTGGACATAACTGGTGGGAAACTTAATATCCTCATGTTGAAATAACTGGTGGGAAACTGGGAAACTGCATATCCTCACGTGGAAATAACTGGTGGGAAACTGCATATCCTCATGAGGAAATAACTGGTGGGAAAATGGGAAACTTAATATCCTCATGTGGAAATAACTGGCGGGAAACTGCAACTGGTGGGAAACTGCATAACCTCATGTGGAAATAACTGGTGGGAAACTTAATATCCTCATGTTGAAATAACTGGTGGGAAACTGGGAAACTGCATATCCTCACGTGGAAATAACTGGTGGGAAACTGCATATCCTCATGAGGAAATAACTGGTGGGAAAATGGGAAACTTAATATCCTTATGTGGAAATAACTGGTAGGAAACGGCATATCCTCATGTGGAAATAACTGGTGGGAAACTGGGAAACTGCATATCCTCATGTGGAAATAACTGGTAGGAAACTGCATATCGTCACGTGGAAATAACTGGTGGGAATCTGGGAAACTTAATATCCTCATGTTGAAATAACTGGTGGGAAACTGGGAAACTTAATATCCTCATGTTGAAATAACTGGTGGGAAACTGGGAAACTTAATATCCTCATGTGGAAATAACTGGTAGGAAACTGCATATCCTCACGTGGAAATAACTGGTGGGAAACTGGGAAACTGCATATCCTCATGTGGAAATAACTGGCGGGAAACTGCATTTCCTCACATGGAAATAACTGGTGGGAAACTAGGCAACTTAATATCCTCATGTTGAAATAACTGGTGGGAAACTGGGAAACTTAATATCCTCATGTAGAAATAACTGGTGGGAAACTGCATATCCTCATGTGGAAATAACTGGTGGGAAACTTAATTTCCTCATGTTGAAATAACTGGTGGAAAACTGGGAAACTTAATATCCTCATGTAGAAATAACTGGTGGGAAACTGGGAAACTTAATATCCTCAAGTAGAAATAACTGGTGGGAAACTGCATATCCTCATGTGGAAATAACTGGTGGGAAACTGGGAAACTTAATATGCTCATGTTGAAATAACTGGTGGGAAACTGGGAAACTGCATATCTTCACGTGGAAATAACTGGTGGGAAACTGGGAAACTTAATATCCTCATGTGGAAATAACTGGTAGGAAACTGCATATCCTCACGTGGAAATAACTGGTGGGAAACTGGGAAACTGCATATCCTCATGTGGAAATAACTGGCGGGAAACTGCATTTCCTCACATGGAAATAACTGGTGGGAAACTAGGCAACTTAATATCCTCATGTTGAAATAACTGGTGGGAAACTGGGAAACTTAATATCCTCATGTAGAAATAACTGGTGGGAAACTGCATATCCTCATGTGGAAATAACTGGCGGGAAACTGCATTTCCTCACATGGAAATAACTGGTGGGAAACTAGGCAACTTAATATCCTCATGTTGAAATAACTGGTGGGAAACTGGGAAACTTAATATCCTCATGTTGAAATAACTGGTGGGAAACTGGGAAACTTAATATCCTCATGTAGAAATAACTGGTGGGAAACTGCATATCCTCATGTGGAAATAACTGGTGGGAAACTGGGAAACTTAATATCGTCATGTTGAAATAACTGGTGGGAAACTGGGAAACTTAATATCCTCATGTGGAAATAACTGGCGGGAAACTGCAACTGGCGGGAAACTGCATATCCTCATGTGGACATAACTGGTAGGAAACTGCATATCCTCACGTGGAAATAACAGGTGGGAAACTGGGAAACTTAATATCCTCATGTTGAAATAACTGGTGGGAAACTGGGAAACTTAATATCCTCATTTGGAAATATCTGGTGGGAAACTGCATATCCTCATGAGGAAATAACTGGTGGGAAAATGGGAAACTTAATATCCTTATGTGGAAATAACTGGTAGGAAACGGCATATCCTCATGTGGAAATAACTGGTGGGAAACTGGGAAACTGCATATCCTCATGTGGAAATAACTGGTAGGAAACTGCATATCGTCACGTGGAAATAACTGGTGGGAATCTGGGAAACTTAATATCCTCATGTTGAAATAACTGGTGGGAAACTGGGAAACTTAATATCCTCATGTTGAAATAACTGGGGGGAAACTGGGAAACTTAATATCCTCATGTGGAAATAACTGGTAGGAAACTGCATATCCTCACGTGGAAATAACTGGTGGGAAACTGGGAAACTGCATATCCTCATGTGGAAATAACTGGCGGGAAACTGCATTTCCTCACATGGAAATAACTGGTGGGAAACTAGGCAACTTAATATCCTCATGTTGAAATAACTGGTGGGAAACTGGGAAAATTAATATCCTCATGTAGAAATAACTGGTGGGAAACTGCATATCCTCATGTGGAAATAACTGGTGGGAAACTTAATATCCTCATGTTGAAATAACTGGTGGAAAACTGGGAAACTTAATATCCTCATGTAGAAATAACTGGTGGGAAACTGGGAAACTTAATATCCTCATGTAGAAATAACTGGTGGGAAACTGGGAAACTTAATATCCTCATGTAGAAATAACTGGTGGGAAACTGCATATCCTCATGTGGACATAAATGGTAGGAAACTGCATATCCTCACGTGGAAATAACTGGTGGGAAACTGGGAAACTTAATATCCTCATGTTGAAATAACTGGTGGGAAACTGGGAAACTTAATATCCTCATTTGGAAATATCTGGTGGGAAACTGCATATCCTCATGAGGAAATAACTGGTGGGAAAATGGGAAACTTAATATCCTTATGTGGAAATAACTGGTAGGAAACTGCATATCCTCACGTGGAAATAACTGGTGGGAAACTGGGAAACTGCACATCCTCATGTGGAAATAACTGGCGGGAAACTGCATTTCCTCACATGGAAATAACTGGTGGGAAACTGGGAAACTTAATATCCTCATGTTGAAATAACTGGTGGGAAACTGGGAAACTTAATATCCTCATGTAGAAATAACTGGTGGGAAACGTAATATCCTCATGTTGAAATAACTGGTGGAAAACTGGGAAACTTAATATCCTCATGTAGAAATAACTGGCGGGAAGCTGCATTTCCTCACATGGAAATAACTGGTGGGAAACTAGGCAACTTAATATCCTCACGTTGAAATAACTGGTGGGAAACTGGGAAACTTAATATCCTCATGTAGAAATAACTGGTGGGAAACTGCATATCCTCATGTGGAAATAACTGGTGGGAAACTTAATATCCTCATGTTGAAATAACTGGTGGGAAACTGGGAAACTGCATATCCTCACGTGGAAATAACTGGTGGGAAACTGCATATCCTCATGAGGAAATAACTGGTGGGAAAATGGGAAACTTAATATCCTTATGTGGAAATAACTGGTAGGAAACGGCATATCCTCATGTGGAAATAACTGGTGGGAAACTGGGAAACTGCATATCCTCATGTGGAAATAACTGGTAGGAAACTGCATATCGTCACGTGGAAATAACTGGTGGGAATCTGGGAAACTTAATATCCTCATGTTGAAATAACTGGTGGGAAACTGGGAAACTTAATATCCTCATGTTGAAATAACTGGTGGGAAACTGGGAAACTTAATATCCTCATGTGGAAATAACTGGTAGGAAACTGCATATCCTCACGTGGAAAAAACTGGTGGGAAACTGGGAAACTGCATATCCTCATGTGGAAATAACTGGCGGGAAACTGCATTTCCTCACATGGAAATAACTGGTGGGAAACTAGGCAACTTAATATCCTCATGTTGAAATAACTGGTGGGAAACTGGGAAACTTAATATCCTCATGTAGAAATAACTGGTGGGAAACTGCATATCCTCATGTGGAAATAACTGGTGGGAAACTTAATATCCTCATGTTGAAATAACTGGTGGAAAACTGGGAAACTTAATATCCTCATGTAGAAATAACTGGTGGGAAACTGGGAAACTTAATATCCTCATGTAGAAATAACTGGTGGGAAACTGCATATCCTCACGTGGAAATAACTGGTGGGAAACTGGGAAACTTAATATGCTCATGTTGAAATAACTGGTGGGAAACTGGGAAACTTAATATCCTCATGTGGAAATAACTGGTAGGAAACTGCATATCCTCACGTGGAAATAACTGGTGGGAAACTGGGAAACTGCACATCCTCATGTGGAAATAACTGGCGGGAAACTGCATTTCCTCACATGGAAATAACTGGTGGGAAACTGGGAAACTTAATATCCTCATGTTGAAATAACTGGTGGGAAACTGGGAAACTTAATATCCTCATGTAGAAATAACTGGTGGGAAACTTAATATCCTCATGTTGAAATAATTGGTGGAAAACTGGGAAACTTAATATCCTCATGTAGAAATAACTGGCGGGAAACTGCATTTCCTCACATGGAAATAACTGGTGGGAAACTAGGCAACTTAATATCCTCACGTTGAAATAACTGGTGGGAAACTGGGAAACTTAATATCCTCATGTAGAAATAACTGGTGGGAAACTGCATATCCTCATGTGGAAATAACTGGTGGGAAACTTAATATCCTCATGTTGAAATAACTGGTGGGAAACTGGGAAACTGCATATCCTTACGTGGAAATAACTGGTGGGAACTGGGAAACTTAATATCCTCATGTAGAAATAACTGGTGGGAAACTGCATATCCTCACGTGGAAATAACTGGTGGGAAACTGGGAAACTGCATATCCTCATGTGGAAATAACTGGTGGGAAACTTAATATCCTCATGTTGAAATAACTGGTGGGAAACTGGGAAACTGCATATCGTCACATGGAAATAACTGGTGGGAAACTGGGAAACTTAATATCCTCATGTGGAAATAACTGGTAGGAAACTGCATATCCTCACGTGGAAATAACTGGTGGGAAACTGGGAAACTTAATATCCTCATGTGAAAATAACTGGCGGGAAACTGCAACTGGCGGGAAACTGCATATCCTCATGTGGAAATAACTGTTAGGAAACTGCATATCCTCACGTGGAAATAACTGGGGGGAAACTGGGAAACTTAATATCCTCATGTTGAAATAACTGGTGGGAAACTGGGAAACTTAATATCCTCATTTGGAAATATCTGGTGGGAAACTGCATATCCTCATGAGGAAATAACTGGTGGGAAAATGGGAAACTTAATATCCTTATGTGGAAATAACTGGTAGGAAACGGCATATCCTCATGTGGAAATAACTGGTGGGAAACTGGGAAACTGCATATCCTCATGTGGAAATAACTGGTAGGAAACTGCATATCGTCACGTGGAAATAACTGGTGGGAATCTGGGAAACTTAATATCCTCATGTTATAATAATAATAATAATAAAGCTTTATTTGTATAGCACCTTTCATACACAGAATGCAGCTCAAAGTGCTTTACATTTGAAGCATGTAACACAATAGTAGTCAGTCAGTCATTATCAATCACTTTTCTTTGCTGTTTATGATATGCTCAGCAACATATCAAAAATATAGAAAATGACGTCATAAGACTGGCAGCCTTAACCCTCTTACCCCCCACAAGCACGCCATATGGCAACTGTGGCAAGGAAAAACTCCCATATTCCAGGAAGAAACCTTGAGCAGAACCTGACTTAATAGGGGGAGCCCATCTGCTTCTGGCTGGCTGCGCCCTCCAATAGTAGCAGATGTAGAATAATCTGAAAATGTAGTCTACAGGATAAGATGAGTTAACTAAAGGCTTTCCTGTACAGGTATGTTTTCAGATCTTTTTTAAAAATATTTACTGAACTCGCCTGCTTGATGTACAGAGGCAGGGTGTTCCATAGTTTGGGGGCATAATGGATAAACGCAGCTTCTCCACTTTGTTTGTGGAGCACTTTGGGTACGATTAAAAGATTAGAATTGGATGATCTAAGTTTCCTTTGTGGTTGATAAGATATTAAAAGCTCAGAGATATATGAAGGTGCTATGCCATTCAGAGCTTTGTAAGTAATTAACATAACCTTAAAATCAATTCTATAGGAAATAGGGAGCCAGTGCAGTTCAGCCAACACAGGGGTGATGTGTTCTCTCTTATTAGTCTTAGTTAAAAGTCTAGCCGCAGAGTTCTGTATGAGTGCCAATTTCTTTAGATGTTTTTTGGGAAGACCAGTGAAAAGTGCATTGCAGTAGTCTAACCTGCTAGTGATAAAGGCGTGAATTAGTTTTTCTGCATCTTGTTGAGTTAAAAAGGGCCGCACTTTGGCAATGTTTCTCAAGTGGAAATAGGCTGTCTGAGTAACTTTACTGATATGGGGCTTAAAACTTAACTCTGCATCTAAGATGACACCGAGGCTTGTTACTTTTGGTTTGACCTGGTGTGCCAAGTTCCCCAGATTACTAAGAATAATATCTCGCTTTAGTTTTGGTCCAACCAGAAGTACCTCTGTTTTGTCATCATTTAGTTTCAAAAAGTTTTTGCTCATCCACTGATTAATGGAGGTTAGGCATGCAGTGAGGGAGCAAAGGCCATCTGGGTTAGTTGGCTCAACAGAAAGATACAATTGGGTATCATCTGCGTAGCTGTGGAAGTTTACATTATGTTGACTTATGACGTTTCCCAATGGAAGCATATATAGAGAAAATAGCAGGGGACCAAGGCAGCTCCCCTGGGCCACACCAAAAGGCAAGTCATGTTTTTCAGATACATGATCTCCTAGACTGATATAAAAATCTCTGCCAGTAATGTAGGTTTGAAACCAGTTTAGAGCATTATCAGAGAGACCCACCCACTTCGCAAGGCGGTGAATTAGGATGCTATGATCAATGGTGTCAAATGCCGCACTCAAATCCAGAAGAATAAGGATTGAGACTTTGTTTGAGTCGGTAGCTAGTCTGAGATCATTGACTATTTTTACTAGAGCCGTTTCTGTTCATGTTGAAATAACTGGTGGGAAACTGGGAAACTTAATATCCTCATGTTGAAATAACTGGTGGGAAACTGGGAAACTTAATATCCTCATGTGGAAATAACTGGTAGGAAACTGCATATCCTCACGTGGAAATAACTGGTGGGAAACTGGGAAACTGCATATCCTCATGTGGAAATAACTGGCGGGAAACTGCATTTCCTCACATGGAAATAACTGGTGGGAAACTAGGCAACTTAATATCTTCATGTTGAAATAACTGGTGGGAAACTGGGAAACTGCATATCCTCACGTGGAAATAACTGGTGGGAAACTGGGAAACTTAATATCCTCATGTAGAAATAACTGGTGGGAAACTGCATATCCTCATGTGGAAATAACTGGTAGGAAACTGCATATCCTCACGTGGAAATAACTGGTGGGAAACTGGGAAACTGCATATCCTCATGTGGAAATAACTGGTGGGAAACTTAATATCCTCATGTTGAAATAACTGGTGGGAAACTGGGAAACTGCATATCGTCACGTGGAAATAACTGGTGGGAAACTGGGAAACTGCATATCCTCACGTGGAAATAACTGGTGGGAAACTGGGAAACTGCATATCCTCATGTGGAAATAACTGGCGGGAAACTGCATTTCCTCACATGGAAATAACTGGTGGGAAACTAGGCAACTTAATATCCTCATGTTGAAATAACTGGTGGGAAACTGGGAAACTTAATATCCTCATGTAGAAATAACTGGTGGGAAACTGCATATCCTCATGTGGAAATAACTGGTGGGAAACTTAATATCCTCATGTTGAAATAACTGGTGGAAAACTGGGAAACTTAATATCCTCATGTAGAAATAACTGGTGGGAAACTGCATATCCTCATGTGGAAATAACTGGTGGGAAACTGGGAAACTTAATATCCTCATGTTGAAATAACTGGTGGGAAACTGGGAAACTTAATATCATCATGTGGAAATAACTGGTAGGACACTGCATATCCTCCTATGGTATGGTTTCATGGTCAGTACACAAACATGGAGAAGGTGGAGAGGCGGACAGACTATGCAGAGAAGTCTATCTTTCCTCTTGAAGAGAGCCCATAATTCACTAATAGGTGGGATATCAGCGGGAAGTACCGTCTCTCTGAACCTCTCCCTATCTTTGTGCACTCCCTCTAAGTACTCTTCAACCTTCTGCTTAGGTTCCAAAAGTCTACCACTCTTCTGCATTACGAATAAAGACTTGTGATTTCTTCTTCCTATTTTTCATAATATTTTCAGCTCTTCTTATCACTGCCAACCGCTCCCTCACATCTGCCTGTAGACAGTCAATACCTTCCTTCTCATCAGTTGTAGCTTTTCTCCACCGCTTCTTAAGCTGCCTCCTCTCCTTGATGAGTTTATCTATCTCCTGCTGGTGCCTAGATTTGACTACCTCATGTTGCTGTTTTGCCCTTATCTCAATAATCCCAAATCTTTCCTTACCATAGCTATAAATAATGTCTCCCAATTTCTCTAATTTGCTTTCAGCCGTCCCCTTGAGCTGACCCCAGGCCTATGACCATTAATCTTCTCCCTCCTTGGCTGACTGGCCTCTCTTTCTGCCTCAGTGCTAGGCAGTGCTAACTTTCCTCAACAACAGGGGTGCTGATGTCCTGCGAACTGTGGGTTACTTCCTGTCGCTGAACTTCAACCGACTGACTTGATGCACTTCTTAAGATGTAGCTATCACTGCGGGGACCCTGTGTTCCCTCTACCAAGCACTTCTTTTTCCCTTGATGGATTTTCAGGCCCTTTAGACTTGTAACCTTCTGCCAACCACACACACACATCTGCAGCTTCTCCTCAGTTTTCTCTGAACTAGTGGCTTCCACAAACCTGTTTTCCTTACTCGTAGTCAAATTCGTTCCAGGGTCAGTAACCATGTCTTTCACAGGTGAGTCATCTTCCGCCCCTGCTCTCGCTGACTCTAGGGGTATTTTTTTCATTATGTCATACTGTAGCTTGGTAGGGTGTAGCTACTGCCACAATGAGCTGCTAACCCATTGTAGCCCTGGCGGGGTCTATTTCCTCCTGTCAGCCTTCTTTCCGTGCTGTCACAATGTTTTTCCCTAGTTGCCAGTAGTGTTAATTTTGTCAGACGAGACGAGAGGAAATATGTTCGTCAACAACCTTTTTTTTTCATGACTAAGACAAGACGATGACGAGACGGCAGTAATGTCCTGAAACACTGACTAAGACTATCTTAAGATGCATTATTTTTGACGAAAAAAGACTAGACTAAAATGTTTTGCATGAAATAAAAACTAAAATAAAATCTCTCTTCATTTTCATCTACAAAATGAGAAGACAGAATATCTAGTTGTTATGTTTTCAAAATATTCCGAATGAGTTCATACGCAACAGCTTTCCTGTAGGCTAGTCTACGTGCTGTTGCTGCAACCCTGTGGCTGCAACACGAAACTACATGGAACAAGAACAATGGAGATTTCTGCCAGAGTTAGCAACCTAAGCTTTATGCCACAATGCTACATACCCAGAAGTTGAAGCTTCTCTCATACTGAATGTCCATACGAAAAATATTCATCATGTAATGTCAACTATTTAACTAGTTAGAATGATGATGCAAAGTTTGCTAGCAAGTAAGCTAATATGGAAAGTTCGCTAGCAAGTTAGCTATGGCTAAGATGGAGAGTCTGTTTGGGGAATGTGTTGTGTTTGGGTGCATATCGCCATCTAGCGAGGCGGAGTAAAACATTAATACTTTGGTCTACGACAGTGTTTCTCAAACTTTTTCAGTTTCAGGACCACTTAACTAACCCTAGCAAAAAAAAAAAAGATTACACCTACTTCAACAGTAGCCTATAATTAGTCTACACTATAGGCCTACTCACTGAACCACCTTGCTTATTGTCTTTGCACTTTGCTTATTGTGTGGATTTATACTGTATGATTTAAACTGGCGTAAGATATGTTTTGCAGAATTGTTTAGAATTGTTAGACAGTGTTGCAGAATTGTTTTTACATACAAGTTGGTTTAATATTGCAAACAACTCATCTATATTATATTTTACCACATCTGCTCGACCACTTGGGATAGCTTGCGGACCACCAGTGATTCCCGGACCACACTTTGAGAAACACTGGTCTACGAATATGACAGTGGTCCAGTCAAATCTTTTACTGTCTATGGTCAAATCCCAGCCGAGCTATAACTGTAGCTCGACTTACCTGTGCATGTAAACATACTGACTGACAAAAAATCAGAATGAGTAATTATAACAGACGAGTAGCCCTGTGGACACACAATATTGTTGGAAAATTGAGATGTGTGAAACACTGACTCAAATGGTAATCAGAAATAATTTGTTATAAAAAAAAAGACTAAAATGTGTTGACTAAAACTGACTAAGACTAAGATACCTTTAGTTTTCTTTTGACTAAAACTAGACTAAAATGACGAGACTTTTAGTCGACTAAAACTTGACTAACAAAAATGATATTTGAATGACTTAATATGACAAAGACTAAAAAGGACATTTCGTCACAAGACTAAGACTAAGACTAAATTAAAAATAGGTGACAAAATTAACACTAGTTGCCAGCTTCCCTATTCACTGCAGTCACTAGCCTACGCTAGCTTCAGGTTTACATTAATACACAGGATTAGATGTTATAATCCCTTGTGCCAAAATCCAAGGTAAAAACACATTCAGAAGACCCTACCCAAATGAACTTGAAATGAAAAAGCACGCTAACCACCAATCTGCCAACCAATGGTCACAAACACAAGACAAATGGTCCATCTAACAGCAGTATATAGTATGCATACAAGTTAGGAATTACGACTTCTGAGTAACAACTTCCGAGTAACGCCTTACTACTTGTGATTTACGCCTTACGACTTATGACTTACTTACTTAAAGGTGCCCTGCCATACAAAACCGTTTTCACTTGTATTTTTTTAAATATGTTAGTTCCATATGTGTTTGTGTTATGTAGTGAATGTGAAAATTAACTGCTACCTCCTCTGTCAGCTCTAGCCACTGAAAAGAAATAAGCGGAGAAATCAGGCCAATTACAAAAGCTGCTCAGTCTGACATGGAATTGACTGAGCTCATTTCTATTCATGAGCTCGCTCAGTTGAGACCATGCCAACAGAATTCGTTTAGCACAGTGACAGTTTTCGTATGCAAGGATGGCTTAACATCAAGGGCTTGTGCGCTATACACGAATAGAACTTCAACAATGCATGTTGCCTAAGAACCCAGAGTTGAGGATCAAATGGCTTCAGTTTATTTTTTGTAACAATGCCAAAGCTGGAGCAGCAGGCTACCATCGCGGCAGTCTACGACCAGTGCCCAGTCCATAAGTAAAACGCTATTGTCAACTCAAGTAAGTGAAATAGATAGATAGATAGATAGATACAAGGATACAAGGAAGTTTATTGTTACATGCATATAGTTACTGGAAGTAAGAAATGCAGTGACATTATATCTGGTGTCAGCCTATTTGTGCATTTATGGGATGGGGGGGGTAAAAAGTGCAGTAGAAGAGGGGTTTAGTAGATTAAGTGGCAAGAGCTACCAAGGAAGAAACCTTGGACAGATCCACGGCTCAAGGGGCTAACCCAACTTCCAGGGGTCTTGCTGTGTGTGTTGGGGGGATGACAGGGGAGATGGGATAGCGTGCTGTGTATGTGGGGAGAGGGCAGTGTGCAATATGTGTGTTGGAGAAGCTTCCTCATGAGACAATGTTATGTTTATGTAGTTGTCATAGTTACAACTAAGTTGGTAAACTAGTTATTATGCGTAGTGGGTAGTGGTAGTTGATATTGTTTTCATTACGGCTGTCTGTTTAATTGCACTTAGACTGGCCTTGGTGTCGTGAGTTTTTAGAGGGGGTGGTGTTTTTAAGTGTAGCTGGACTAAGTAGATTGTTAACGTTAGCTTTACTGAACTCAACTCGTGTTTTTTCTGGAGCTGCATCCGCACTTGCTGTAAGTTTTATAGTAATTGTATGGGAGTCTCGTGTTGTTAAGGGATTTGTTTATGTAGTTGTCATAGTTACAAGTTGGTAAACTAGTTATTAGCCGTAGTGGGTAGTGGTAGTTGATATTGTTTTCATTACGGCTGTCTGTTTAATTGCGCTTAGACTGGCCTTGGTGTCGTGAGTTTTTAGAGGGGGTGGTTTTCCGCGTGATCAATTAGGAGTAGCATTTAAAGTGGTTACGGCTCCTACACACAGCTGCGTGCGTTGCGTTGCTGGAGACGCATCCCATTCACTTTATATGGGCTCACGTCATCTGTTGCCGAACTGAATTGTGGGTCCGTTGCGTCGCGTTTCTCCCGCCGCTCGCTTTGAGAAGTTCAGCTGTTGCTGCACCGACAGACGGCACCGGCCAATCAAGCCAATCGACGGGCGGCACCAACCAATCAAATTACGGTTATACTTCAGGTCATTTGCATAGCTACCGTCGGGAACAACCACTGGCATGCGTTGACGGAACGCAACTGTGTGTAGAAGCCCTTATTGTGCTGGAGCGTCAGCGGAGGCGTCAGCGCTCGTGTGCAGCCGTCCTCGTGTGAAGACGAATCGAGTCTACCTGCGACGAGTCCACCGAGCAAGGACACAAGCAAGGCACCTCTCAGATAAGTTTCACTCTTGTCTAACCTTGTCTTGTTAGCTGACAATCCTTCTAATAATGTGCCTTCAACATATCCTATAAGGAGGGCTTTGCCTTGTGTTAGTATGACCGCATCATTGGACTCTTTCTCTCCTCTTGATGAGGAAGCAGTCTCAATTGCTTCAGCAAAGTCGTCCAACAACATGCCCATTAGATCCTGTCCTGTCCACTCTTCTACAGTATATCTCACCCGCTGTTCTACCAGCAATCACACATGTATTTAAAGCTTCACTCAGTTCTGGAATAGTTCCTTATTCTTTTAAACAGGCTAGGGTTACACCTCTGCTAAAGAAAAGTACACTTAATCCAACTGTGGTGAAGAACTACAGGCCTGTCTCCCTTCTTTCTTTCTTGTCAAAGGTTTTGGAGAAAGTGGTCTTCAAACATGTTTGTGACTTTCTTCATCAGAATAATCTACTAGACCCTATGCAGTCTGGTTTCAAGAGTGGTCATTCTACTGAAACTGCTCTTCTGTCTGTGACTGAAGCATTGAGAGTAGCTAAGTCCTCTGCTCAGTCATCAGTATTAATTCTACTAGATTTATCTGCAGCCTTTGATACTGTTAACCATGATATTCTCCTATCTATACTATCTGAACTGGGAATTTCTGGAAAAGCTCTTGATTGGTTTGAATCTTACCTTAAAGGGCGTTCTTTCAACGTGTCTTGGCAGGGACAGGTATCTGTCTCAAGTCTCATGACCTCACCACAGGTGTGCCTCAGGGATCAGTATTAGGACCCTTGCTTTTCTCTATTTACACCACTTCCTTAGGTGATACCATTCGCTCCCATGGATTTGACTATCACTGTTATGCAGACGACACTCAACTTTACCTGTCTTTCCCACCTGATGACTCTAGTGTTTCCCACCGGATTTCTGCATGCCTTAAGGATATTTCAGCCTGGATGAAAGATCGGCACCTTCAGCTTAATCTCTCAAAAACAGAGTTTTTGGTGTTTCAGGCTAAAACAGCTATTCCCCAACAGATTAACATCCAGCTTGACTCAACTTCACTGACCCCAACTAGATCGGCACGAAACTTGGGCGTTGTAATTGATGACCGACTTAACTTCTCTGAGCATATAGCTTCTATTGCAAAATCATGTAGGTTTATGCTTTACAACATTAGGAAGATCAGACCTTATCTGACACAAGATTCCACACAACTTCTTGTTCAGACCATGGTCATCTCTAAGCTGGACTATTAGCTGGCTTACCCGCTTGTGTAACAAGATCATTACAGCTGATTCAGAATGCTGGAGCACGCCTGGTCTTCAATCAGCCAAAGAGGACACATGTAACTCCTCTCCTAGTTACTCTCCATTGGCTCCCTATAGTAGCCAGAATTCAATTTAAATCTCTCACTTTGGCCTATAGGACACTAACTGGATCTGCTCCCAGTTATTTTAATTCAATAATCAAGCCTTACATCCCCAACCGCCCACTGCGGTCTTCTGGTGAGCGTCTGTTGTGTCGACCAGTCATGAAAACTGGGTCTAATTCCAGACTCTTTTCTTCAGTGGTTCCATGTTGGTGGAATGAATTGCCCAGTGCTCTCCGTTCCTGTGGTAGTTGTGGGTTGTTTAAGAGGGGTCTAAAGACATTCCTATTCAACATATACTTAGTTGTTTAAGCGCTTATGTGTTATGGTTTGTATAATGTTGTTTTATTTCAATTGGGCTGTTAATTAATTTGACATTATTGTTTATTATTGATATTCTCCTTAATGTAGTCTTAGCATGTCATTGTTTTTATATTATTGATTGAATGGACATTATTGTTTTATTATTGCCTTTCCCCTTTTTTTCCATTGCTTTTTATTAGGCTATTGATTGAATTGATATTATTGTGTATTATAACTATTATCCTTATTATATTTGACCTACATTCTAATCTGTTCCCTGTTCAATTTTAAATATTATTATGTTGTTTGTATTTATGTGTCACTTTGGACAAAGGCGTCTGCTAAATCCATAACCATAACCATATTGCAAGCAGAGTACTGTATGTATGATGTATGTGAGTGATGACAGTGAAGATGTGTGTGTGGACGGGTGGGGAGTGGAGCAGTGACTGTGTGTGTGTGTGTGTAGTGTGTGTGTGTGGGTAGGTGGGGGCAGTGTGCTGTAAGTATGTAGAGGATGTGTGTTGGAGAAGATCCTGAAGACAATGTGCTGTGTATGTAGGGAGGGGGGCAGTGTGCAGCAAGTATGTAGAGGAGGCTTACTGTAGCAAGCAGTGTGCTGTATGTATGTGAGGTGATGACAGTGATGATGTAAGTGTGTGTGTTTTGTGTGTGTGTGTTGGGGATGGGGATGGGGGTGGGGTGGGGGGGCAGAAAGGCTAGGCAATCAAGGACATGGGTAGTGTGAAAAAGGAGTCCTCTACTTTTCCCCTACGACAAACATTTGAAAAACTGCCTTGTGCCATACCTGCATGGACTACAGTCAAACACACTCACCTGCACTCAGTTTGTTTTATTGCTGTTTATGTCTTGTGTATGTAGGTGTAAGTATTATGTCTTTATACTGGGAGATTTTAACCGTGATTGGGTAAATGGTACAGACCACCACCACCCCCACATTCCCTATAATGGTTTAGCCCAGACCTAATTGGGTAATTGCCTAGCCTATTTAATGGCAGGCTTATTTCACAGAGTGACACAAGAGAGACAATAGACTGGAGACGCAGGAGAAACAGGAGGACACATGGGAGTGCCAGAGATCCAGGGCCAGGGAAAGGGAAAAGTAGGTCCAAAGTTGCAAGGTCGCCTTGCTTGGACAGGGAGCCTAGAAAGGTTAGGTTCCTGGTGTCTAGTTTAATGGCACTGTACATGTTTGTTTGTCTACTGAAGATCCCTGGATTTCATGTTTGGACTCTAAATTGTGCTTCCTGGATCTGCCTGCTTGTCTATGGACTAAATAAATTATATTTTTTTATGGAACTGCTGTCTCCTGCCTTCCCTCGACACCACCTAATCCAGCGGCGCACCTCCCTAAACGTGGGGTGGTCGCCTCGGTCCCTCACAGGTAGATAGATGGAGGAGAAATCAAAAATAATAAATAAAAAGTTCTATGGAGATGTGCAAAAGTTGGAGAAAGTCAGGTGTGTGTGTGTGTGTGTGTGTTTTGACGTGTGATAAATAAGAAAATAAATAAAAGGTCTGTAGCATAGGGAGAGGGATGTAAAAGTGCTAAAAGTCATGTAGGTGTGTGTGGGGTGGGGGGGGGGTCATGAGTGCTGAGGAGTGAATGAGTGCAAATTCAGTATAGTGTGAATTCAGAGTTGGGAAATGTTTGAGAGTGCTGAGGAGTGAATATGTGCAAAGTCAGTATAGTGTGAGTTCGGATGGCCTGGGGATAAAAACTTCACCTGAGTCTCTCAGTTCTGGCTTTGTGACTACATAGGCGTCTTCTTGATTTCAGCGGTAGGAATAATACATTGTTAGGATGAGAAGAGTCCTTCAGAATCTTTTGGGCTCTTAGGAGTACTCTTCTGGAATAGATATCTTGTAGAGCAGGGAGTTGAGTTCTTATAGTACGTTCAGCTGAGCGCACTACTCTCTGCAGAGTACTACAATCTCTAACTGTGGAGTTCCCATACCAGGTGATGATGCTACCAGTTAGAACACTCTCAACCGCTGTAAGTGTAGAAGGCCTTCATGATGGATGTAGAAACTTTGAATTTTCTTAGCTGACGAAGGAAGTAGAGTCGTTGTCTGGACGACTTCAGAACTGTTACCAGTCCATGTTAAGTCTTCAGTAATGTGGACACCAAGGTATTTAAAACGTGTGACTCTCTCTACAGGTTGCCCGCTGATCATTAGTGGGGTGTAACTGTAGTTCTGCTGCTTCCTTCTGTAATCCACTACCATTTCCTTGGTTTTATTGATATTCAGTGTCAAGCTGTTAGATTAACACCACTGTGCCACCTCATCAACCTGATCCAAGTAGAGCTGTTCATTGTTGTTACTAATCAGGCCCAGGATCACTGTGTCATCTGCAAACTTGATGATGGAGGTATGACTACTGTTGGCTTTGCAGTCATGTGTGTAGATGTTGTACAGTAGTGGACTCAAAACACAGCCTTGGGGAGCACCAGTGCTGATGGTTAATGTGTCAGATGTCAGACCCCCCACTCTAACCACTTGTGAACGGTTGGTGAGAAAGTCAAATATCCAGTGACACAGGGTGGTGTTCAGTCCTACACTGCAAAAAATGAATTCTAACCAAGTGTTATTGATCTTATATTAAGATTAAAAAATCTATTTGGAATTGTTTTTAGTATGAAAAGACTTACCTAGCACTCTCTCAAAAGATCATTTTGACTTAATTTAAGAAGACTTTAACTTATTTTAAGGAGTCTTATCAAGACAAATTTGCTCAATGCGCTGGCAGACAAATTTGCTTGTTTTTAGGACAAATTTGCTTAACGCACTGGCAGACAAATTTGCTTGTTTTCAAGATGAGATGTCTTAAAATAAGTCAATTTTTTTTTAAATTAAGTCAAATGATTTCACAAGAAAGCGCTAGGTAAGTAGGGCTGCAGCTATCGATTCTTTTTGTAATCGATTAATCTAGCACTTTATCGATCGATTAATCGGATATTTTTATTGCATTTTTAAACAACCAAAACAAATAATGCATAATGAAAATGACATGGCTGTAAAATGATCAAGCAATTGGCACAGAGGTATTTAGGCCTATTCTAACTCCAACATTTGGCTCCAAAACTAAGCCCATTTATTGCAATTTACCCATTTAGTGTTTATAAGTGCCAGTGCCAACAATTAAATAATGTTCAAAATGCTCTCTGTAAAATTGCAGCCTCTTGTGCATGACTTAGCTGTCCATACTATGTTGTGAAGTGCTGGGAGGGAGAAGAGGGAAAGCAATTTAATGTATTACATGTAATATGCACAAGTTCCATGATGTAATCTAGACCTGACATTAAAGTAAATATCTGTTTTATGTAGATTTCTACACCTGCAGCATTTACCATTAGGCTACTAACAAATAATTTTACCATTAGGCTACTAAAAATAATTTCTGGGGTGAGCCTATTTGCTATGGTAACATAGCAACCTGTGTGTGTGTGTGTGTGTGCACGCGTGCGGTGCGTGAGGGAAGATGAGGGTGCATGTGCATACGGTATAAGAAGGGGTTCTTTTTTAGGCATACTGTCTTGCAATTGAACGTGAATAAGTTTACTACTTAAAGGGAAACTTGGCAGGATTTCCCCCTCTGCTGGAGAAATTGCACATTATGCTATTTCAAACTGTGTGAAAAGGTAGCCTAATGATAAAGCACATGGATTTGTTTACAAGCTAGCGAACTGTTAGCATAAGTTTGGCAGAACTATGTGGATGTTACAAAGTAAGAAACACGATTTAAAACGAGTTTCTTGTTTCTCACTTCTCTTTCCGGCACGGTAGTCTCAATGTTGCAAGGTTGGTTTTCCGCCTGGGGACGCTAGGCGCAGCGGGGAAAGTCACCATTTTCACCGGAACAGGTCATTTAACCATCCAAATGATTTCTAAACGGGTTTATTAAGTTGAAATAGTTGCCAAGTTCCCCTTTAAAAACATCAAAGCTAAACATTATATCACGACATCGCTACATACACTAACGTTATGTGATTAAAATCTGCCAAAATCAGGCTATAGGCTACGTAGATAGATGATAGATAGCCTACTTTATTGACGCTTGGTGAAACAGCATGGAGTGGATGTTTTTGGTTCAGATGCTTGTTCTTTTACTTTTTGAGTATGTAATGATCCCAAAACTTTACTTGAAAACATTTTCTGCCATTTATAGACATCTTGACTCTGGCATCGCGCCAGCTAAATTTCGAATGTATCACGATTCACGCGGTAGTGGCAGAGCCCGTCTACGGAGAGCCTTGCCACTCCGTATTAAGTCCCATTGTACCGAATTTTGGATGCAGTTCCACCAGAGTTCCACTGGGGGCGATCGCCATGAGTGCAGAATGAATGGGAGTCAATGGAACTAGACAGCTAAATTGGTCTCTTTCACCTGATTGTCGTTGACAAATCTCAGATTTGATTGTGGTTTGTATAACTTCAACATGGGTTATAGGTCAAAAGTTGAATGAACGAGTACTTATATCCTTTTGATTTCTTACAGGTTGGGTCGTTGTTGCACATAACACGCTAGCATTGTGCTAATGAATGACGTCATTGACACATTTGAAAGGCTTTTTAGAGCAATTAAGTGACTTTAAAAAATATAATACTCAACCAAGTGTATTTTCTTTGCCTCCCCTTTCGAATGCAATACTCAAATTACTTGAAAAAAAATTATATCCCAAGAAAAGTGGATTTTGAGGGGTACAGCTCCATAGACCTCCATGCATTCTGCACTCGTGGACGAGCGCCCTCATGTGGAACCACAGAAGGAACTGCAACCAGTTCAGAAACCGGAAGTTTTCCGAGAGTGGCAGTTCTCCCCTTATTAGACATTCTCTGGTAGTGGTGTGCTTCCTGAACAACGGTCCGTGTGGAACAATCAGATCCCTGCGCGTCTCAGTAATTTAACGAGGCTTCGAGGCAGGGTTTTTGCCTCGAGTAATTTTTGTAATCGAGTTATTCGAGTAACTCGATGAATCGTTTCAGCCTGTAAGGGGGACCAAGGCAGTTAGGCAAGGGCGCAGAAATAAAGTTTCAAATAATATTTATTTCTACAAAAATATTGAGCAGCATTTCAAAATCATAAAAAAAATGCTCAACACCAAAAATAACTTAACTAAAGAGTTCTTGGCCAAAATGAGGTCAACTAAACAGAACTCAAAATCAAGAAATAAAGAGCAACATAAGCATAACTGAACACAAAGAACTGACCTCCCATACCGAGACATGGGGGAACATTTAAGCTGGCTGATCAGACCAACCGAACACAAGAGGGATACAGACAATAAATAATATTCACATTGAAGACACAGACGAAGACCAAGATCAGTTCAACATAAATACTAAGTAAGTAAACAATATTTCTTAACTCAAAATAATCAAAAATAATATTCAACAGAAAAGAACTTAATTGTTAAACTAAACATAAGTTCCTCTTCCCCCCATGACGTTCATCCCAGGTGGAGGTGTCCCAAGGACTTTTAATCTGGCGGCTTCCGCCGCGAACATCTTTATGTCTGGACGTCTGGATGCCGGGTGCGGAAGAGCTCGCCGACTCCCACAGATCAACCCGCGGAACTTAAAGAAACTCAAACAAAGGGCAGTGAGTAATTAAACAAAAGATACTATAGGTATTGCAAACTAACGTGTATGTAAACTCATATGTATGAAGTTAAATAAAAGCGGTAAGATGCGTAAATTAAACTACGTGTGTTGTGGTTATTGTAGATTTGAGATTTGAATGATGTTATCGTTAAATGAAGCAAACAAACTAAATATGGTATAATGGAATGTTGAGAAGTTAACGGTGCACTAAAAGAAAGTAATGAAATCAAAGTAAGCGGGTTAAAATGTGCTTATGTGGTTTCAGTTTAAATGTGTGTGGGCACTTGCCAGTTGAGAGACGTGTTCACCGCGCTGCCACGCAGCTATGCGTAGTTCTCATGTGCGGCGCAGGGCCGACCGTCACATCCTCCCCCCCTTCTAAACTCGGGCTGGGACAGCGTGAGAGGTAGTCTGCCGTCACATTGGCCCGTCCCGGGACATGATTGATGGAGAACCGGAAAGGCTGCATCGCCAGGTACCAGCGTGTCACTCTGCTGTTTGTGTCCTTCATGCGTCCCATCCATTCAAGAGCCTTGTGGTCTGTTTCCAGGATGAACTCTCTTCCTAGCAGGTAGCATCTCAGAGAATCAAGTGCCCATTTAACAGCAAGACATTCTTTCTCTATGGTGGAATAACGAGACTCCCTTGGGAAGAGCTTACGACTTATGAAGGCGACTGGACGGCGATCCTCTGGCGGACCCTGCAGCAGGACAGCACCAACTCCCCGGTCTGAGGCATCCGTCTGCAACACGAAGACTTGATCAAAGTCTGGCCCATACAGGACAGAATCTGTGCTTAGAGCTTCTTTGATGTCCTGAAACGCAGCCTCTGCTTCCTCCGTCCACAGCACCTGGTTGGGGGACCTGGAACCCACCATGTCAGTCAGCAGAGCAGCTCTAGAAGAGAAGTTTGGGATAAAGCGGTTATAGAACCCAGCCATACCAAGAAATGACCTGAGCTGTTTTCGGGTCTGCGGTAGGGGGCAGTCTTTGATTGCTTGGACCTTTTGGACCTGGGGCCTCACCTGACCGTTGCCAATGACAAAGCCCAGATATTCTATTTCTGCTCGAGCAATGGCACATTTACTGGGGTTGACCGTCAGACCTGCTTCCTTGAGACGCTGCAACACTGTGCGAAGATGTTCCAGATGTTCGGCCCATGATGTACTGTAAATGACCACATCGTCAAGATAAGCGCCAGCAAAATCTGACAGTCCACTAAGCACATGATCCATTAATCTCTGGAACACTGCGGGGGCCCCATGAAGCCCAAATGGAAGGAAAATGGAAATGGAAAAGGCCCCATGGTGTACGGAAGGCTGTCAACTCACGTGATCGATCAGTCAGGGCAATTTGCCAGTAGCCTTTGCACAAGTCTATGGTGGTAAGGTATTGTGCTTTCCCAAGGCGGTCAATCAACTCGTCAATCCTAGGTGTTGGATAAGAATCAAACTTCGACACAGAGTTTAAATAGCGAAAGTCAATACAAAACCTGATGGCACCATCTTTTTTCGGGACTAGCACCACCGGGTGGCACCACTCACTCCTTGACGGTTCCACGATCCCCAGGGACATCATCTGGTCCAGCTCTTCCTTCAGAGGGCCCAGCAACCACTCAGGAATCCTGTAACTCATCCGTCTCACAGGAGCATCTTCCTTCAACACAATGTCATGCTGTACAACATGTGATAAGCCCGGGGTATCAGAAAAGACGTCAGGAGTACACAGGGCTCTCACCTCCTGTTGTCGGTCATCAGTCAGATGATGCAGCTGCATGTCCAGTGGCATCGCCCGCGGTAAGTACTGTTCCACAGTCATCTTCCTCCTCGACCCGTCTAATCAACAAGGACTCTGCTTTTCTTTCAGGTCTGGATACCCATTCCTTCAAGAGGTTCACATGGAGGACTTTGCTAGATCGACCACGCCCTGGGACTGCAACACGGTAAGTCATAGGTCCAATCCTTTCCAGGATCTCAAACGGACCTTGCCATTTAGCGAGTAATTTGCTCTCGTGACTAGGCAACATTACAAGTACCTTCTGTCCAGGTAACAGGTTTCTCTGCCGGGCTGAGCGATCATACCAGGTTTTCTGACCTTTCTGTGCCTGCGCCATGTGTTCTTGCGCCATGGTGGACATCCTCTGCAGCTTCTCACGCATCTGGAGAACATAAGCAACAACATTAATGGGCTCTTCCTTCCCCTCTCCTCCCTCCCAGATCTCTTTAAGGAGTGTCAGGGGCCCCCTCACCTCATACCCATAGAGGAGCTCAAATGGAGAAAAGCCCGTAGAGGCTTGGGGGACTTCCCTGTATGCAAATAAGAGGAAGGGGAGCCATTGGTCCCAGTCTGAACCTGTCTCATTCACAAATTTCCGCAGCATTTGTTTAAGCGTCTGGTTAAATCGTTCAGTGAGACCGTCAGTTTGGGGATGGTATGGTGTTGTGCGTAGGCTCTTAATTCCCAGTAGTTGGTACACTTGTTTCAACAATGTTGACATAAAGTTTGTGCCTTGATCAGTTAGGATTTCTTGGGGGAACCCGACTCTTGCGAAGAACTGCACTAAACAGAATGCCACCTGCTTTGCCTTCACTGATCTTAAAGGAAACACCTCAGGATATTTTGTGGCATAATCCATGATAACTAGCATAAAGCGATTGCCAGATGCACTCTTTTCCACCGGCCCCACAATATCCATTCCCAGACGCTCGAACGGAGTGGTGATGATGGGTAAGGGTTGCAAAGGAACTCTACAGGGACCTCTAGCGGCAGTCTTTTGGCATTCAGGGCAACTTTTACAAAAGCGGGCTACATCTTCTCTCCAGCCTGGCCAGAAGAAGTGTCTACTGATGCGGGCTTGGGTCTTGTGCTTCCCCAAGTGGCCAGCCCAAGGAATCCCATGACCCAGGCTGAGCACCAGCTCACGTGCTTCCTGAGGCACAACTAGACGCTCCAATGCACCCTGTCGCCAGTACAGCACCCCATCTTTTAAAACATACTGCTCTTTTCTGCCAGCTTGGACACGGCCGTCGTCCTTCACCTTGTGAAACGGCACACTCAGGCTTGGGTCATCTCTCTGCATCTGCCCAATGTTGTCCGGTACCCGCAGACCTAGGGGGAGCTCTGGAGTGTCTTCTCCTAGGGGTTTCACCGGGGTTCCCGCAAACTTCTCCTGCCTCCTCTGCCTGCGTGGTTTGCGTGGCTTTCCGGGTAACACCTCGAAATCTGCATTGAAGAAGGGGAGAGCACTAAAGGGAGAGACATCCTGCTTAGACTGTCTTTGAGATCGAGTAACAACAGCATTGCACATATGACTAGGTTGCAGAAGATCAAAGAGCACTGGCAGATCACGACCCAATATGACTGGAAAAGGCAGCTTGTCTGCTACTGCAACGGTTAAGACATAAGTCTGTTCTTGCACAGTTATATAAACATCAGAGGTTGGAAGAGCCTTCTCGTCGCCATGAACACAGCGAATCGGCACAGTCTCAGTTACATTAACCTGGACCAGAGGTACATATTGCCGATGTACGAGGGTCTGGTCACTCCCTGTGTCAAGGAGCGCCTCCACTTCTCGGCCATTGACCTCTACAAACATCCGTTGGATAGACTGGCTGGTCCTTACCTTCGGTAGTTCCGTCTTAGGCACACAACACAGGTTACCCAACTTCACTGGGTTCTTTGGACAGACTGGCTTCGTATGGCCCTCCTGGCCACACAGATAACAGATGGGCCGCCTCCTCCCAGCCCCAGGGGTGGGGACATATCTTGGATGGAACTTACCAGCAGCCGCTGGTTCGTGTTGACGCTGATGGTGGGTTGGTCTCCATGTGTCTCTGCCGGCCTTCCAGGCCAAGTAGGTCCACGGCTGATCTTTCTTCCTAGCTGCCACATACGCAGACGCCAGGGTTGCAGCCTCTGCGGCTGAGTCGGGAGCATGCTCTTTCAGCCACACCTGCAGGTCAGGAGACACCATGCGTAAATACTGTTCAAGGACGATCAACTCGCCCACCTCCTCCACCGTTCGCTGCTTGGGCTGGATCCACTTTCCAAACAGTTCTTTCAGGCGGACATACAATTCCTTTGGGGTTTCGTCTAGCTCCACATCCATAGAGCGAAACTTTAACCTGTAAGACTCAGTGTTGACATCATACTTCATTAAGATGGCTGCCTTAACCTTTGCATAGTCATCTGCATCAGAAACATCCATATGCACATACGCTGCTCTGGCTTTACCAGTTAACAAGGGAATGACATGGAATGCCCAGTCAGCCTTGGGCCAGCGACAGGCTCTTGCGATCCTTTCAAACGTCACTAGAAAATGTTCAATGTCATCTTAATCAGTTAGTTTTTGTAATTTTGGTTGAAAAGAACGAATGGATCGGTCTGACCTGTGCTGGCTTTCAACTGGCAGTGAACAATGGTCGTCCTCTTCATTCCCGTCGTCTGAGTGCTCCCGCTCATCTGCGAACACATCTGGGTGGTGAGCTGCAGGCATTGCTTTCCTTGGCTGCCGGTGACGGCTGTCAGGCTTCTTGGTCTGCTGAGAGGATGTTGGCCCGCTGTTCGGATGCGCCTCATGCTCCTGGACAGTCTGCTGCAGAAAGCTGAACTGATCCTGCATCTCCTTGATGGTTCGCCATTGCTTGTCCACTTCTCTTGTTCTCTGTGTGTCTTGTTCCTTCTGCTGCGCCATGTACGTCTGCAACATACCGGCTAGGTCTGAGAGAGTAGGTCCTTCAGCTTCTCTTGTTCTTGCTTCCTCGTCACCATTGGTCACGTCTTCTGCCACCTCTCGTCCTGCTGCCTGGGCCTCACCATCAGCAGCTCGTCCTGGTTCTTGCATTGCCGTTCTCTGACTTCCTCTCCCTCTTCCTCTATGCATCGTGGGGAGAATTTAGGGAAAAAAAAAAAAAAAAAAAATCTTGAAGAAAAATCCAAAAAAATTAGAAATAAAAAAAAAATGAAAACTGCGCCCTCTACTGGCTGATCCCACCACTGCCACCATATGTAAGGGGGACCAAGGCAGTTAGGCAAGGGCGCAGAAATAAAGTTTCAAATAATATTTATTTCTACAAAAATATTGAGCAGCATTTCAAAATCATAAAAAAAATGCTCAACACCAAAAATAAGTTAACTAAAGAGTTCTTGGCCAAAATGAGGTCAACTAAACAGAACTCAAAATCAAGAAATAAAGAGCAACATAAGCATAACTGAACACAAAGAACTGACCTCCCATACTTCTTCTTCTTCTTCTTCTTTTTTATATGGCGGTTGGCAACCAGCTTTTTGGTGCATTACCGCCACCACCTGGACTGGAGTGTGGATCAAATGGTCATCCTACACTTTCCTAAATTCTTTTAAATAACCCAGTTACCTTCAAAAAAGAAAACAAAAAGGAAAAACAAATTTCACCTGATTCTCTTTGCAGTATATCATTCAAATTTAATGTCATCTGGATTTCACCAAGTGAGATAAATCTTTGTCTGGCTTGATGGTACTCAGGACAAAACATAACTACATGCTCTATGGTCTCTTGACTATTACAATATTCACACATTCCATCAACATGCTTTTTCATGGTAACTAATGTTCTGTTTAGTCCTGTATGTCCTAGCCTCATTCTGGACACCACATCTTCTTCTTGCTTGCTTCTGCATGTATTCCTGCTCCTCCCCACCTTTCCTTGAATACTATGCAGGTGTCTTCCAGACTGTTCGTTATCCCATACAAATTGCCATTTTTCATTTATTTTAGCTTTGATTATACTTTTGACTTCAGCTTTGCTGTATTTAATATTCAACTCTATATCAGACTTCCCTGCTGCTTTCTTTGCACATTTATCTGCTAATTCATTACCTCCTACACCTATATGAGCTGGTACCCATATAAATGTAGTACTAATACCAGACTTATGCAGATTGTTGGCTAATTGCATTACTTCATATACTATGTCCTGTCTAGACTCAGAGTGACAACGTTTAAGGCTTATTAAAGCTGAGCTAGAGTCTGACGCAATCACAGCTTGCTTAGGTCTATTGCTCTCTACCCACAATAAGGCCATCCATATTCCTATAATTTCTGCTGTGTATACAGCTAAATCATCATTGATTCTCTTTCCAGATTCAATGTTTAATTGAGGAATAACATAAGCAACTCCCATTTTCTTATCAGTCTGCTTAGATGCATCAGTATATAAAATGACTGCTTCTTTATATTTGCTCGCAATGTAACTCTGGACCCTGTAATGATCCACTTCAACATCCTTCTTTTCCTCTAATAATCCCAAGTCTACTGGAACCTCTGACATCAGCCAAGGAGGAACAACAGGATATGCCACTGTAGGGCTTATTTCAAGAGCACTGATTCCCATATTTATTACCTTTTGTTTTATTGTCCAACCAAAACTTTTAATAAGGTAACTCTCTCTCTCTTGACACTGCCATAAGACTGATTGACTCATGTGTTTTTCACTATGACCCCTTAGATTTGTCCAATACACAAGAGACAGCTGGTCTCTTCTAAGATAGAGAGGCATCTCTCCCATCTCTACCTGGACTGCTGCCACTGGTGTGGTCTTAATTGCCCCACAGCATAGCTTCAAACCTTGGTTCTGAATTACATCTAGTTTCTTAAGTGATGTTTTAGCAGCAGACCCATACACTACACACCCATAGTCAAATACAGATCTCATCAGCCCTGTATAAATGGCTTTTAAAGCAGGTCTACTTGCTCCCCATTCAACTCCACGCAGACACCTCATCACATTCAACACTTTCTTGCATTTCTCAATATTTTTTTGTATATGCATTGTCCAAGTTAATCGTTTGTCAAACCACATTCCTAAATATTTGAAGAATTCCACTCTTTCTAAATCTGCCCCAGATAATTTGATTTTAACATCTACATTTATTTTCTTCCTAGAGAAGAATAACGTCTTTGTTTTATCTATTGAGATCCTAAACCCCCATTGAAGGGCCCATTCTTGGACTCTGTTCACTGCCTGTTGCATCTTACCCACCACAAAATCTATATTTCTTCCTTTTTTCCACATTGCTCCATCATCTGCAAACAATGCCACCCCAACTGAATTTTGTATGTCTTTAAAAATATCATCAATCATTATTGAAAATAATAGTGGACTAACAATACTTCCTTGTGGGACACCATTTTCCACACTGTATTGCTCACTTAATTCTCCATTTATTTTAATTTGAATTGTTCTATTAGACAAAAACCCTTTAATCCATTGGAACATCCGTCCCTTTATTCCCAATATTTTAACCTTTATCAGTATACCTTCTTTCCACAACATATCATATGCCTTCTCAATGTCAAAAAACACTGCCACTACATTTTCTTTGTTCACTTGAGCCTTCCTTATTGTATCTTCAAGGCATACAATGGGATCCATGGTGCCTCTACCTTTCCTGAATCCACTTTGATAATGACTCATTAATCCTTTCGTTTCAACCCAATATGTAAGCCTGTCATTAATCATCCTTTCCATAGTTTTTCCCATCTGGGATGTTAATGCAATAGGTCTATAGTTAATTGCTATTTTAGGATCTTTCCCAGGTTTCCTAATAGGAATAATTATAGACTCCTTCCATGTTCTAGGAATACAGCCATCTATCCATACTTTATTATATAGACTTAACAAAACTTCCTTCCCCTTATCACTTAAGTTCTCCAACATGGAATAGCAGATTTTATCCATCCCTGGAGATGACTTACCTAATTTACTTAATGCCTTATTGAGTTCAGATTTCGTAAATAACACATCCAATACCCCTTCTTCCCTATCCTCAATGTCAAACACATTGCGATATTTTCCAATTGTAACTTCTCTACCTCTTTTTTCTTCTTGATTTAAATTCCCTGAGCTGTGCACCTTGGCTAATGTTTTAGCCATAACCTCTGCTTTTTCCTTATTATTGGTGATCGTTCTTTGCCCCTCAACCAACACTGGGTATCCATATTCCCTTCCATTCCCTTTCATTTTTTTAATCATATTCCAAACTCTCTCCACTGGAGTAGTTCGACCAATAGAGTCACAGAACTTTTTCCAATGATCTTTTTTAGCTTGTCTTATTGTTTTCCTAACTATTGCCTGAGATCTTTTATATTGAACTAAATTCTGAAAATTATGTGTTCTTTTTAACACTTTAAACGCTCTATTTCTACCTTTAATTGCTTCCTTACACTCTGTAGACCACCATGGCACTATTTTAGTTAACGTCTTAGGCTTAGTTTTTGGGATTGATACTCCTGCTGCAACAATTATTCCACTGCCAATTTCATTACACAACTTCTCAATATCCTGATTTTTATCAATAGATAGTAACAATTCATCACTTACTTCTCTATACTTACCCCAATCTGCTTTTCCTAAAATCCATCTCTCTTCTCTTATGTCATGTTCATTTCTTAATTCCACTCCTATCTGAATTCTAATAGGATAATGATCACTTCCTACTGTGCTTTCCCTCACTACCTCCCAGTCACATCTATCTGCAATGGTTTTTGTGACAATAGTTAGATCTATTGCTGACTCTGTACCCCTTGCCACATCTATTCTAGTCCCAGATCCATCATTCAAACATACTAACTCTTTCTCTTCCATAAATTCTTCGACTACATTTCCATTCCCATCATCCCTCTCTCCCCATAATGTACTATGTGCATTAAAATCCCCACACCAGATAATTCTCCCTGTCAAATCCTTCCAAATATCCTCCAGTTGCCTTATCTCCACTTGTCTACATGGGTTATAAAAGTTTATAATTGTCACATTATCTTCATTTGTCCATACTTCTGTAGCAATGTATTCCAAGTCATTCCCCCTCTTTACCTCTCTATACTGAAGTCCCCTTTGTATAAAAATTACAACTCCTCCTCCTTTACCTATTTCCCTATCCCTTCTTATAGAGTCATACCCCTTTATTACAAAATCCAACCTAGGCACTAGCCAGGTTTCTTGTATACAAATAATATTAGGTTTCTCTTGTACATTTTCAACATATTTTTTGAATTATTGGCCGTTTGCAATTAAACTCCTAGCATTCCACTGAAGTATAATTAAAACCATTATACAGGCCCACTCCATGACTGTGATTGTTGTGTTTCATCATTAAGAATATCTCTTACTCTTTCCCAAGGCATTCCCTTTGCATCCAGGTATTTTTCAGCTGATTTTACAGTTATTTTAATTCTTTCAGTTCTACTAGTGGTCTGTGCTGAGCAATTGATTATCTCAGCCATGAAGAGCACAAAATCACCTTTACTCACAATCAACGTATCTTCTTTTAGTTGATCACACTTTACACATTCCTTTACATCTTTAGTCCCATCCTTTATTGTTTCTACCGGTACACCTACACCTCTTGGGACTTTCTTAGTTGCCTCTGCATAGGAAACCCCTTGGACTACTTTAATTCGCTGTACCTCCTGCATTCTTTTGTTAGCCTCACAACCTCCATATGCTGCACTATGTTCTCCTCCACAGTTGCAACATTTTAGTTTTGCCCCTTCTTCACACTTTCCATATTCATGTTCACCACTACATTTGCTACATCTTTGTTTGCCCTTGCATATCGCCGCTACATGCCCATATCTTTGACATTTAAAGCACCGCAGTGGTGGAGGAATGTAAACCTTGACATCATAGCTCATGTAACCAATCAAGACTTTTCCTGGGAGTTTAGCTTCGTCAAAAGTTAACAGTACTGATAGACTGTCACATATAACTCCATTCCTTCTTGTTTTAAGTCGCTTTGCTTCCCTTACTTTAACATTTTGTATTCCTTCTTTCACTGAATCCACTGACTCACTTAGAGGAATCCCAGAGATCACACCCCTAACAAAGTTTTTGTCATATGCCATTGAACACTTCACTCGCTGTCCATTTAGTTTATTTGTCTTTATTGCTTTCTGTTGTTGTTCATCACTTTTACATATTACCAGTAAAGAACCATTCCTCAATTGTTTAGCGCTCCTTACCTCCCCAATATCTTTATGCAGACTTTTGGTTAGTTGGATTGGACTCCACTCGTTAAAAGTAGTCCCCTCTTGTAACAATTTGATAAACACCTTGAACTCATCTTCACTCCTTTTCACCGTTTTTATTTCTGATTCGTCTCTATCTTTAGTTTTCCGTTTCCTATTGATTACTTTCCACTCATCCAAACTCCCGCGTCCAACATCCATCTCCCCATCCTCACTTCCTGATCCGTCATTTCCTGACCTCTGACCATTCACAGTCCAGTTGTTGCCAACCGCCTGTAGCTCACGATCACCAGACAAACGTCTACGCTCCTTTCCTCCAGTCGCCGCCATTCCCCCCCAAGATCTGCTGCTGCAAGACCCAACGGGCTCATTCAGACGCCTTACCTCCACCGACCTCCCATACTGAGACACGGGGGAACATTTAAGCTGGCTGATCAGACCAACCGAACACAAGAGGGATACAGACAATAAATAATATTCACATTGAAGACACAGACGAAGACCAAGATCAGTTCAACATAAATACTAAGTAAGTAAACAATATTTCTTAACTCAAAATAATCAAAAATAATATTCAACAGAAAAGAACTTAATTGTTAAACTAAACATAAGTTCCTCTTCCCCCCATGACGTTCATCCCAGGTGGAGGTGTCCCAAGGACTTTTAATCTGGCGGCTTCCGCCGCGAACATCTTTATGTCTGGACGTCTGGATGCCGGGTGCGGAAGAGCTCGCCGACTCCCACAGATCAACCCGCGGAACTTAAAGAAACTCAAACAAAGGGCAGTGAGTAATTAAACAAAAGATACTATAGGTATTGCAAACTAACGTGTATGTAAACTCATATGTATGAAGTTAAATAAAAGCGGTAAGATGCGTAAATTAAACTACGTGTGTTGTGGTTATTGTAGATTTGAGATTTGAATGATGTTATCGTTAAATGAAGCAAACAAACTAAATATGGTATAATGGAATGTTGAGAAGTTAACGGTGCACTAAAAGAAAGTAATGAAATCAAAGTAAGCGGGTTAAAATGTGCTTATGTGGTTTCAGTTTAAATGTGTGTGGGCACTTGCCAGTTGAGAGACGTGTTCACCGCGCTGCCACGCAGCTATGCGTAGTTCTCATGTGCGGCGCAGGGCCGACCGTCACACAGCCCTATAGGTAAGTCTCTTTATACTGGAAACAATACCAACTAGTTTTTTTTTTATCTTGATGTAAGATTAATAACACTTGGTTAGATTTTGTTAGATAAGCAGTTTTTGCAGTATAAGGCCTTCATCTTTGTGACCAAGGTGAGAGGTACTATAGTATTGAATGCTAAGTCAATGAACAGCATCCTCACATAATTCCCATTCCCCTACTCCAGGTGAGTTAAGGTGGTGTGCATGAGGTTTGAGATGGCATCCTCTGTAGACCTGTTGGCTCTGTAAGCAAATTGGACTGGGTCGAAGGAGGCAGGGAGGGATGAGCAGATAATGTTTTTCACAAGCTTCTCAAAACACTTCATCACTGTAGACGTCAGGGCTACTGGGCGGTAGTCATTCAGACATGATGGACTTTTGTTTTTCGGTACTGGAACAATAACAGACTGCTTGAGGCAAGTAGGAACTGTCTCTTGAGCCAATGATGTGTTAAAGATATAAGTGAACACAGGAGCTAACTGAACAGCGCAGGATTTCAAAACCCTGTTAGAAATTCCATCCGGTCCAGCAGCTTTTCTACAATTAACCCTCCTAAAGGCATTGCTCACATCGACCTCAGAGACACAGAAAGGTGCATCCTCATTTGCTTCACAAGCTGCAGCTAGTGCAAGAGTCTGTGTTTTTCATGTCAAAGTGAGCATAAAAAGAATTAAGTTCATCAGGGAGGGCTTTACTCACATTCATCATAGGAGGGGACTTTCTTTCAAAGCCAGTGATGGTTCGGAGTCCTTTCCACACTCGTGCTGGATCACCCTCCAAAAAATCAGCTTCAACTTTGTCTCTATAGCGCTGCTTAGCATCTTTAATAGCTCTACGTAAACTATAAGATGCTGCTTTGTAATCCGTCATATCCCCTGAAATAAGCCCAGCATTATAAGTCATGGTGCGTGTCTTTAATGCCGTTCTCACTTCTCTATCCACCCATGGCTTCTGGTTAGGGAAGCTTCGGATCTTTATAGTTGGGATCAGGGTAGGAATTTCACGACGGCCATGGTCGTCGTAGCCATAGACATAATATACATAGACGCCGCATCGACCGCTGCTCCCTACTAGCGCTGACGAGATTTGGAGCCGCCATCTTGGACCGGTCATCCACTCCACTCAGTGTAATCTGTTTGGCCGGTGCAATGAGCTGTCAGCACACTTAATTAATCATATCTCACTGAATACCGAACAGATTTTCACGCGTTTTTTTTTGCTGCAAAGGTCATACATGTAGCTATGATACAGGCCACATTGTTCGAAAATACAAAATACAACCAATAGTACGGTAATGTTAAATCTTACTTGTGAAAAGTAAATCCCCCCGAGTATGGTCCGCCGATTTGAGCAGGAACATGCTGCACAGTGCTGTCATCTTGTGTTTTCTGCTGCAACGCAATGAGGAGTATGACAGGTCCAAGATGGCGGCCGCATTTCTTGTTTCCAGCAGCCAATGCGGCGTCTATGTATATTATGTCTATGGTCGTAGCCCCTTGCTTTGGCCGTGATGCCCCTTTGAAAATCAGAGGTTTACAGGCCACGGTGGCCTTGGTGCCACCTTCTTTCAATATTCTGCTTTCCGTCCTACTAATAGCGATTTTTATTTAGCCTGTGGCCTATCAAAATAATCTTAGCATTCACAGCGCAAATTAATTTAGTCTTTTAGCAGTGGAGAAAGAGACAGGCAAGAAAGAAAGTGCGTCCACCATTCTTCTCAGTTGAACTACTCGCGAAGTAGCCTAGCATACTCATCATCACACAGACATCACAAGTATCACATGAAAGAGCTTTTTCTCAGCTTTTAAATTATGTTAGCCGAAAATTGCTGTGTTGAACGGTTCGCGAGAAAAGTAAATAATATAATTCAATTTAATCATACATTCTACCGAAGGTTTTGCGTCCATGGTCTCCCTACCCATTCATCTCGGTGGAATACTTCACGAACCCTTCTTTTAACACGACAAACCATATATCAGAATAAACAGCAGACCTTACCGAACACAAAGGTGTAAAGCAGTCCCCTGTACAGTTAGCCGTTCCAGAGTAATCCAGTTTTGAATTTGCAGTAAATTTCGACATGCATGGATGTCTCCAAATTTGGGCTTGAAGTTTTACAATGTGTTTAAATTGTTCCACATGATTTCATAACAGGCCAAATACAAAATAAATGTTACAAATATTGCCTAGATATTGGTAAATCAGAGGACAGCTGACTAAGAGTTTGTGAAAGTAGCCTTAATGATCACAAAATGCTAAGCATGCATCTAGGCTATTTGAGTTTCTTAAAGCTGAGCTGTGCTTAAATTGTTCAATACATGATTTCATAGCAGGCCAAATATAAAATAAATGTTATATATAGCCTAGATATCTGTAATTATTAGATGATCAGATGATTTACAGTTCTATGTAATATGTCATGTTTCATGTTTTTGTAACGTTTCATACAGTGATGCAGGTCTACTGCAGTGAATAGGCTAAATACAACTTTGATCATTTTTATATGCTACTGTATAGGTAACTTTGGCCTTGGTGCCCTGACATGTGGCCTTTGTGCCCCCCACCAAATATGCCCAACTGAAGGTCAAGTGGCCTTGCCCCCAGAATGGTGAAATTCCAAGCCTGGTTGGGATGATGGAATCAGTTAGCATATTGATGTAACTCAATGATGATAAACTCAATGATAAACTCATTTATGTCAGCAGAGTTAGTCATGAACATCTCCCAGTCAACTTTGCTAAGGGCGTCCTGTAGCCTGGCTTCCGATTGGTCAGTCCAGCGCTTGACCTCCTTCGTCACTGGGGGGTCCGTCTGACTTCTCTGTTTGTACATAGGCAGTAGGAAAACAGCGGCATGATCTGATTTTCCGAAAGCTGGTAGAGACTTAGCTTTGTAACTGTTCTTGAACTGTGTGTAGCAGTGATCCAGTGTGTTGTCACCACGTGTAGGGAAGTGAATGTGTTGAATAAATTCAGGCATGGACCGGTTCAGATGTACTTGATTGGTATCACCGGCCACAATAGGCGCAGCTTCAGGGTGCGTGTGTTGTTGTCTATTTAACACTTCTTGCAATTCTGAAACCGCAGCATCTGTGTTGGCTTGTGGAGGAATGTAGACAGCGATGAATATTACCGAAGTAAACTCACGGGGCAGGTAGAAGGGTCGACAGACGATCGCTAGATGTTCTAGATGAGGCGAGCAGGACTTTGAGAGAACGGTGACATTTCTAGGAACCCACCACTTGCTGTTCGTCATGATGCAAACACCGCCACTTTTCGATTTTCCAGATTCCTCAGTCCTGTCAGAGCGAGCAGCACTGAAAAACTCCACCGGAGTGATGGCACAGTCCGTACAAGTTCAGTTAGCCATGTCTCAGTAAAGCATAGAATAAATAGATAAATAGATAGATAGATAGATAGATAGATACTTTATTGATCCCCAAGGGGAAATTCAAGAATTTGTTGTAAAATGTTATACAGGTTTAATGCACTCGGTAGCCTAGCAGGTTTTATGCCCATTTGGACAATGCTAGCACTCGCTAGCCAAGCTAAGTTCATGCCATGAAGCTAAAATTAGTTGATAACGTAAATGTAAATTAGGTTTCTAGACCATCTTGCGTATACAAGGAATTTGGTCTGTATTTATCCCATCCGTGAATTAGTGAACACACAAGCACACAGTGAATACACAGTGAGGTGAAGCACACACTAACCCAGAGCAATAAGCTGCCTTGCTACAGCGGTGCTCGGGGAGCAGTGAGGGGTTAGGTGCCTTGTTCAAGGGCACTTAAGCCATTCCCACTGGTCGGGGATCAAACTGGCAACTCTCCGGTTCCAAGCCCGAAGCCCTAACCAGTAGGCCACAACTGCCCCTAGACAGCCCCTAGGCTGTCATGTTATGGACGAAACTGACTTGCTGTTAGCCCATCAGAGTCAAGCAGCTTAGCTCGTTGAATATTAATGAGAACTGGCGCAAATCGAGCTGAGTCTTCCTGCAAGCTTTCTATACCATGGTAGAATGGCTTGACACCTTTAAGAGTTGTCAGGACACCTTTAAGAGTTACTTAGGGACTGTTCGTTATTGAAGGGGCCACCGGAGGAAAATACCCAGTACACAAAATAAAGTCCTGGCGACATCCCCTAAGGGTCCCCTCGCGAACGTCACCTCCTCGACATTGTGTAGGGTTCCCTTTACGTCCCGCGGACCTCTGTTCGGGAGGTCTAAAAGACGTCCACGAGACATTAAGAGGACGTCCTGTAATGGTCACCGCGACGTTATGCGCGCAACGTTTATATTTTCGCGATGGTAAAAAAAACAACAAAAAAAACATGAAGCGCGATTTGGTATGGTATTACATCCTGTAAGTTTCAGCGTTGCTAGGAGAGAGGTAGACGGAACATGAACACGTATTAATGACTTGATCTACAACTACACAATCAACTTCACTCACCTCATATTTCACGCATGTATGAAATCACGTCCTCCGAATTTATTACACTAATGATGAGTAGACATTTATACCGGGCTAGGATGCGCTGCTTTCACATCTACGGTGTCATTTTCTTAATAAACTAATAGGCTACGACGTTTTAATGGGCATATCCCGTAGCATATTGTTCAAAACATCATCAGAGTAGGCCTAGGCTAGCCTAAGATAAATTGTTCAAACCATATTGTTTCAAAATATTAAAAACGAATAATAGCCAAAAATACTAAAAATACGCAATGCATGCTGGGAAGCAAAACTCAACATAAAATAAAGTAGGCTACATGAAACATAACTAGAATGCATTGATGTTATCCACTCGTTTTCTTGGACCTGTGATCAAACAGGGACAGCCTATAAATGTAAGTCTTCCTGGAACATTGCAGATAAAGAAAAATGTATCGTTTTCTCTAGGCTATGAATGCTCTTTGTAGCCAACTTTAAGATTAAATAAATAGATTCCAGATGTTTCTATTCTATATCATTGTATAAACAGTAAGGCTCTGGTAAGGCAGAGAGCTTGCTCCTCGTCAGAAATCTCATCGGATGTGCACTCTTTGCTGTTTCCACAAGGAGCTGCTGTAACATCGGGGACAGCTATGCGTTACAATGACATTTAAACAAGTCATGAAGAAGCAGTATCCTTAATTCTTCTGCAATGTAGAGCTAGATCGTTTTGCTTTACAAATTAAGTAGTCACTTCTGTTGCTAGACAACCCTAAACAAATGCTACGTGGTCTGTTTTTAACATTTCTCTAGTTTTATTGCATCGTATTCAGCTCCAAAAGTCGGTTCAGTCCTAATTCGGCCGTGTGTGTGTTTCTGAAAATAAAACAGATAATAAGTACGTGACTATGTTAAATAAACCACTGCCTATTTAGAGCATGTTACATGCATCACGTAGGCCTAATGACAGTTATCTGAAGAAATGCGCATTGTAGGCTAAGCTACAAGCTAAGAACAGCGACTTTACTACCGTTACACCAAGCATCACATCAGCAAACATGAATTTGATAAAATCCCTTCCCTAGTTTGTAACGTTATACATTAACGTTAAACTCAAAATGTATGTGCTACATAATTATGTAGCACATACATTTTGAGTTTAACGTTAACAACCCTTTTCCCAGTTTATGAAGTTGTGCGTCTATGGGCAGAGTAGACGCACAACTTAATAAACTGTATGATATGTTGCCTTAGACTACGGTAGGCTAATGCAGCTACTGCTAGAGACTAGATCAGGGGTGGGCAAACTTTTTGGCTCAAGGGCCACATTGGGTTTTGAAAATTGGCCGGCGGGCCCCACAACAACGTTCACGTTCTCAATGATCTTCTGCCTGCTCCGCTATGGCTAGTGCTGTACCTACGGCTGGGCCCTCTCACAGTTTTTAAATGGTCAGTAGTGGGAACTATTGTTGCCTTCATGATTTCCCTTTAGAACTTTAAAAAATCACAAGCCAGCTGGAACCTTGCGGCTCTCTCTCTCTCTCGTGAGTGCAGACGCGTTCTTAATTAAATGGATAGGATGGAATTAAATGGAGATAACTAAGAGTTAACTTAGTTTAACATGATGTTATCTCTATTTAACATGATGTTTTGACATTGACATTGTAAACGTTATTTAAGGAGAGTGAAAAGCAGTTTGCAGTAAAGCTAACCAACGTCGTCTTTATCACAGGAAAAAAATAGCGAGCAGCCTGATAACTAAATTAAATGCTCGGCGGGCCGGATGAAAGTGCTTGGAGGGCCGGATCCGGCCCGCGGGCCGCAGTTTGCCCACCCCTGGACTAGATAGATAGATACTTTAGTCATCCCCAGACGTGTAACGTGAAGTCGTGCATGGATGTGATGTCTCCGTCCTGCAGGCAGTAGCCAGAGCGCTCTCAACTCCGCTGTCATGTGTGAATAAACAAACGTCCCCCCCATGTCCCCGGTATAACGTTATTGTCGGGTCCTTAGGAGGTATTTGAAATGACCAAATGCAAATGTCATCCGAGGGACCTGACAGTGACGTCCCCAGAAAGTCCTGCACCGGACGTCACGCAATAACCAAACGATACCTTGCTCCAGACGTCAATAAGGTCACCGGAACGTCCGCTAGAGAACATGACATTTGGGACCAATCGGGGACGTTGTGAATGTCGCCATAAGGTCCGGGGGACGTCCCGTGTTTGTCGGGTAGGGGAGGGTCATGTCTTTTTTTTCTTTGTTGAGGAGGGTCACCCAACTTTTTTTTGTCTAGGAGGGGGGGGTCACCCAACTTTTGTATTCATGAAAACAGCAAAAAATCAAAGTGGCTTGTTTGATTGTTGATTTCTGTCGCCATATAACGTTCTCGTTCCATAGCTGTCAACATTGCACATTGAAAATACGGGAGATTTCCCGGGTTTCTCACCCAAAATACGTGAAAATGATTTGTCCCCATTAACGTTGGAAGGGTTGGAGAAACAAAGTAGCCTACTTTATTCATGCCTTACAGCCTTTATTCATTTGGTCAACTTTATACAGCCCTAAAAAGGCTAAATTTACCTTTGGTTTACTTTTAGTTTACCGTGTAGCCTAACTTTAAACAGTGTGCATGCTTAACATAGTAAAGCATACTTGTGCTTCATTCATCCACACATCCAGCTCCTAATGTTTTGACAAGCATTTCTACCAATTGACCTTGTTCCCGCCCATCTCTAGCTTTGCTGTCTCCATCCCTTCTGTTTTTGTAACTTGCAACTATTGATAGGAATTGTGATAGTAAAATATTTCGATTTTGGTAGTTTTTCATGTAGCCTTGGCAACTAGCCATCTAGTATAATGTAGGTCTGAGTAATATGCAAATTAAATTACACTTGTCTAACTCGCCTCAACAAGTCTTTTGCAATCATTTAACCCGCAGTGAGCAATGCTAAAGTCACTGTTACAAACAGTGCAGTGAACAAGACTATCATTATGTTTTACTCTTATGAGACAATTGGGTACACTTTTGTGTAGTCTGATGTGAAATGGGTCTTAAATGTTCCTTTTTGACGCTCCTGTTCCTAGGTACACTGACTGAACTGATTAATTAAGTTCGGGAGAAAAGAGATATAAGCCCACCTACACTGAAAACTGATTGGTTGATTTAGCAAAACAGACCAGGGTGCTCTCTGTCTTGGATGCTCTTCAGGCACACACGCACCACTCCTCTCTCTCTCCCTCTGTTGTGTGCGCGTTAAACTCAGATGCACACGTGATTTGAAGTCTGGTCTGGCTTGCGTGCTCTTGTTCGCTCTAGGTTCCGGGAGATTTTATGTAATTTGCGGGCGTTGGAAGCCGCTATCAATACAGTATGTGGGAGACTCCCAAAACTTCGGGAGACTTGGGATGTCTAGCTAGACAGCACTTTGTCGCCAGCACAGAATATACAATGTACTTTAATGTTGTCATGTTTAGCTGACACAAACTCAAAATAATGATTGTATAGATAAAATGTGCATCTCTCTCCTCCCTCCATTGTTGTTTACGTTTGTGTCACTGCATGGTTTTACACGTGAGCATAGCCTACATGACGTTAATCCCGAGACAAGAAGAAAGCAAAGAATATATCTTTTTACTAAGGAAAATGACAAAAATAGTAACGCACAGTGACTTAGATAAGTAACTTTAATCTGATTACTGGTTTGTAAATAGTAGCGCGTTAGATTACTCGTTACCGAAAAAAGTGGTCAAAATAGACTAACGCGTTACTGGCATCACTGCTTACAAGTGACTTACTTACGACTTACTTAGTTACAAGTTACTTAGTTATGAGTTACTTACTTACGAGTTGTTACTTACTTACAGTTAGGCATTAGGAATTACAATTTAAGACTTACGACTTGCGACTTACACCTTACGACTTACGCCTTACGACTTTGTTGTGTTCACTGCTTAATTAAAACTACAGGAAGTAGGTATACAGGATGTTTACAAATTATGTAGTTATGCTTCTGTACATGCTGTCATGTTCTACTGATGCCATGCTTCGTGACTGAGTATCGTCCGTTATACTCTGCCTACGCCGTCATTCCTTACATAAAACACTACAAAATTGGCAACGAGATTCATCTTCTACTTCTCCGGAGATGACTGCTGCAAACGTGCCTTTTCCAAGTTTTTTTCTTCCATGCCCCGGTGAGCCTGCTGTGCCGTTTAAAACATGGCTACAAATCTTCGAAAACTACTTGCTAGTTATCAACGCGACTGGAGAAGATTGGCCAGTTGCCAGGAAAAGAGCTGTCCTACTACACTGCCTCGGTACAGAGGGACAAAGACTTTTCTACTCACTTCCCAACACAGGTACCAATTATGACACAGCTGTGAATGTGCTTAAGGCCTACTTTAACCCAAAGACTAATACAGTGGCAGAGCACCATGCTTTTTGTAAACGTTCTCAGACTCCCCACGAGTCAATACTCCAATATGTTGCAGCTCTGCGTGAATTAGTGTCAACTTGTGATTTTGGCGATCATGCAGACGAAATGATTCGTGATCAGCTGATAGAAAATGTGTGCAACCCAAGGATACGTGAAAGACTGTTGTTTGACCCTGATCTTACACTACAGAGAGCTGTGACTTTGGCTACTCAAATTGAGTCTGCTGCAGACCAAGCCAAGGCAATAACACATGTGTTGCCCCAGTACAGGCAGTGCAGCATACATTCAAACGAAAGGGGAGAGGGAAACATGTGAATGCTGCTAGTTCCAATGCACCTGTTAACCAAGGTAAAAGAAAATGTTAATGCTGTGGATCTGAAGTTTTAGTGCTATACACAGAGCATGCTGCGTGTGCAACAACTAAAACTAGATGTACCGCAGAGCGGTACAAAATATGACCGCCGCCCAGTCCAGCACATTTTTTCCACAAAAATAAATCACGCTGAAAGGCCTATATGATTCTAACTGTCTCACTAAATTGCATTATCCACACTCAATTCTCACTGGTATCTGCTAGACCAGGGGTCCCCAACCTTTTATGTACCATGGACCGGTTTGATTCCTATTTTTTTTTCACGGACCGGCGGGGGGTTCGGGGATTCCATGTTCCATATGTGTTGTGCATGCATTACTTGAAAAGAACTAGCTCCAGTTATGTATGAACAGTGAAGGTAACGATCTCTTGTGAAAAACGTGAACTTGAAGAAGTGAAAATTGAACAATATGAACTATGAATATTGAACAACTTGAAGCTACATCTATAAGTGTGAACATGCTTAACAAAATATGGGAACAAAACATGGGAACTAAACGTGCATTACGAATATAATCAGTGGGAGCCCTGTGCTTGTTTCCCTGCAACAAGAAGCTTCCATCTGGGGGTGATGGAAGACAGTGACACCCTCAGTGTGTTTGAAATGTCCAGTGGATTGCGCAATTTGTCTAGTTGCAGTCATTGCCGAAAACCCAGCCTCGCATAGATACGTGGTGGGAAACGTTTTCAGCGCTTTTACGGCTATCTCGGGATATTCTGCTTTGGTTTTGATCCAAAAACCCACCAGAGAGGTTTCCTTATACACACTCTTAAGACCACTGTCATTTGCAATTTCGATCAACTGCTCTTCCTCCTGCGCTGACAAGTTAGGACTATTCGGGATATTGACAAATGGGTTGCGGACCCACTCATTGGTTTGCCGTGGATCTTTGAAGGATGGGAAGTAACGCTCAAACTCATTTGAGAGCGCAACAAGGTGATCGCGCACCAGCTGCAAGAGAAAGGGCCCTGCATCAGTCTCTCCCAAAACCCCCACTACTTTTTGGAACATATGAAATACACCCCGGTCCACTCGTCGTCCCTACAAATCAAGCTTGGCTTTAAATGCAGCGACTTTATCTGCCAGTTTAAAGACAGTCGTCATTCTCCCCTGGAGTGACAGGTTGAGGTCATTAAGCAACCCGAATATGTCACACAGGTAAGCGAGTTTTGACACCCAGTCCTCATCACTAAAATGTGCAGCTAACGGTGACTTTTTTTTCTGTAAGAAATCTCTGCAGCGGCTCTCGCAGCTCAAACACTCTGGCCAGTGACCTGCTAAAGATGCTTGTTTTTTGTTGCTCATTCTAGCAGTTTAGCTAACTTCGTGTGACTACCGTTCGCCAAGAACTGATCAAGTGGAGTGAGCTGACCAGAGGCTGCGCAGCGCTGAAGGCAATATGTAAAAGTGTTGAAGGCGGGACAGACAGACGTAAGAAAATAGACCTTGCAAAATGCAAGCATGCGTGCAATCAAACAACTGCATATAGGCCTATGCCATGTAAAAACGTGACATTATTGCGAATTAAATTTAGTTTAGTTTGCATGCATTTTTTTTTAAACTCATGTCGTAGGCTACGGCCCGGTTAGGAATGTCCTGCGGCCCGGTGGTTGGGGACCGCTGTGCTAGACAACAAGTACCAAAACATGATTAGTTCATAGATTTCACATGTAAAATTCATTTTATACAACCCCACCCCCATCTTGCCTGTTCATAATTCTAAGAAATTCTTGTGTGCATGTGTGCGTGTACATGTTTATGTTTATGTGTGTGGGTGTGTGGGTGTGCGTGCTTGTGCCTGCTATTTTCTCTATATATGCTTCCATTGGGAAACGTCATAAGTCAACATAATGTAAACTTCCACAGCTACGCAGATGATACCCAATTGTATCTTTCTGTTGAGCCAAATAACCCAGATGGCCTTTGCTCCCTCACTGCATGCCTAACCTCCATTAATCAGTGGATGAGCAAAAACTTTTTGAAACTAAATGATGACAAAACAGAGGTACTTCTGGTTGGACCAAAACTAAAGCGAGATATTATTCTTAGTAATCTGGGGAACTTGGCACACCAGGTCAAACCAAAAGTAACAAGCCTCGGTGTCATCTTAGATGCAGAGTTAAGTTTTAAGCCCCATATCAGTAAATTTACTCAGACAGCCTATTTCCACTTGAGAAACATTGCCAAAGTGCGGCCCTTTTTAACTCAACAAGATGCAGAAAAACTAATTCACGCCTTTATCACTAGCAGGTTAGACTACTGCAATGCACTTTTCACTGGTCTTCCCAAAAAACATCTAAAGAAATTGGCACTCATACAGAACTCTGCGGCTAGACTTTTAACTAAGACTAAGAAGAGAGAACACATCACCCCTGTGTTGGCTGAACTGCACTGGCTCCCTATTTCCTATAGAATTGATTTTAAGGTTATGTTAATTACTTACAAAGCTCTGAATGGCATAGCACCTTCATATATCTCTGAGCTTTTAATATCTTATCAACCACAAAGGAAACTTAGATCATCCAATTCTAATCTTTTAATCGTACCCAAAGTGCTCCACAAACAAAGTGGAGAAGCTGCGTTTATCCATTATGCCCCCAAACTATGGAACACCCTGCCTCTGTACATCAAGCAGGCGAGTTCAGTAAATATTTTTAAAAAAGATCTGAAAACATACCTGTACAGGAAAGCTTTTAGTTAACTCATCTTATCCTGTAGACTACATTTTCAGATTATTCTACATCTGCTACTATTGGAGGGCGCAGCCAGCCAGAAGCAGATGGGCTCCCCCTATTAAGTCAGGTTCTGCTCAAGGTTTCTTCCTGGAATATGGGAGTTTTTCCTTGCCACAGTTGCCATATGGCGTGCTTGTGGGGGGTAAGAGGGTTAAGGCTGCCAGTCTTATGACGTCATTTTCTATATTTTTGATATGTTGCTGAGCATATCATAAACAGCAAAGAAAAGTGATTGATAATGACTGACTGACTACTATTGTGTTACATGCTTCAAATGTAAAGCACTTTGAGCTGCATTCTGTGTATGAAAGGTGCTATACAAATAAAGCTTTATTATTATTATTATTATTATTATTATTATTATTGTGTGTGTGCCTGCGTATGTGCCTGTGTTTGTGCATGTGCATATGCATGCGTACATATGTCTACTGTGTGAGTATGTGTCATACAGTACGTATGATTACTGTGAATGTATGTGTGTGCGTGTGTATCTGCACATGTGTGCACATGGAATGGGTTAAGATGACCCCTGGAGGCAAACATACGGAAAAAAATGGTCATCCTAGGCCCTACGGTTCTCAAGATATTCACAGAAAACTGTGTCTGCCCTACCCTCCTTTCGGGGGGTCCAGTCCAGCGGGGGGACTACAGATCAAAACGAAAAATTATGGTTCCATGCTATCCATGTGGGGTTACATGCCCACCAAGTTTCGTGTACCCCGGTCTTTCAGTGTCCCGGGAATCCTTGTTGGTGTACGGTCACTAAATGTACACATAAATTATTTTATTGTAAGGCCCCCCATGAACGAAAGTTCACAAAACTTGGCATGCATTTGGAGGGTGTCATAATGATCCTACACTTTCAATTTCGTGCAGTTTTGACCATGTCAGCCAGAGATATTGTGATGAACACACCTATTTTTTTGCTTTTTAATTTTTAACTAGGTGGCGCTATACATGAAATGAGTGGTTATGGAATGGGTTGACATGGCCCCTTGAGATCAACATACAAAAAAAATGGTCCTCCTAAACCCTACGGTTCTCGAGATATTCACAGAAAACTGTATCTGCCCTACCCTCCTTTCGGGGGGTCCAGTCCAGCGGGGGGGCTGCAGATCAAAACGAAAAACGATGGTTCCATGCTATCCATGTGGGGTTACATGCCCACCAAGTTTTGTGTACCCCGGTCTTACAGTGTCCTTGACGGAAAATCCTTGACGGAAATTTGGACATGCGAAAAAGGAAAGAAAAAAAATCTGACTAAACCTATATGACCGCCGCTTTGCTGCGTCATAATTACATGTACTGTGGAGATTACTGCACATCACTCACAGTTCTGCATGGTGGACCTAGCCGTTGACACTGGATCTTCTGTTTCCATCCTTCCCCAAAGCCTATATGCACGCCATTTCAACCACATCCAGTTGACAGTACCCAAGGTCAGGCTGGTGAATTACTCTAAAACCTACATCCCTGTCCTTGGCTGCTTGTCTGCGAATGTTTCTCTAAATGGCCGCACAGCCCAGTGTACCTTCTTCACTGTGAACAATGGGACTCCACTGCTAGGGAGAGACCTCATGACTGCACTACAGGTGCGCATAGCGCACAACAAGGTCCTGCCTCCTGATTCCTCTACTCATCCTGCACCAGTATTGGAGTGTACCACTACCTCTACACCTCTTTTTGGCTGTGCTAAGAACTTTGTCCATTTGATGAAAATTGATGATGCAGTTACACCAGTTCGCCAAAAGCTCCGTCGCCTGCCATTGTCAGTTCGAAATGCAGTGACGGAGGAACTGAACCATCTGCAAACCGCAGGTGTATCAGCCATGCATCAGCATGGGTGTCACCAATTGTTGTCACACAGAAAAAGTCAGGCAAAATTTGCATGTGTGTTGACCTGCGCGAACCCAAGCGGTCATTGTGGATGCTTTTCCATTGCCTCATATGGATGAACTGCTGTCCAACTTGAAGGGTGCCACCGTATTTTCTACAATTGACCTGACAAGTGCTTACTACCAAATGCCTCTGCATGAAAACAGTCGTGATCTTACAGCATTCATTACCCACGATGGGTTGTTTCGTTTCTGTCGTGTACCATACGGACTAGCTTCAGCACCTGCTGCATTTCAGAAAATGATGAGCATCGTCCTTGCTGGCCTCGCAGGGGTACAAAACTACCTGGACGACATCATAATACATGGATGCAACATGCCTGCCCACAACAAGGCCCTGGAAGCTGTTCTACACCGGCTGAAATCTGCTGGCCTGCAGCTTAATGAAGAGAAGTGCCGTTTCCGCCAGCACATCCTGCCTTTCTTAGGGCATATCGTCTCAGCCGATGGCCTTCAACCTGACTCAGAGCGTATACAGGCTATTGCCAATGCTCCTGCGCCTTCTGATGCCTCAACTCTACGCTCCTTCCTTGGACTACTTTCATGGTACTCAAAATTCTTGCCAAACCACGCTACTCTGGTGGAAGCGATGCGCGCATGTCTTAGAACTACTGACTGTATACTGAGTGCGTTTCAGTGGTCTGACGAAGCACAGACTAGTTTCTCGACGGTTAAACAAATGTTACTGGATAGCCAGGCCCTAGCATTGTTTGATCCCACACTGCATACCATAGTGTCCACAGATGCATCAGATTACGGATTAGGTGGCGTACTGTCACAGGTGGGCTCAGACAAGGTTGAAAGGACTGTGGCGTTTGCATCTCGAACTCTATCTGCCGCTGAGCGTAAATATGCTACAGTGGAAAAGGAAGCCTTAGCTTGCGTGTGGGCTGTTGAACGGTGGTGTACATACCTGTGGGGGCGCCGCTTTACCCTACGGACAGACCACCAGGCGCTGACGACTTTGCTGACCGTCGGGCGTGCTGGTCTACGTGTTGCAAGATGGTCTGCTCGTCTCATGTCCTTCAACTACGACATCATCTACCGTACAGGCTCCGAAAATGCCCCTGCTGATTGTATGTCTCGCTTGACTTTACCTGCTGCTCCAGCTGCTAATGGATCCCTTGCTCCTGCTGACAACAGTGACCCTGAATTTGTTGCCCTCCTCTCTACTGCTCATAAGATTCTGTCCACTGCTGACCTTGACGCCGCTTGCACTACATGCCCTGAGCTCACAAAACTCCGCGCACAGATCACACGCGGGTGGCTTCCTTCACCTAAAGGCCTGGAACCCGAGCTGCTGCCGTACTACAAACTCCGCCTTGAACTGTCTGTTAAAGACCTCTTCATCTTTCGTGGCTCACGGCTGATTGTACCCATAGCTTTACGTCCTGACCTGATATCAATTGCACACGAGTCTCATCAAGGGGTGGTTCGGACAAAGCAATGACTTCGTGACCTCTACTGGTGGCTGAAGATGGATGCTGAGGTGCTCAGTGCCATCTGTTCCTGTCTTTGGTGCCAGTTGAATGACAAAACCGCAAAACCACGCCCAGTTCCACTACAACCAGTCCCTTTGCCAGATTGTCCATGGCAGAAGGTCGCCATGGACATCGTTGGGCCCTTTGATTCAGCCCCTCCAGACTGCAGGTATGCAATTACATTAACTGACTACTACAGTAAATGGCCGGAGGTTGCCTTTACTTGGAGCATTACTACTGACGCAGTGATTACATTCCTGTCATCCGTGTTCAGTCGGCACGGCAACCCACTGAGCATTGTGACAGATAATGGTGTTCAGTTCACCTCTGCTGCTTTCTTAGAAGAAAGACAAATTCGTCATCTCCATGGACGGCCAATGCGCACAAGGCTGACACTGTTACCACCTGCTCCTATATCCACACAGACTGACATGGATATACGCCACAGAGTCAGCCAATGCCAACACAAAATGAAGGCGTACACTGATGCAAAATGAGGTGCTCGTCCTCCTTCCTTCCAAAAAGGGGACATAGTGCGCGTGAAAAACCCTCTTCATGTTCCCAAGGGACATAGGAAGTTCAGTGATCCTCTAACAATTAGTGAGAAGGTTGGTGAGGGCACATACATACTGAGTAATGGTAACACCTGGAATGCCTCCCACCTTACTGCATTCCCAAACACCACAGATACACCTACACACACACTGATGTGGGTACTAAACCACCAGACATTACACCCACATCCAGGCCCATGCGAGATTCTCGCCAGCCTACCTGGCTGAAGGACTATGTTACTTGAAAACTCTGTTACACTGTCATACTTATGATGTACATAATTGCAGTTATATGGCCTTGAACGTTTAAATTGATGTAGTTGGTCATACTTGAGTTAACTGTATTGCACAGTAATGTTTCAGTCAGAAGGGCTAGTTCATTCTGCATTCCCATGTGTATTACTTCAGACAGATGTATTATGTTATTTCTGTGTTCAAAATAAGCTGATGGAATCTGATTAACCTGATGTGAGAAAATGTACATGAGTTCTTTATCTGTGGTTGATGAAACTGAGGTTGCATACCAGTTTAGTGATCGATAACCAGTATTGAAGACTGTTCATGCCAATGGATTACATGATCTTATATTCCATGTGTATACAGTTATACATGTATGTTTGTGTAAGAAAACTGAGCCGTTTCTTAGAAGGTGGAAAATGTTGTGTTCACTGCTTAATTAAAACTACAGGAAGTAGGTATACAGGATGTTTACAAATGATGTAGTTATGCTTCCGTACATGCTGTCATGTTCTACTGATGCCATGCTTCGTGACTGAGTAAAGTATCATCCGTTATACTCTGCCTACGCCGTCATTCCTTACATAAAACACTACAGACTTACTTACTTATGACTTACTTACGAGTTGTTAATTGCTTACAAGTTATTAATTACGACTTACAAGTTATGACTTACTACTTACACCTTACGACTTGTGACTTGCAGTTACTTAGGAGTTGTTACTTACTTCCGAGTTATTCATTACAACTTCCTAGTTAGGATTTCCGAGTTAAGACTTACGCCTCATGACTTATGCCTCACAACTTTTGCCTCACAACATACTTCCGAGTTATGACTTACTTAGTCACAAGTTACTTACTTATGAGTTACTTACAAGTTACTTACGAGTTGTTAATTACCTACGACTTACTTACAGCACTTATGAGTTAGGAATTGCATCTTACGAGTAGGAATTACGAGTTATAACTTATGAGTTACGACTTACTAATGAGTTACTTACTTATGGGTTACGAGTTATGACTAACACCTTTCTTACTTAGCTAAGAGTGACTTGGTTAGGAGTTACTTACAAGTTTACTTACATTTACTTACGAGTTAATTACTTAATGATGTTTTATAAACAAAGTTCGGGTGGAGCCTTCGGGATGATTGACAGCAATTAACTCACCCACTGCCGCCGCAGGGTAGGCCTATTTAAGCCGACCTCCTTTTCCATACGTCACACGCTCCGACGTTCGCGAAATCATTCAGTCTGCGTATTGTTCGCATTGACAAGACAGCTCTCATGGAACTGGAAATCCACCCAGCACCAGCAAGGCGTTGACCCTACCCACTGGACAGTGGCTCGCATCCGCAGCACTCTCCATTCCCGCGGCATCACGTTCCGTATGTCGGATAGGAAGTTCCATCTCCTCCGCCTTCTAACGCAGTCGGATAACCCGGTCTTTTCGCCCTCCCGCTCCCTCACTTTGTTTTCCTCCCCAGACCAGGAAGCAAGCTGCTCCTTCTGGCATCCCGACGCGGTTCCTTCCGCCGGCCATTCAGCCGGACGAAGCACACACCACCCAGCCACCTCGCGAACCGGGCACGCCGACAGCACTTTCCGGCACCACACGCTTCAGAGCGTATCATTCCGCTGCTTCAGCCACAGCCACTGCCACGTCAGCGGCTCAGGCCCATTCCCGCCGCATCTCCGCCGTATTTCCGGGTCCAACCCCACTTCTCCAGACGGCCCCGGTAGCGACAGCGTCGCTACTCCCCCCACTCCTTCTTTCCCTCCCCCATCCACCTCCCCTAGCCAGGACTCGGTCCAGGCCTGCCCCACCTCCAGTCGTTACGACGACTGCTCCCTCCCTCCCCCCTCTCCCCCCTCCCCTTTCCATTCCGGGAGCCACGTCTGTACAGCACGCCTCAACTCACGAAGCGTCAGCTCGAAGAGTCACCTCACTAGCTCCCCATCTCTCTTATGAGTTAGCGAGCACCTGGTCTCAGCCGGCGCCGATAGCGACAGCGTCGCTACTCCCCCCCTAACCCTCTTTCCTTCCCCGTCCCACTTCCCGCGACCCTGTCCCAGGTTGCTCCCCTTCCAGTCGCGTCAGCGACCGCTCCCTCCCTCCCCCCTTTTCTCCCTTCCCATCTCTTCCCCGGCTCCGCGCTAGACCAGCCCGCAGCAGCGGGTCATCAGCACTCAGCGAGTGCTTCGGACCACGACGTCCCGTTCCGGCAGCAAAACTATTCTTTAGCCACAGCACAGGCCCTGCCACCGCCTCCTCACGCTGCAGCATTCGAACCACCACCCGTCACAGCGTCCACCAGGAACCTCATCTTGTCAGGTGCAGACGTAGACCTTTCTACCATTCTTCCCTCCCTTCCTATTCCCTCTCATAACCGGGATTTAGTTTGCGGCGAACTGGTTTTTCTCTAAAAAATTCTGGCCCAGCATCAAAAACCCTGTCATTTCCCGAGTTCACCGTAGCTTTTACCAACTACACAGAAGTCGTCTGTTTCGTGTTCTCCAGTCGACGCAAATGACTAAGCTAAATGACTACCTGGCCATCATCGCCGGCCTAGCCGTATCCTACGGTGGAGCTCATTTTCATATGTAGGCTACCACCGGCTGTTTTCAGCAAAATGCGCTGCCAGAGTCGGCCTCTGGAACTAAAACCCCTACTGGGGCGCGCTCGATATGGAGCTCCATAACCGCGTTTTCCTAGGACTTAAGCCATCTTGTCCCCTCTGCAATAGCCCCAGTCACGGCGCGGTCGAGTGTCCACTAGTCAACTCATTCCCCAGGGCCACCCTTTCATCTCGCATCTCCTAAACTGCGCTCAGCAACCCCATCTCTCGAAGACGTCGTATCTCTAGATGCCCAGTGTCTGGCCGATATCAAACTCTGGAGGATGTTTTAGACGAATGGAATGGTCTGTGCATGTTCTACGACGACTGCCAATCATCTCCAGAAGAGCTCCAGTTGTACACCGACGCAGCCCCCTCAACAGGCTTCGGAGGCTTTTTCAAAGGGCGCTGGTTTGCATCCCCGTGGCCACTAGAGTTCAGAGAGCTAACAACCGGAAACGAATCGTCAGCCGTGTTCGAACTCTACCCCGTAGCCATCACGGCCCTACCTGGGGGAATGAGTGGACCTCCAAGAGTGAGATAATCCACAGCGACAACGAAGCCGTAGTGCACGTCATTAATAACTCGAGCTCAAAATCGCCTGCGCTTTCCCCTCTTATTAGGCGTCTAATCTGGATAGCAGCCAGCTACCAGCTTATTATAAGAGCCGCGCACGTCCCCGGTTGCCACAATGGAATTGCTGACTCTCTCTCTCGTCTTAAATTCCAGAGATTCAGAAGCTCGGCTCCAGAGGCGGACCCGTACCCTACTCCACTCCCCAGCTTTTCGGAGACCATCTTCCCATAAACCACCCCTCAGCTATCTTCAGCCCATCACGGCCGACCTAGCCCTTCAAGCCCTCGCACCCAGGACCATGCAGTCCTACTGGACTGCTTGGTCGTGCTTCAAACAGTTCCACGCAAAGCACTCACTACCATTTCCCAGTTTCGATGCAGTCACCATATCATCATTTATCACCTACGCCCACACTTCACTCGGGATCAAAGTTTCTTCCATTAGAGTCTACCTAGCTGGCATTCATTTCTTCTACAAACGCCCCCACGGCTCCGAATGCCCCTTCTCCGACACCAGGATAGGCTTGTTAATTAAAGGTATCCGTAGGCAACATCCAGTCCCCCAAGACTCCCGCCTTCCCATTACCTCAAGCATTCTCGCCACCTGCCTCGCTACCCTTCGCAAAGGGTTCATGTCACCGCATTCCGATTCCACCATCTCCGTTATGTTTCTACTGGCCTTTTTGGGCTGCTGAGATGTAGCGAGTTTACATGCCCTTCGTCTCTCTTCATTCCCGATGTCCACCCGTGCATCACAGATCTAGAGCAGCTAGACCAAGACACCATTCGATTTACCATCAAACAGAGTAAAACCGATCAGTCCCGAAAAGGACACTCCATATCCATTTAACTCCGCCTCAGATCTTCAGCCTATCCAATACCTATCTCACTACATCTCATATCGGTCAGCTCAAGCTTCGTCTACTAGCCCGCCCTTCGTGTCAGACGAAGGGCTACCCATCACTCGCCACAGATTCCAGACACTCTTAAAAACCATTCTAGTCAAATCTGGTTTTCCCGCGGATCGCACTCCTTCAGGATAGGAGCTGCCACAACAGCTGCGCTCAACGGCTTATCGGAGCAACAATTAAAATACTGGGCCGTTGGTCCTCGGATGCCTACCAGTCTTACATCCGCTCCAATCTAGCGGATTTACGACTCGCTCAGCAAGCACTTATGTAGTTGGTAGCGGCCTTTCTCTGTGATCTTTTGGGGTGCAAGCGGTCATCGCTCTATCGCGATATCCGCTCCAGGCACTCCAGGACCACGGACAGCTACCTTGCCAAACACGCACTTCTCCCATACATTCTAGTCTAGCTGAAGCAATCATATAGAAGGGCGAACTAAGTGAACGAGTTGTTACTTACAAGTTACTTACTTACGAGTTAGGATTTCCAAGTTACGAGTTACAACTTACGAGTTACGATGTACGCCTTACAACTTGCTTACGACTTACAAGTTATGGTGCTTTCGGGTTGTCTCGTAAATCATTGTACACCCACCCATACAACATGTAGAAATTAGTGGCTTTAGGAACGCCTTTCTCTCGAGCCACGAGGGGCATTAGCAGGAGGCTAGTCATTGTTATTGTTTTGTGCTACATGTAGCCTCTAGCTAAACGGCTGGAAAACAAATTGTTACATTGTATTGCAGACACAGCAAGACCGTGCAATGCATGAATTGGTGACCGGATTGAAGCAGCAATGTAATCTAGTGTGTAAGAGCATTACATCAACATTAACATGACCAACACAGTACATATGCCAAAAAAATACATCTCATCTCATCTCAACTATGGGCGCAGCCATGTTTGTTGTAAGGTCGTAAGTCCACCTCGGGGTACCCTCAACTACTCCGAGGTAAAGTGGGCGTGCCTGCCCAAAATGGCGCAAGAAAGCTGGGTAATTTACACTTTTCGGCGGATTTACGTGACTTGCTTACAAGTTAGGAATTACAACTTGCTAGTTAGGAATTACGACTTACGAGTTACGACTTACGAATTACACCTTACTTAATTACGCCAGATGCAAAGCCGGTGCTGGATAAACAAGATTTGCTAGATGCAATACATCATACTTTCCTAAAATCATGCAACATAGTCTACCTAGTCTGTGGACATTGTTATTTGCAATATGACAGAGGAAAAGTGCTTTGGTGTTGCTTTAAAAGTCCATAGCCTATATTTCATATTCTGCAGCTTTTCAGCACTAAAATTGGTCCTAGTCGCTCAAAATCCATTTGTCTTCAGAAATTCTACCACATATGGGTACTAGAGACCCTGGGGGAGACCTACAGTATGCTGATGCATGACCCCTAGGCTTACCTCTAGAGCTGCCTTTGGCCCTGGGCAGCCTGCAAACACCCACCCCCAGGCCTCATCCTAACCATAACCCTGACCTGACCTGTGAGGCCTGAGGTGTGGGTGAGCGTTTGCAGGCAGCCTATCAGGGAGCTCCAGGCTGCCACCTAAACCTAGGTCTGGCCTGGAGAGCTGTCCTAGTCCCCAGGCTGCATGTAAACACTCCCCCACACCTCAGGCCTTAAAGGTCAAGTCAGCAATAGGGACCAATTTAGGTGCTGGAAATATGGCAAAATATGGAATATAGGCTATGGACATTTACATTGAATTTTTCAGCCATTTTCTCCAATGGATTTTTTCATGGGTGGTGTCAAAAGAAAGAGGTATCAAAGTATTGTACAATTTACCACACCAAATTAGTTTTCAGCGATAGGGACCAATTGCAGCGTTGAAAATATGGCCAAAAAAGGGAATAATGAAGTTTAATTTTAAATGAATGCCCATTTTCTCCAATGAAATTTCATGGGTGGTATCATTTGAAAGAGGGGAGTCTCTAGTATCTAAATGTGCTTAAACATTGTCATGTTAAATTAATTTTGAGCAATAGGGACCAATTTCAGTGCTGAAAGGCTGCATAATCTGCAATATACAGTAGGCTCTGGATTTTGAAATAGAAAAAAACGCCAATTTTCAACGATGGAATTGCTCATAGGGTGTGTCATATGAAAGAGTGGAGACTCTAGTATTCATATGTGATGGAATATCTCATGCCAAATGAGTTTTGAGTGATAGGGACCAAATATAGTGCTGAAATGCTTTAATCTACAATATAGCCTATGGAATTTGAAAAAATAAAACGCCCATTTTCTATGATGGAATTGCTCATGGGGGAGTCATATGAAAGAGGGGAGACCATAGTACTCATACTACGTGGTGGAATTTCTCGCACCAAATGAGTTTTGAGCGATAGGGGCCAATTTTAGTGCAGAAAAGCTTCGTAATCTGCCTAGTGTAATGCCTAGTGTAGTGTAATCTGCCTTCGTAATATGACTAGTCAGAGTGGCTGCCTACAGGCATGCTCAAACATGTCTTAAAACAACCCTTAACGTTCGTTTTCAAAACTGTGCAACTCACCGAGTGGTTAGTGGTGTTCGTTGATTATTAAAATCAAATATATCGGCGCAATGTATGATTTCCAGCCGTCTTATTTGCTATTGTGGAACTATTTTTTCAGACACCTCACAACCGCGTATAAACTTCTGCTCAATATTTGAGCCTGAAGCATAGACGGTGGCGCAGTAATATCAAGGTGCAATGAGTCTTCCAACAGAAATCAATGGGATTTTACAAAATGCCAAATAAAACACGACAGAAACTGTATTTCGCTATGCTACTTGGTTTGGAACATCAACGAACACCACTAACCACTCGGTGAGTTGCACAGTTTTGAAAATGAACGTTAAGGGTTGTTTTAGGACATGTTTGAGCATGCCTGTAGGCAGCCACTCTGACTAGTCAAAGGCGATTCAAAACGAGTCAGAAAAGTCGGGGTCAATCGTCAAAATTTCGGTGTCCACCACTCTAGTTCATCCAAAACAAACCAGAAAAGGGACTCAAAGTGCTTAATACCGGAATTTTTCTTTAATTATTCTTTTAATAAGGACATGTAACTGTAAAAATAAGCAATTGCATAAATATTCACGCCCTTCAAATCAGCAGGGGTGTAGTGGGCGTTGGACGTGGGGGAACGCCCTCCCCCCACTTCTTCCGGTATGATAAAAAAAAAAAATATACAAAACATTCAATACATTTTTATTAACTTGACGTTGTTGGCAGTGGTGCTAGGCTACACGCCTCAAATAAACATTTTACAACATAAAAAATGTATTTATATAAATATATATTTATGATCGTCATCACCCCGAAACCCCCGCCTAAAGTAGCCTAGCCTATCAAAACAAGAGGGAAAAAAACAAAAAAAAGTTTTTTATTTCCGTAAAGATGGAAATAACAACAACGTTCAGTCGTCTGATTCTGAACACACAAGACAGCAGCACCACCAACATCCCTCCTGTAAAATGACTTCCGGTTTGGGGGCATGACTTCCTGTTTTGGAAGCGGGATTTCCTGTGTTGGGCACTTGTCATCACAGGGTTGTGAATTTGACAGCTTTTGTCTTTTATCAAAGATAAATATGCTGGTGTTTTCATGTAATTTCCTCTGCCCTCAAAAAAGGTATACTTAAAGTTAATTTTATCAAGTAAACTGAAGTGCAGTTGAAGTATAATTCACAAGTTTACTTTAGGTAGTAAGTTTATTAGTATAAATAGACTCGTGGTACACTTGTATATCTATGTTTATATTTTCGGACTAAATTTGCCCACTTTCAGTTTATAATAGTAAACTCGTAAGTAATGAGAACTATACTGTAAGTAAACTAATACAGATTCTAGTTATATACTTCTAGCACACCTTTTATTTCATTAGTATACGTGAAGTACTTTTAAGGTGTAAAAAGTTGTAAACTTTTAGGTGCACTTAAGTGAACTTATAGGTATACTGTTTACTAACAAACTGCATTTATATTGCTTATTTATATACTGCATTTATATTACACACACACCAGGGTACCAACAGGGTACCAACTGGCACATCAGGAGAACTTTTGGAGTTCAGTGTTTTGTCGGGAGGAGCTGGGCTCGAACCTGCAACCTTCAGGTTCCTGGACAACTCCTCTACCTCCTGAGCCAGTGCCATCCTCTGCTGGTATGTATGTATGTATATGTATATTTTATATGTATGTTAAAAATTATATTTAAGTATAACTTAAAAACAAAACAAATATAGTTTCATTACAATGCAGATTACACATGACACAGACACATGTAATGGAATAATTGCAATAAATAATTCAATGAATATTACTTTTATTGAATTATGCAAATTTGTCTTCACAGACATAATTTCTTCCAATTCCATGACATTTCTTCCAACTACATGACAAATACATTCTTCCATGAATGATTGATCCTGGCGGTGGAAAATATAAATTCATTAATGTCTTCACTTTCAAAGAAACGTGTACAATAGCATCACTGACGTGGAATATTTGTCCAGAGAAGGTTACAATGGAATCTTACATGCTGTGAATCAGACCAAGTACCTTTGTTTCAGTTTACTTTTATTGTTTGGCCCCTATAAGCAATGAACACAAAGAAAGCAGCATAAATAGCAGATTTTGTTCTGTCAAATGAAATATTTTTTCAGAAGTTATTATGCAATTTTTTATAATTTATGAGAAATTCTTAAATTTTTATAAACAAGTTTTATGTTAAATGTTAAACATATTTTGGTAACGCTTTAGAATAACATGTGCTTAAGTATTAATATATACATAATATGTAAGTATTAACAGTGCATAATAAGCAGTTAGCAATTCATTACTAATAGTTAACTGTTGTTATCCTTACAACTAATTGTTAACATGCAGCTCATAAGTGTTACTTACAAGCATATTACAAGCTAGCTGCAACAGTTAACATGCAGCTTGTTTTTGATTATATATATATATATATATTTCCATCTACGTAATATCTCTCGCTTGCGCCCATAATAAAATAATTTTATTATGGGCGCTAACTCCCCCAACAGTGCTGAAATTCTGGTTCACACCCTGGTCACCTCCCGCCTAGACTATTGCAACTCTCTCTATGGTTTACCTGACAAATCCATCCATAAACTACAACTGGTCCAAAACTCTGCTGCCCGCATCATTACCAGAACCCCCTCCATCAGTCACATAACACCTGTCCTGCAGCAACTTCATTGGCTCCCCTTCAAATACCGCATCATTTACAAGATCCTCCTCCTTACATTTAAAGCTATTAACAATCTTGCTCCTCAGTATCTTACTGAGCTCCTCCACATCAAGACACCCATCCGTTCTCTCAGATCTTCTTTCTCCATCCAGCTCATCCTCCCACCTCGTCTGGTTACCATGGGGACTAGAGCTTTCAGTCACTCAGCCCCCCACCTCTGGAACTCTCTGCCCCACTACATTTAACACTCCACATCCATAACCACTTTCAAATCTCACCTAAAAACTCATCTTTTCAGACAGGCCTACTTTATTTTTTTTCTATCTCTTTCTCTCTTTCTTTTGCTCTTTTTTATTAATAGTATTATCATGTTATTTTATTGCTTGTTTTCTCTGATTGCTTGTTTAATGGATTGAATATTTTATTGTTGATTTTGTAAGGTGACCTTGAGTGTTCAGAAAGGCGCCCATAAATAAAATGTATTATTATTATTATTATTATTATTATTATTATTATTATTATTATTATTATGCACTGTTAATACCTAATAAGCACATGTTATTCTAAAGCGTTACCCATATTTCATATTCACCTCAGAATTGATGCAAATGCATTTCAAGAAATATCAATCAACCTAAAGTTGGGTTGTTTTGATTAGATTGATTAGATTATTTTTTGCTTTATTAAAACTAACATCAGTTTGATTTATATTACCTGGAATATATGATAAAAAGGCATGTTTTTTTTTGGGGGGGGGGAGAGGAAAAACCAGTTCTTTTGCCAAATTTCATGTGGTTGAATTTCCCTGAATGTTAATATCCACCGGTTTACTCACAGGTAATTGGTCCAACAGTGAGTGCCCTTCTATAGGCGATGGAGCGCGACTTCCTGGTTAAACACTCCTGGCAAAAGATAGCACATATTGCAACCACATCAATGTATGCTTAATCAATTGATTCAGTTTATCACAATTAACTACAAATATGATGTAACTTCTAAGACCATTAGTAATAAGCAGAAATAACATGTCATAGAGAACGAGCTCTGGACTCACAGTGGAACAGGAAGATGCTGTCTTATCACACAAGCTGAGGCTGCAGTGTACAAACATATCCCTATAGTTATTCTGGTAGAGAAAAAGCATTGCAGAGAAATGTGCCTGGAGAGAAGATCCACTCTCTAGCACGGTGACATGCAGAGGGTCACTGATGCACCTACAAGGATATACACACATTACTGATTAATTGAATTCTATTGTCTCAAGGTACCAACTGGCGACAGTGGCAAGGAAAAACTCCCTAGTAAGACACCTTGAGTAGGACCCAGAACCAGGGGCATCAGTAGACCCTTTTTACTGGGGCACATTCCCCAGTATTGAACTGCTGTGCCCCAGTAAAATCTCGGTTCAACTAAATTGCTTGTCGGGTACTCGTCATACAGGAGGACCTATCCACTTTCTAGGAGGACCCATTCACTTGCAGCTGGCAAATTAATGTAAGTAGGTAAGTACCGGTAAGTAAGTAAAATTTATTTATAAAGCATAATTAAACACAACTTTGACTGACCAGTGCTTTACAGAATAAAATAAAGAAACAAAAAAGAAATAAAGCAAAAAAGCAGACAGACACAGATCAACAACGACAACAGGAGACATGTACAGAGTTACAGACAGAAAGTTGGGAAGCTGGGAAGGATAAGGTAAAAAGGTGGGTTTTGAGCCTAGACTTAAAAACACAGATGGAGGGAGCATTTTAAATGTCCAGGGGCAATTTGTTCCACAGCCGTGGCGCTGCAACTGCAAAGGCTCGGTCACCTTTTTGTTTGAGCCTTGACTGGGGCACATGGAGAGCTTTGTCATTAGATCTGAGAGACCTGGGGGCTTGGTGCAGGAGGTCAGTGATGTAACTAGGGGCCTGCCCATTAAGAGCTTTAAAAACAATCAAAAGTACCTTGAACTGGAGCCTAAAATTAACAGGGAGCCAATGCAAGGAAGCCAGGAAAGGAGTAATGTGGTCATGTTTCTTAGTACCTGTCAGCAGTCTAGCAGCTGCATTTTGGACCATCTGAAGTCGATTTAGTAGGGCATAATTAATCTGTAGTAGAATACATTTTAAAAGTAACCTTGCCAACACTGACTGTATGCAGGGTGCCAGACCATCAAGGGACCACTGTGTTTACATGCACTTCAGTATCCATTATCACGATTTTGATCATATATCAGGATATGGTGTTTACAGAAACACAGAGAAACCCGATTATTAATATCCCTGTATACATGATGAATACTAGTATCCCGCTATTAGTACTCCTTATCCCAGTTTCTAATGTAATCGCGCGTTTGCCTGAGAAACCGGGAAAAGGTGTATGCATGGAGCAGTATCCCAGTTTCTTTCGGAGTACTCCACCTAGCATAACTGGGATACTCAAAACCGGGATAAGGGCTTATCCGGGTTCTGAAATTAGGATATGATGTTTACATGCGCAAATACAAAAATGGAATAGTTAAAAAACAGGAGTTAATGCTAGAGCAGGAAATACATTTTCTGTTATATTGGTTTAAATGACAGTCATACAGTAATTGAGATGTTCAAAGACTAGTGGTAACAGACAGCATCATATTCAATAAATAGCCTGATTTTTGCATTTTGTAATTATTATACTATTTAAAAAATACCCTGTATTAGGCTAATATATTGTTATTAGAAAGCCTAATTATTAAATTTAATTATTTACAATAATTTAATTGTAGGCTACTGTTTTTTTTTTGTGTGTGTGTGTGTGATCCAGTAGCAATTGTCCCACTACATTTTATTATTTTTTCCTTTCTGTTTGGTCACACCTTTACCCACTTTTACATGTGTACATACCTGTTCTTGATGAAATAGTGTCTAATAGGATCATCTGGGGTTGAGGTATTGGTGGTGTAGCAGTCTTCCAGTATAACCACAAAGGTTCCTTTCTCCACTCCCTCTGTATTAATTCCCACATTGAGAGCAGAGCCCACTGGCAACGTAACTGCACCCTCCGGGTACGGCTCAGTGAAGGTGACATTATGATACAAAGACATGATAGCCCGGGCTCCAGGACCAAAGCCCACCAAACCCATCTCCTGCATGCTATAAGCAGATATGTTAATATTAATGGGAGGGACACTAACAAGTGTAATTAAAATATTTTTTTGCAAAATATCACACTCTGCTAATAATAATAGCAGCCTTGCAACCACATTTAGGTGGACCCTACTTACGAGAGGTAAGGTTTAACAACAACATGCATGTCAGCTTGCATGTCCAGAGGATACACACAGGAGAATGGAAAGCCCACTGGCAATGTGAATGTAACGTTTTCCATGGCAGGATAAACAAACAGTGTGTTGGAGAATACAACATGTGTACTGTTGGTCTGCAAGGAGAAAGACAAGGTAAACAGTGAGAGAAACTGCAGAACAAATTCTTGCAATTGTTGGCGAGTTATCTAAACACCATTTTTTTTTTTTTTTTTTTTAAACCGAATGTGCACATTTGAGAATCATTATAGCAGACAAGGTCAAGTGTTATGTTTTTGTTTATGATATTTGACCTTTTTTGTCCAAATCGACAATCGACAGTATAATAACACTACATTAGTTAAAAATAATAGTTTTTAAAAAAGTTTAAAAGCCTACACAAAGCATAATAATAATAGGATAAGGATATATACTCTTTTGATCCCGTGAGGGAAATTTGGTCTCTGCATTTAACCCAATCCGTGAATTAGTGAAACACACAGAGCACACAGTGAGGTGAAGCACACACTAATCCCGGCACAGTGAGCTGCCTGCATCAACAGCGGCGCTCGGGGAGCAGTGAGTGGTTAGGTGCCTTGGTCAAGGGCACTTCAGCCGTGGCCCACTGGTCGGGGCTCGAACCGGCAACCCTCCGGTTACAAGTCCAGAGTGCTAACCAGTAGGCCACGGCTGCCCGTAATAGTGATAATAACAACAATATCAAATATCCAAAAATATATTTCCACATTAACAAAAAACATAAACATACAAACCATAACTCTGTAATAGAATTAATTATGTGTGAACAAGGTGAACAAGTGTTCTTACCCTCATCACATTTCCACAGATACCATCTCGTCTCTGTACCTGGTACCAGATGGTCCCATTACGTTCCAGGTGCATATTACACTGTGGGTCAGCCATGTGACCTGACAGAGTGTCTAAGACTGTGGCTGAATGGAGGGTTTTGGGAAGACCCACCTGCATGGAATTGCTACTACACACAATCTCAGGATTAGGAAGGGGGGTAGGTGCTTCTGAGAAGAGGAAAATGAGAGGTGAGACACTACATGTGAATACATTGAGCCAATCATGTGCTGTGTTGTGAATACATTGAGCCAATAATGTGGTGTGTTGTTAAGACATTGTGCCAATAATGTGTTGTGATCTCGCCGCTGGAGCAAGATTGCAGTAGTGGTGTCGTGAAGCCTTGCGCACACGCATTTCTGCCGAGATGGATGCCCAATGAGTGCCCAAAAAGCGTTGCCATATGGCCGCCGAGTGGAGGGACTTGCCTAAAAGGACTTTGCCTATAACCTTATACATTTTTCTAACATTTTCTTCCTATAAACATGTGGGTCTGTGAATCGAATGGCTAATTATGAACACCTACTCACTCTAAAACACATGATAGATGCATGTCATTGTAACTGCCCCTAAAAATGCTAAAGACATTGCTGGTATGTATTGGTATAGGTATATCTTACCTTCACATACAACACCGGCATCCTCATTGTGACCACAGTTATGTACCTCAAATCCCTGGTGACTACAGTGTGCTATGGAGGACTCATCGCCCTGGCACACCACGTTATCTAACCATATGGGCCCACTTCCAGAACCAAAGTGCCCATTATGGGGGGCTTCCAGGGCTGTGCCACAGCCTAGCTGTCGACAAATCACCTCGGCATTTCTCAGTGACCAGTCATCATCACACACTGTACCCCATGTCCCGCTGTGGAACAACTCCACTCGGCCTTGGCATTGGTTCTCTCCATTGATTAGTCTCACAATAGCTGTTGGAAAAAATAGGAATGTAGTGACTGCTTACATCAATTGTTTCAATTAATTCATTGATGCATGCATGCATTCATTCATTCATTCATTCATTCAACCTGGGAATTCTCGGAAATTCATTTAGGGTAGCCCTCATCTTTAATTATGCCAAGGTTTGGTCTTTTGACCTACACATGCCCAGAATATTGTCCTGAAGTGGTCAAGTGACTGTCCCCATAAAGGACCACGCTAATGACCTTTTCAATAAATCGCCTCAGTCCTCTGTTTCCCATAGGAGTAGTAATATCAGGGACATTTGCAAACAGAGCATCAACTCTAGACACTTCTAAACAAGACTTACCAATGGTTGCCCAAGTATATGTAAAATTCATTTAAATGGGAATTTAAACATGTCACAATATCGTTGGAAACATTGCCCTCCATTCTTTTGGAAAGTTTTTGTTTTGTCATTTCTGTTGCTGGAAACCTTAACTAATGCTTCCTTTCCTGCATTGCATTCTGTTCAATTCCAAAAGTAGCTTACTCTAGGCCTTTTGTGTCAAGAAAAAGTCTGAGGCTTATTCTTAAGCACTGGGATCCTCCTATAGTGGAAATATGCCATAAGACCCTGCTATTGACCCTGTGAGGTCTAATGGTCAGGGGCAGCCGTGGCCTACTGGTTAGCGCTTCGGACTTGGAACCGGAGGGTTGCCGGTTCGAACCCCGACCAGTAGCAAGGTACCTAACCCCTCACTGCTCCCTGAGTGCCGCTGTTGTTTCAGGCAGCTCACTGCGCCGGGATTAGTGTGTGCTTCACCTCACTGTGTGTTCACTGTGTGCTGAGTGTGTTTCACTAATTCACGGATTGGGATAAATGCAGAGACCAAATTTCCCTCACGGGATCAAAAAAGTATATATACTTAATACTATACTTATACTTATTGAGAGACTACTATTGCAAAAGTTCTATGACAATAATAATCTAATTTATGATGTTTAGTTATGTGCACACTCCCTCCTCCATGTAGTTATTGATATTAGCTCAAATAATGTCACCAAACTACACAAAAACACCATCTTCACCAGTAAGAAAAAGAAAGCTCCAGGATTTTCGCTCCAGGATTTTCGCTCCAGGATGTGCAATCAAGGAACTACAAAGTATATCTGTTTTACAAAAATAACTCTCATTCAATTTAAGTATAAAATGGTTTGCCACACGATTTCATGTAGGTTTTAATTTGGATCTTTGGATTAACCTGTCTTAACCTGTTGAAGCAACCCGTACGCTGACTGAAAAACGAACTGCTTTGATCTCATGTATAAACAAACTAACAATTGCAACCCTGAACAGCTTCCCACCGTGGACTGGATTTAATGTGTTATCCAACTTTAGAAGAATCTCACTTTTAGCTTCGCACTTCCAGTGGGTCTTGTCCTCACTGACACAGTTTTCTCCTTCTTTACATGTCCCACACACCTTGGTGTTCACATCTATTAAAGAGAGGTTAGGTCACCATTATGGAAGTGATTTTCAGTAGTTTTTTCACTTTAGATCATACTTTATGAATTAGGCTTATACAATGTTACCTGCTCCATAAGCTAGGAAGCAAAGTGGTGGCTTAACAAACTTGTAGACATAATAGTTTCCAGGACAAGCTTTGACGTGGATGGGAAACTCAAAGTTACAGCAGCCTTGTGTCCAGCTACCACACACATCGCCCTGCACTACACCATCTGACACCACTGGATGTGGGCTTTTGAGCCAGAGTGGAGCTTGAGTGCCACAGGTCCAGGGCTCCAGGCAGCTTTCAGCCATCTGCACACTCTCCCCACCCAAGAACATACGGTACCAGCCCTGCCAGTTCACTTGCATATCGCACTTTGCATCTGTACTGGTGTGATGGTTGGAAGAACGCCAAGCATCATCAAGGACTGTGTAGTGCTGGCAAGGGTCAAGACAGCGAGCAGTGCCATCTACAACCACACAGTCTCGGCCCACATTACAGACCATGCTGCCACAGCTGAATTGCACAGTACGAAGGCTCGAGAGCGGATTGTAGTTGACTGGTGGCAACAAGCAGTTAAAGGACCCAGCTGTGTTTTTGCAGACCAGTGGGGCCAAACAGGGCTGCACATCTGCTGCGCATTCATCTACATCCACACAACCAAGCTCAGAGGACCAGTGATAACCCTCGCTGCAGCAAGGGGAGTTGGCAGCACCACATAGTGTGCTATTGTAGCAGCCAAGACCATTACCAATGAAACCATTGCCACAGGCACAGGTAACTCTGGAGGTCTGGTCTGTGGAACAGCCAGCATGCTCATGGCACGCCTCACAACTGGTGACCTCTGTACCTGGAAATGCACATAAAGTAGATACAAACAATATGTATCTATAATATATAACTGTAACTGTATGAGGAAAGGCAGATTTTTGGCAAATTAAGAAAACACAGCAGAGATAGCTGACAGCACATTAACCGTACACTCTGAAAACGAATGTGTTGAAAACAACACAACTTGCGTTGTTTTTAACACATCTTTGTGTCCAGACAGTTTGTGTTGTTTCCTTTTTTATTTGTTAACAATATGTGTTAAAAATAACACAACGTATGTTCAAAACAACACAACTTGTGTTGTTTTTAACACATCTCTGTGTCCTGATAGGGACAACACATTCGTTTTAAGAGTGTACACTTAGAACCTACAGTAGAGGATACCACAAAAACACTGTAGTCTTGTCCATGTCTAGACCAGACATTAACACAGAAATAGCTGTAAATTCCAGTATAGATGTAAACAAATACAAATATAAAAGCATCAGCTCTTACTTAAGGTTTTTATGTTCTATGTTTCTTATAGGGGGAAAAAAACAGATCCTTAGTTTTAATCATTACCTGTAGATTCAGTGCTGATGGCAGGTATCAGCAGAAGTAGAAACACACACAAATATCTTGTTCCAGTCATCGCAGTAACGAATCAAAAACAAACCTGTTTGAAACAACATAATTTAGAAAACATCCCATTTTTAATTGTCTCCAATATATCAGACTGTGCTACTCCCAAAGGTACTGACTTACCAGATATGTAGTTGTGCCTTGGTGGCTGGTATCTTGGTGAATTTATATTTTTTGATGACTTGGGCGAGGTTAAAATAACAATACACTAACAGGAGCAGGAGTGGCTGATTCACAATTATTTAAACTAAGATTTGAAAGGATACAAAGTGTCCCTCTAAACTAAAGAAAAAAGTTAATGATGTACAGTATATTCCCTGTGTCAATATGCACTATATTTCATCAAAGACAATTTGAACTCAATTGAACCTCACACAATGCAACAACTCAACCTCTCTGGGCACATTCACCTGAAATTATATCACCAAGACAAAAAATAAATAGGAACACATTATCCTGACATTTGTGTAAACCTAGGTTTGGCATGACACAAACCTTTAGTCAATAGTTACACTCATATTAGATGACATCAGATAAATTGATTTCCTTTTGAAACCTTTTGCTACACATTCTGACTGTGACTTCATTCCTTCATCACAATACTTTCTAACCAAGTCATCCAAGACAATTGTACACACACTTATCTTGCATCTGATTCTGTAAAGAGTCAGAGTTTCCTCTACAAATAAATTACCATCTCCCACAATAGAAAGAATTGTCACACCTATTGTTCATAATTAATACTCTTATTATTTTGCTTCAGTATTCACAATATTTTCCTGCTACAGGAAAACTTTCGGATGACATCAAAAAGGCCCCAACTGTAGCCAGTTTTAAATCTAGACTTAAGACCAAACTGTTTTCAGATGCTTTCTGCTAACTGCGCCGAGTTACAAATTCTGAATCTGCCTTGATAATTATTCTGCCTTGACTTTTATTACTTTTTTACTACTTTTGCCTTTGTTTTTGCTTATTAATTATTCTTTATTTTTAAATGATTTTACCTTGTGTTTTATGTTTTCTTTTTATTATGATCTTTACCTTTTAACTATTCTTTGACTATATTGCCCTTCTATGCTTTTATTTGTTATTATTGTTTGGTTTTGTTTATGTAAAGCACATTGAATGACCTCTGTGAATGAAATGCGCTATATAAATAAACTTGACTTGACTTGACTACATCACCAACTAATCTATACACATGCTGTAAAACATTACAGTGAAGAGATAAGTCCAGATAACAGTCCATACAAAATGTTGAAATACATTTTATGTTGGTGGCCACCATATTAATGTTCCTAAGACATTATTTAGTTACACTGCATTAGGCTCTGTCAAAAGCTGGGCAAAAAACATATGCATTTATGTGAAGTAACAGGCATTATAAGCTGTTGTGTATGTCTATCACCTTTTTAATGTGTATGTTTTGATATATTTTTGTAATATAGACCGAAAGCACATTGCATCATTTTAGGTGTTCTTCAGGGATTTCGTTTTAGCCTTGAACAAATTCAACTGATCAATTTGATGCTGCCATCTCATATGATTCATGTGATTTTATCAGAGATAATATCAAATTCCCCTTTTTCATGGAATAGGTTAATGTTAGATATGCTGTTTTGGTTTATATACTGTACACATTTAATACTTTACATGAATGACAGGAAATGCACAGAAGAAACAGCCTTCCGCATTTTAATGTATGTGTGCAGTTATACAGTATTTTTATTGTGGTTACCCAATTAAAGACATATAGTAAATTAGGAAATATTACAGGACTTAAGGAGACGTGATGTTGAACTGCATGCCGATGCCATTTAACCCAAATGCCCCAGCAACAGCACAGGAGAGGAGAGCTTATCTGACAGAAGAGCTGCATCGTCTAGTGAGGTAATGTTAGATTACATTGCAAAAATATCACCATGCATTCATAACCTCGTGATTCAGTGAGAGTGATCCCAAAACATCGGAAAGTATGTCTTTGTGACATTTCTGCATTTTGTCAAGAAGAAAAATCAATAGCAAACTGTTCCCAACTGAACAGTCCTTATAGCGGCTGTGAACCGCTACTGGCTGCGCCCGGCAAAAACAGGCATCCAAATCATAATAGCAATCCGCAATGGAACAAACGCTCCTGTTGTTAAAGGGAATGTGAGATGACGCTCTGATAGGTTTATTGCACGTTACGCCCAAACCACACCCATGAGTAATGTAGCTACTTCAGACCTCCCCATTTTAGATTTGTGTCGGGCACAACAGTCATTTATCCTGCCGGTAAAATAGCAACAGTGCCCAAGATCCGCCCACAAAGCTACTTGCGCTTTGTATTTGATACTACTACCATAATATTTATTATTTCACAAGTATATACGAGAAAGAAGAGAAAATAAAGTTGTGTAACAGTCTATGATTACATACAGCCTTTATTTATGTTAATAATAGATACAGTATATTTCAATTTCAATTTAATATCACTTGACATTGCACATGTCTCACTCTTACAGAGTGTTAAACAATCAGAAAAGGCCCATGAGTAATAGGGGCGAGGAAAACTCTCTAGAATTGGAGATACATGTAGGAAGAAACCTCGAGCAGATCCATGACTCAAGGGCCTGACCCATCTGCCTAGGGTCAGTACAGAACAGTAAGGTCTGTTTACATCATAAATTAATAAGTTAGTTAGGTGTTTTGGCAGTTCACCATGGGGAGGAGGCGGCAAGGAGGTCCATGGGCTCTTAACCTGGGACTAGAGGTCCAGGTGAAGTGGTCTGGCTGGGGTGTGGTGATATTGAACCCATTGAGACTATACAGTACATTTCACTTTATGTCTATTGATGAATGTTACACCTACCCTTTACTTATGCCAAACCCATTTCTGTTCTTTAAATATCAGAAAGCAAACTTACTGTTGATGGCACTGAACTTGAACTTGGAAATGTTTATGGAACTTTTCTGAACTGTGAATTACATTAAAACTCATGCCAGTATTTAGTTTTGTTAGTTTTTCTTATCTTCAACTGTCTATTGTACAGTGGCGTTTTGTTACATGTTTATACTTATATTTACCATTTCTGCTGTAAGTGCATGTTGTGCGTGATGTCTGTATGCTACTGAGACCTTGAATTTCCCCTTGGAGATCAATAACGTATCTATCTATCTATCTATCTATCAAACCAATTTGCCTGTGCTCTCAAAAACATTTATACAAATCTGTCAGCTTCAGTCAGTAGATTTAATTGAAGACCCAGATGCAGAAGTAAAGGTGATTTTTTACTTGTATATCTTGAGTATAACAGGTAACCACTGAATTTGTGAAACTAAAATAACAAAAACTAATATGTACTAAGCTAGTACATAGTCAATACATATTAGATCACTTTAAAGACTGACAGATGCAAATGCTGTAAATAAAGGTAACCAAGGGGTCTGCTGGTGAACAAAGTCTTTGAAGTCAGAAGTCAGAAGCTGCCACTGCTCAATGACTTGTGCCCCATCTGGTAGGATTTCAAAATGTTCCAGATCTGAAAACAGAAATATTGGTATATGTCACATCCTTGAACTTACTGCAAACTATGAACAAGTGCTCACAAATTAAGCTAAAAAATACTCCCAATATGTATACTGAACAAACTCACAGAACCCTTAGCTGCAATGGGGACAGGACAGGCGTATTCAACTATTTGCACATGTCCTGTTTATGCAGGCAATAAGCAAAACCAAATTTGGTGTATTCAAAGTTCTGTAGAACAACCATTTCTTGTATTTTAATGTTTTCAGTGGAACAGTGTAAGCTCATATCTACACCCCATTGAGGTAGTTAACAGTTAGGCCAAGGTCCAGTCAAACAATAGCCAGTCACTGATCTGATGCCATATTCTTTAATTATCCAATCTGTATCCAACCAAAACCTGCTGATTTAAAGGCTACTTTCCATGTGTGACTTATCAAAAGAGGTCATGATAATTATTGCACAGATGTGCCCCGGACTGCTCACAATAAAAGGCCACTCTAAATGTCTGAAATGCATTCATGTTTGTTCAGTATGCTAACCATGTCTGGAATAGACAGCTAGGCCTATTGAATCCAGTTGGTTGCTCCATTTAAATGTATGAAAAATGTCAAAGTAGGGGAGACCGGGGCTGGTTGGAACAGGGGCAGGTTGAAACACTGTTAATATCCAGGCTACTAGAGGGAGCTGCAACAAAATTCCAACACTAAACTGACGGCCTTATTGAGTAGAGTAAACTCACGTATGTAACTGGTCTCCAGGTCATTAACCCTTTAGGTGAGAACAACTTTTTGATTTTGTAGTGTCAAAACTTAGAATATGCACCTCCCACTAAATACATCCTAGAAGGGTAATAGTTAGGGATATAAAAAAAATATTCATTATAATTGATTGCTAGGGGACTCATCTATAATTTAAAATGAAGTTTAAAAACCTGAGGTGACTGATATTAGCAGGCTAACAGCATTTGTGCAAAAAAGTTTGACCTAATGTGGGTGGGGCAGGATAGCACACTGATTTTGGGGTTGGTTGGCACATACATTCCCTATGGCTATTTTGTGACAAATCTATAAACTTTGTATTTTACACAAAAAAACATCATCAATCTTTATTTTAACATTGTTATTGTAATTACTGAACATAGTTTTACATTTGGAAGCATTTCAGACCTTTTTAAACATTTGAAGTAAAAAAAAAATCGGTAGGGACCAAATTGGTCTTGACGGTGAGCCCTACTGAAGAAAAACACACAGAAAAGAAATTAGCAAAGCCCTACAGGTAGTGATATAGATGAGCACTTCAAACAAAAGCAAAAGGAGTACTGCAAAGGACTATAACATAGGTGTTCCAACCAACCCCGACTACAGTACATGTGCCAACCAACCCCGTGCATGGGGCAGGTTGGCACATGTGCACAACACCACTTTAATCATATATAACTCAAAACAAGGTATCGTTTGTTGACATTGAATGTATACATTTTGTAGCTGAGATCCCAAGCTTTCAGTTAATCACAATTTGACTATTTCAACGCATTGTAAGACGGAGAAATATAACCGAGAGTGAAAAGTGTTCCAACCAGCCCCGGTCTCCCCCTACCACGGAATCAGTACTGAAGTGATGCTTCTGAGTCGACTGCACAGACGAGAAGTGAAGTTAGGAGTCCAGATCGAGCCCTCTCCAGCACCCAGCCTGTCTGGATCACCTACAGGGAAACTTTGCATAGACAAGAAGTGTTGCTTCAAATTAGTGTTTAACAAATAAACGGCATCAACAAGAGTTTCAGACGTCAGTAATAACTAACAACAGTTATGGTGACTAGCTAACGTTATCGCTCGTTATCAGCTCCATGTTCAACGTATAGTCAATGGTTCATAGTGGTTCACAATTTTACCTCCATTAGCTAATGCTTCGGCTGAAGTTATCATCTGAACGAACGCTTTTCTATCTTAAATGTGACAACCCAAAGACTATATAAATTGACAACGGACTAAGCATTCACACAGAGAGTATTTACAAAAGGTTTTTTGACGGGAACACATGCTTTGTTACCCCATGTTTGTGAACTAACGTTAACGTGCTTAACGTTACAGCTGTCTGATCATTGACTCAAACACCTGGCTAGTATGGCAAACGTTAAGCTAACTCACAACGGGAGCACAATCGGTTGTCACTAACGTTAACTTTATTCAAGTTATGTGTGTGTTTCAGCCATTCGGTCATAATTTTCGACATAAACTTATTTGAGTCATGTTGTAACACCAGTAGCTGCTACCAATACCCCTCCCCACCTCCGTCGTCTCCTTGTCACAAACACACAACAACATGGAATACACTACTGGAATACATGCTGAAAGCGGAGCATCTGCAACAAACTTCCCAGAACCTCAGCAGGCAGATGGAGACTCTGGATCTATTTTAAACCCCAACCTCCTTGATTTCCAGTGGTGGAGGAAGTACTGAACCTCAGTACTTAAGTAAAAGTACAAATACACAGAGAAATATTTACTTTAGTAAAAGTAAAAGTACCACAATGACAACCCTACTTAAGTAAAAGTAAAAAGTACCTGCTTTTAAATGTACTTTAAGTATTAAAAGTAAAAGTATTTGCATACTGATTTATTCTCTTAATATCTATATTCTAAAAGGAAAAATCAGTATGGGCTGTGGCATTTTAATTGAGCTAGTTTTAGGTTATAGGTACTCGACTAGATAGTTTTAAGTTGCAATTGTGCTTACCATCTGTGGCCCAGTTTACATTCTGACCTACAATTCTAGAGACTGTAATTCTGGTTATCTACTAGGGTGATCTGCTGAGTAATATCATTCAGCAAAACACGAGAGCCTGAAGTTTAACGGGGTAGACAAGGGAAACGTCGGGTGGATCGTAATGCCAATTATGCTGATTGAACAGAAAAGTTGCTGAGAAAGGTGTCTTTATGATTAAGTTCAGTTTCACTTGCGCAGACGCATAGACATTGAATGAGCGCTCACGTTACTACCCCCCAATTGTAGGCTATGCATCTTTATTTAATCACACACAATTAAGGAATATTTCCTAATCTGGAAAATGTTACGTTTTTTCCGGCCACCGGTTCATTAATAGTCTACCATTCATTTGTGCCGCAAATGATCAGACGTGTGACAGAAGCATGGGCATAGCCTGTAACTTCGCTGATCCGCGGATAGCAATCTCATCGGAGAGGAGGCCCTAACGCTGCAGATAACAGACAGAGAAAGGCACAGAACACAGTTGCATGTACAGTGTAGCCATGGGTCTGGTGAATATAGCCTACCGAATGCAGATGGCTACAAGCTCACGCTTTGCCTGGTCTAGACGCTTATGTTTCTAAGAATGCACGTAGCGCTCCAGAATCTTTGGTAGCAACCCCCCAGTAAAACAAACGTGTTTGTCAGAGAGAAAAAAAAACTGATCATAAAATGTATTGTAAAAAGGAACGATGGTGTTGTAGAAATGTAGCGGAGTAAAAGTACAGATAATTGCTGTAAAATGTAACGAAGTAAAAGTCAAAAGTATGCACTATACATTTTACTTAAGTAAAGTACAAATACGTGGAAAATTTACTTAAGTACAGTAACGAAGTATTTGCACCTCCACCCCCTCGCCCTCCCCCTCCCCGTTTAGAAGGATCTCTTAAGCAGCAGCAACCTCTTAGTTCATTTTCTCAGCCGGCATATAGCATGGAATGTGCAGTGGAAAATACAGATGGCAGCAGCAGGGGACAATTATATGATGACTGTATTGCATGATATTCTCAGGGTCCCTGCAATATAAATGGTACTGAGAGTAGTTTTGAGAACATGCCGGGACCCAGTAAGCCCATGACATTCTCTATTCCTGTATTGACAAGAAATAGAACACAAATGCATCGAGCTTATAGGGCAGGGGTCTCAAACTCAAATGAGCTGGGGGCCAATTCTGCCAAGTCATCTGATTGGAGGGCCGGCTATTTCTGAAAATGCAATGTTCTTTTTTTCAAATACCACACAAAACTGCAAACAGAAAGTGCAAGTGTTTTTATCTAGTTTTAGACACCTGTGCTAGCAACCTTAGCTTATAAATAAAATAATGATAAAATAAATATTAATACAAATTATAAAATAAATGAAAAACATAAAAAAACAGGTATGTGTGTGTGTTTCACACCAAATAAAAATATTTCCTCTCATAACTTTTTTAAACCTGGCAAACTAGGCATCAGGGTTAAGAAAACAACACCATTGGATTTTTATATCAAAATTTAAAAGGCCATGGCTTGAAAGTGGTCAGAGATAAAGTTATACTGTAAATGTAAAAATCTTTGAGTAAAACAAAAGTTTATGAAGGGGGTAAATTTACCCATCTAATTTGTCACTGGATGGCAAGCACCTCAAATTATGCACCTTTCAGTAAATACTGGATGAACATATGTAAGCAGGTTTACTTTCCTTTTTCATATTACCCACATAACAAATTAACAGAAAAACACCTAAGATGTATACCAACACCTAAGATGTTGTGGTTTAGTAATAGATTACTACAATATAGGCCTACAATAAAGTATTCTGGTCAAACAGTTCCTATCGCGGGTAATCTGCAGTACCCAGAAGTTCGCATCATATTGCGGGTGACTTTGTAGTTCTTTAGAGCCCTATTTCTACTAGCCCTGCTGTCTGTACCACATCCATTACGGACACTATCATCACGATTACCACTGCAACCTCCAAGCTATGTTGGGCAGAGGGTCGAAACAAGCATGGTATGCTTAGTGGACACCGTTGTATACACGCACCTCCATTCACAGACGCACCGTGACTATCACTGTCATAGACGATCGATCATAATCTCCAAAAGGATATTCTCCTTCAGAATTAGAATAGGCGAATAAGCTTACCTAAGACTTCATCACACGTGAACGTTTTTCAACATTTGGTGTAGGCCTGGCTATTCCTGCTTAATTTCTGCAACACTATGGCCTGCATCGCTTCCGCGTCATTACAAATGCACGTCTTTGTGTTTCTCGCGTGTAATACAAGTATTTCCTGAAAACTTTGCGCAGCGATTTTGGGTTTGAATCAAGCTCTGGATGTCTTGCACATAGTGGAGCAGAGTAGGCCTACAAATGAGATTTGTCCCCGTACCTGGATCTATCGTCTATTTTAATCAGTATCGTTGTTTGTCGCAATTAATAGCCTCAAGGGCCGGATTATTATTATTTTGTCATACGTCGCGGGCCGGAATTGGGCAGGACGCGGGCCGGATTTGGCCCGCGGGCCGGGTGTTTGAGACCCCTGTTATAGGGTAAACCAGTCCAATCTCCTACCCGTACCACATCAACCTCAGATTTCCCCCATGGATCATATTTCCCCAACACTTACAGCAAAACTAGCACTCCTAAATATCAGATCTCTTTCAAACAAATCATTCTTAATTTATGATCTAATTTGCACACACAACCTTGATTTTTTACTTTTAACTGATACATGGTTAGATCAAGCAAACAGTGCTGCTACTCTCATCGAATCAGCTCCCCCAAACTTCAGTTTCTTGAGTGCAGGGGCGCAGGAGATATTTTGAAAGTGAGGGGGACCAAATTGTGAACACAAACCCATAGTGAGATCAGATTTCCAGATATCGGATCGCCACCTCTGGCCCACTTTCGACCATCATATTTTAAACTTTCCAGAATATTAAGATAATACCATTGATTGTTTTAAAAATATTTTTTGATAAAAATGGTGAAAAATGTGAGATGAGCACAACGCCAGATCTGCCCTCAGACCAGCTTCTTCTTGCTATGTGTAATTATAGGTACTTTGATTTATTTTTTTTTAGATTTATTTCACACTACTTGGGCCAATAGTAGAATACTGGTCACTATTGGGCCAATGGTAGAAAAAAGCAACATGGGATGTTGATATTTTATGAAGCTATGAATGAATCATCATGCCTATGATCCAAACATAGACTACTGTACATGATCAAATAACTTAAATTGTCTAGTATAAACCAAATCAACTGTCCACTGTGTGTTTGCAGTTAATATTTATGCACCGTTAGAACTTAACAAGTATTGGCCAGAACACAGAAAATTGCAAAAAATTAATTGATAAGTTGCCTTTATAATCAACTATTTGTTCCAACAGCATTTAAACAAAGCATTTATAAAATTGAAAAAAAAAAAAAAATACATAAGAAGTAAAATAAAATACTGTTTCTGTAGTAACTGTATCACATTATCCCAAGTTTCAAAGAGCTGTGACAGGCAGACGTGACACCGCTAAATTCTCAGCTTGTTTATACCCCACACTGAACGCATAACGCTAGGCCCACTCTGGGGTGTGGTAGCCTACTCTCTGAGATTTATGCACCAAGGTAACTGAAGTATCCAATTTGTGTCTTGAAATTATGTTTGAAATAAATGTCTTAGAACAAAAATGTTGATAAACTTGTATTTTATAGTTAGGCTAGTGAAAACGAGTTGATAAGTAGGCTAGTTGAGTTTGTTATCATAAACATAACAGCTAACGTCATGTTGAGCAGGAGGAGTTGAGCACTAAGATACCATAAATCCTCAAATTATGCCCGGGATTGATTCTATTTATAGCAGGACAAATAAAGGCAGGTTCCCATATAGGCTACAAGACGGGGTAGCAATTGCCTACCATACCAACAATTGGCATCAGTCCACTAAAAGACATTGTTTCGATTTAAGTCAATGAAATAACACCTCTTCTTAATATTTTATTATATGTTGTATTGTATTGTAATATGTTGGTTGGATTAATAGCCTGGTTGGCAAAGAAAAGTCGTTTTCCTACCATGGGTCTCCAACACGTTCTCAAGCTCATTCTCTTGCCGCCCCTTTCGAGCTAATTGCCAGAGGCTGAAGCCTACTACATTTAAAAAAAGTACTAAATCATGCATAATTAAACAATAACTCAATTTAGGCTACTTGGCTATACGCAAAAAGGTTTCCATTACAGCACAACCCTTATTCAATGAAGGGCTACCTTGTCTCGCAATAAACAGCAGTGAAAATCCCGACACTTTTTCAACTGCATGAAACTTAACAGTGAACCATCAAATATCTCCCAGATTTCAGTGCCCATCAGTCCCAAAATTTAGCAATATAATCAAACAGTCCAAAAGTAAAATAAATCCCAAACCAAACCGAAAATGCTTTTGATAGCCTACCGGTATATGCCGCTCCAAACGAAACGCATGTCTAAATGCAGGTTAGAAATATTTTAAAAAGCCTGCCTCGAATACCAGCCTGCCTCAAATAAAGATGATGATGAATGATTTATGCTAAGCAAGTAGCCTGGATTATTTTATGATTGTTAGTAGACAAACTGGCTTCAGATATCCAACAGAGTGAATATGAGATTGTGCAGTCTTACACTACTGTAGATGGCTGTGGTTAGTGATGTGATGCTGTTAATGGGGAGTTTTACAGTTAGCGCAAATCCTATGTTATTATTTATTTAGCGTACCTATAAGGCTTTTTTTCCTTATCAAAAGTGAGGGGGACGGCGGCTGTCTCTTCAGCACTGCGGGGGACATATCCCCCACGTCCCCCGTGCCTCCTGCACCCCTGCTTGAGTGCTACCAGAGCATAAAAGAGGTGGGGGATAGCCACAATTTTCAAGACGTCTTTTCAGTGCAATCAGTCGTCATTTGGTGACTTTACTTCATTTGAATATCTGTGTGCATGCATTAAGTCTTCTCCTCAGATTTTATTACTGACAATTTACAGGCCTCCAAAACATTCAGCTAAAGTTTTTCTTGAAGAGCTAGGTGAACTGCTATCAGTTGTTTGCATAGAGTTTGACTGTTTTATTATATCAGGGGATCTAAACTTGCATGTGGATAATCCTGAAAACAATTATGCCAAGGAATTCATTGCACTAATCGATACTTTCTCCCTAACACAGCATGTACAGGGGCCAACACACTCTCTCGGCCATACCCTCGACCTTGTTATCACAAAGGGTCTCGATGTCTCTACAGCTGTTAAAGACCTGGCCTTATCTGATAATTTCTGCATGTTCTTTGATGTGTCTATGTCCCCACACACTCAAAACACAGCTATGATGGTAAAAAGGAGAATCATAAATGATCAGACAAGTGCTCTCTTTGAGCAAGCACTTTCACTAAAGTCAAGTCAACTGTCAGACTCTGAAGACTTATTTGATCACTTTAATGCAAAAATGGCAAACATTATGGATGACATTGCTCCATTACAATTCAAGAAAGTTAAGGACAAACAGAAAGCACCATGGAGGCAAAATCCAGCAGTTAAACTTCTAAAAAGAGAGTGTAGGAAGACTGAAAGAAAATGGCGTAAATACAAACTTCAGATCCACTATGAAATCCATAAAGAGATGCTCCGCACATATAACTCTGAAATATGCAAAGCAAGACAGTCTTTCTTTTCTAACATTATCAATAGAAGTTCAAATAACACTCGTATTCTATTTTCAACTGTTGATAAGTTAACAAATCCCCCCTCACAATTAGCGCCTGAACTTCTCTCAACTAATAAATGCAATGAGTTTTCATCTTTTTTAAAAGGTAAAATTGACAAAATCAGACTCAACATATCTGCTCAATTACAAATTCAAAAACCTGAACTTCCAGCAACAAACAGAGGGAAACTAAACTTGATGTCAGAGTTCAGCTTGATAGACTACGAAACACTTGAAAAAATGGTACAGAATCTCAGCTCTTCCACATGTGTCTTAGACACTCTGCCTACCAATTTCTTCAAAACTGTTTTTCACCTCATAGCGGCGGATGTCCTTCAAATTGTAAATGTATCACTGCTGTCTGGCACTTTTCCTAAGTCACTGAAAACAGCTGTTGTAAAGCCACTTCTCAAGAAGAATAACCTGGATGCCTCCATGCTAAACAATTACAGGCCCATATCCAATCTACCTTTTATTGGCAAAATTATTGAAAAAGTAGTCTTTAATCAATTAACCACCTTCCTAACATCAAATGGGTATTTTGATTACTTTCAGTCTGGTTTTTGGGCAAATCACAGCACTGAAACAGCTCTCATTAAAGTTTCCAATGACATACGCCTCAACACAGATTCAGGTAAAACATCAGTCCTAGTGCTACTGGACCTTAGTGCAGCATTTGACACTGTTGTTCACAATATTTTACTACACAGACTAGAACACTGGGTTGGATTTACAGGCATAGTTATCAGCTGGCTAAAATCATATCTACAAGAAAGGAGCTTCTTTGTTGCCATTGGAAACTGTACCTCAACACCAATGTCCTTGACCTGTGGTGTTCCCCAGGGGTCGATCTTGGGGCCACTATTATTTAACCTCTATATGCTCCCACTTGGACAAATCATTCAAAATAATTTGATATCATAGCTATGCAGATGACACACAAATTTACTTAGCTCTATCACCAAACGACTATGGTCCTCTTGAATCTATGTGTCAGTGTATAGAACAAATCAACACCTGGATGTCTCAGAATTTTTTTCAGCTGAACAAAGAAAAAACTGAAGTAATTATATTATATATTATAATATATTATATATTATAATTATAATTATAAGACTTAGGGTTGCCACTCTCTTTGACACAAAAGGGTTGAAGGCAAAGGATACTGTTAAAAATCTTGGTGTATTAATTGACAGTGATCTAAATTTCAACAGCCACATGAAAGCGATAACTAAATCAGCTTTTTACCACCTCAAAAATATTGCCAAACTCAGAGGGCTGATGTCAAAACATGACTTAGAAAAACTCATTCATGCATTTATCTCCAGCAGGGTGGATTACTGCAATGGACTGTTCACAGGCCTTCCTAAAAAGACTATTAAACAGCTTCAGGTGATACAAAATGCAGCAGCTAGGACTCTAACAAAAACTAAAAGAACTGACCACATTACTCCAATTCTTAAGTCCTTGCACTGGCTTCCAGTAAGTCACAGAATTGACTTTAAAGCACTATTGCTTGTTTATAAATCAGTAAATGGAGCAAAACCTAAATACTTGTCAGACATGCTTCAGCAGTACACACCTTCTCGTCCTCTCAGGTCCCAGGTGAAAAACCTGCTAGTAAAACCTACTGTTAGAACTAAACATGGTGAAGCAGCTTTTAGCTGCTATGCGGCTCAGCTGTGGAACCAACTTTCGGATGACATTAAAAAGGCCCCAACTGTAGCCAGTTTTAAATCTAGACTTAAGACCAAACTGTTCTCAGATGCTTTCTGCTAACTGTGCCGAGTTACAAATTCTGAATCTGCCTTGATAATTATTCTACTTTGTCTTTTATTACTTTTTTTTACTACTTTTGTTTTTGCTTACTAATTATTCTTTATTTTTAAATGATTTTACCTTGTGTTTTATGTTTTCTTTTTATTATGATCTTTACCTTTTAACTATTCTTTGACTATATTGCCCTTCTATGCTTTTATTTGTTATTATTGTTTGGTTTTGTTTATGTAAAGCACATTGAATGACGTCTGTGTATGAAATGTGCTATATAAATAAACTTGACTTGACTTGACTTGAAATGATTTGACGCTAACGTAGCCTATAGCTGCTACAGTGCCCACTTACATGGATGCTATAATGCTAACATCTACGTAAAATAGTAGTGAAATGTCACTTACCTGAAAAACTGGAGCGAAGTCTTCTTAAAGTGTCGGTTAGTAGGCTTCAGTTAATAGCAACCCATTTTATGTCAGATATTTGAATAAACATTTTCAGAAAGGATGTGGTGTGTAGCATCACAGCCAAGACATAATTTCGGACTTTCCTCCACTCAGCTAGTGACGTCGTCTGCTGCCTCGACACCAGCCGTCAATCAAGTTGACCACGCCCTTAATTCTTTATACATTTAATATCTAAATGCAATCTAAACTAACGAGTTAGAAAAAAATTCACCCCCCTCACAGTTGTCAGGCACTCGGGAACTACCAACAAATACAATAAAAGTCCATGGGACCAACCTGTAAAAGCATTTATGCTGTGAAAACTTAGCCTAGAAATCTAGACGCACCCTAGCGGCGGCAAATTAATTTGCTCAGCCTATACGTCTAGTATCAAACCATAGGGATTTCTATTGGCTGACGCTGTGGACTTCATCCAATAACAGTGCTCTATTTTGTTAGAGAGTCTTAAGGCGGGCTTAACAGGATTAATGACAGTCCTGTGACGGTGAACAACAAGGAAGGTGGCTATGGCTAACGAAGAGCGGTTGTTTGAATCGGCGTTGGCGTCAACTTTGGAGGAGTTGGACTTGTGCTTTTCTTTGAAAGTTGAATAACACAATGCACTTAAGTAATTCCTTTCGAAGAAGGATGTATTTGCCGTTTTGCCGACCGGATACGGATATGGTCGTAGCGCTGGCCTATTGCATGCCTAGGCAGTTTGAAAGACAATTCTCTGCCCGCCCCTTGGATTAAGCGAGGTAAATGGTTCGATTCCAGACTATACATTTCAATGATATAGGATGGCCCGCCAGGCTAGTGAAAACGGACATTTTAACATGGGGGTCTATGGACATTTGCTCCCTTTTGGGACCTGCCCCTAGCGGATTTTCGATGTATTGCAATTTTTCGCATTTCCGGGTAGGCTTCATTGTTCAGTTCCGTTATTCTAGCGAAATTAAGGAGCGTCAGAGAATGTCTAATAAGGGTAGAACCCAGTAGGGGTTAAGTCATTGAGAGACCTCAGACCCATTAGACCAGCCTCAGACGAGTCCAGGAAGTGACGTCAATTCCAGAAATAAGTACATAATTTACTTTACTCTTTATGGAGAATACAGCTGGAAAAAACATGTTTTCTTTTACAGTTCATGGAAAAAATAGTCACATTAGGTAGAAGCTTTTTATAATTGTTCGTAATTCACATTTGTTTATTAAATAATCGATCACGACTGACTGTCCACGAGATCTGCCAGTCAGCTGGAAGGAGCTTGTGATTCATGCATAGGCAGGGGCGGAGCCAGACATTTGAAACATTGGGGGCTTAGCCCAGTGTCACACACAGGAAGGCTAGGGGGGTCCGTGGGCATGCACCCCCAGCAGAACATTTTGAAAAATAACCCCTTAAATAATGACTTCTAGTGAATTCTGTGTAAACTAATGGACACATTGAGACTTTAAAAATGTGAGACTCAAGGTATATCTGACTGGTACTTTTGGTCTTTAAAGAGGGCTCTATAGGCATAGCCTATCTGATCAGAAGGCACTTAGTTAATTAAGCGTTTTTTATAAGTTATGGTTTGTATATTATAGGCTAGTATACTATGCTGAGATAACCCTGATGGGATGCTACCTTGTCTCAATACATTTTTACTTTGAACTCTGGCAAAAGTAGCCTTATGGTCAGGTTTAGCACAGCCCCACATTGTAAAGCCACTTGTTGTAATGTACAATGGAACACATGAAGCTAAGTTTAATTCTGGGCTTAAAGTTCATTTTTCAAAATGGGGGGGGATTCTCCCCTTCAGTGCTTCACATAGGTGAACTAATTCAGTTGGGGAGGGGGGGATACATTTTACAAACTGAAATCGCATTTTCCTTATATGCCTACAGGCGTCAATGAGAGAACATTACATTACATTACATTTGGCTGTAACATTTTTAGCCAATGTCAACTATATTACAAGGGATTACATTGTCCCCGGAGCAACTTGGGGTTAAGTGCCTTGCTCAAGGGCACAACGGTGGAAGCCAGGAATTGAACCAACAACTTTCAAGCCACTGCACGCTAGCCCAGTTCCTTAACCGCTACACTACCACCGCCCCTGAACACTGATTTTGGTTTCGATTTTCTAATTGGAGTAAGTCTTTGTGACAACACGTCATGATACATTTGATAATGTTTGATCGTTGTTTTGGTATGAAGGAAGCATCTTTTACGTAATTAATGCGCACTCTAGAAAGTGAAAGTAGCCTATAGGCCTATGCGCTCTGTGTCTGAGCTGCACGTCCGCAATTGATTACGTTCCTCAAACGGAGAACACGTCAATCTCATGGTATTGTTTGCCCTAAAATGCATGAAACATGCAAGTTCAAAATCCCGCCGGTAGCCACGTTACATCTCCATTTCATATTTGCCTAGGCTACTAGCCTACAATAAATAAATTGAACAAACTCAACTGACAACAGGTAAATCTACTGAGTCGGTCATGGAGACTCTATGAATACAGTAGGCTACAAGAAACTTTCTGTCTTTCTGAAGTTTATTTTTGTATTCCGGGGTACAGTAGCCTAATTGCCTAATATATTGACAATAGTTTTTCTTACCGGCTTGCTGTTTAAACTGACTGCGCCGCTCTGAACTTTCCTGCCAGGTTTATGACGTAAACCGCTACATCTCGGCTCTGGCATTGCCTAAACTCATCGTGTGGGAAATCAGATTATCTGTCAATAGGCTATTGGGCTTTGAAAATAAGGGATAGCCTATTTGCTCAGTAATAGTAGCCTACATTTTGTAACATTTATAGAGAAACCAAGGGGAAGTTAAATTAGAAACGTTGGAAATTGAAAACACATAGGCTACAAAAAAGATTCGGGGCTTTTGATAAAAGATTCGGGGCTTGAGCCCCCGAAGCCACCTCCTTGCTCCGCCAATGCGCATAGGGACTCACCGCAGATACTGCGCGAAATTTTGCTTAATGCTATCGTTTAGGTGTCCTTCCTATTCATTAACATGAACATGATGACTGACCAATAAATGACTATGATGTTTAATAAACCATTGTAGGCATACAAGTTATCATTATATCACATCAATTAAGTGTTTTCTGTAGGCTAGGCTACATGCTTTAGGCTACAGCATATAAATCAACAATAGGCTATCAACACGTTTGCAGTATCACTGTTGCAGAAATCACATACAAGAAGGCATCCTCTTGATTGTTTGTACATTTTTGCACATTCCAACATAAGGAAGCAGCATGAGGAAACTTGTCGTTTTTCTGCCTTATTTTCTAACTACTTTTACGAGTCTGCAGTACCACTGAGTACAGCTGCCTTGTCCTAAACACAGATAAGATTAAGGAACTAGTTGTTGATTTCCGGAAGAAGGCTACCCCCCCACAGCCCCTGTTAATTAAAGGGGCTGTGGTGGAGCGTGTTCACAACTTCAAGTTCCTGGGCCTGTATATCATCAACACTCTCAACTGGTCAGAGAACACCATGGCCACTGTGAAAAAGGCTCAGCAGAGGATGTATTTTATCAGGTCCCTGAAAAAGGCTGGTCTGAGCTGGCAACCGCTCACCCAGGCCTACAGGGGGTTGGTAGAAAGTGTCCTCACAAGGGGCATTACTGTGTGGTATGGCAACACTACAGTAAAGGAGAAGAAGGCCCTCCAGGGGATTGTTAAAACAGCGAGGATCACAGGGACAGAGCTCCCCTCCATAGACTCCCTGTACACAGACCGCTGCAGGAACAAAATTAAATAAATTTTCCAGGACCAACATCACCCGTCACTCCCTGTTTAGGTGGAGAAACTCGGATCGTGTGCTAAGACATCACAGACCAGAGAGCATACGGGCAAATACAACACGTTTTCACAATAGCTTCTACCCAGCAGCCACCAGACTGCTGGCTAAGGACATTGTATCTGGTTTAGAATACCCTGTCCCACCTCAGATGTGGACTTGACACACTGGGACACATGCGGTTACGCACACACGCACACACTCACTCACACACCTACCTCATCTTGCTGTGTAATCCCTAGGGGGACAAGCTGGCACTAGTGCACTTTGTATTTATTAATTGTATTGCTTTTTAGTAGTGTATTTTTAATTGAGTGAATGAGAATGAGTGTTCTGTCTTTTTATACATGACTGAGTGATCTGCACAAGCATTCCAATGCGCCTGTACATTGTACCTGAGCAAATGGCAAAAAAATAAATACTTGATACTGTTACAAGAGGGTCTGGCGTCCCTTTATTATGATGCACTTCCTGCGACGCGGTCATTCGTCTCTAAATGACTTAACTCCCTCTCGGAGAACCTTCACTCTCGGAACGCTTCCGGTGTGGTACTGCATCTAGGGGCGCTCGCGGGCGAGTCCAGAATGAATGGAGGTCCATGGAGCTGTACCCCTCAAAATCCACCTTTTTCAAGTAATTTGATATTGTATTCGAAAGGGGAGGCAAAGACAATACACTTGGTTGAGTATTATATTTTTTAAAGTCACTTAATTGTTCTAAAAAGCCTTTCAAACGTGTCAATGACATCATTCATTAGCATGATCATAGCATAGCATAGCATCAATGCTAGCGTGTTATGGGCAACAACAACCCAACCTGTAAGAAAACGAAAGGACATGACTCCCGGATTATTTCACTTTTGATTGATAATCCATATCCATTTTGCGAAAAATAAAATAAAATCTGAGGGTTTCAGTTGTTAAATAGGTGAAAACAATAAATGTAGCCATGTAGCTCCATAGGACCCCATGTATTTTGGACTTGCCCGCAATCGCCATCTAGGTGAACTCTGGTGAACTGCAGCCAAATTCGGTTTGTATGGGATTAATAGAGAGTGGGGAGGCTCTCCATAGACTGGCTCTGGCAGCGTGAACCCATAGTGAACCAAAGATTGTTAAGGGCGGAGCAAGATACTTCTTTGTAGTTCATGTCTATGGGCGCGAAATGGGGATCGAATCCTGTCTGCATAAAGAGGCGTGTCGATGACGTATTGATGAGCGTACGTTGCAACCGGCCAACAGCAGCGGCATAAATAACCGGCGTACACCTGAAATAAAGTCGATTTTCTCCAGACTGGAATGCTCAAAAATGCTAAAAATGTACCTGAAATGTACATTTGAGCATGTACGTTTGAGGATCATGAAAACGTGCCCAAAATTCACATTCTTAACTCTATAGAACCAAGACCTTAGCATATGTGGTAAAATTCTGAGCTATGCCCATAGACTTCAATGGAGCAGTCACTGCCTCTGCTCTGCATAAAGGGGGATTTTGACCCCCCCTCGTGCGATCCGGGTTCCCGGAAGTGGCTCCTGATGAAATATCTTGCTCCGCCTTAACAATCTTTGAGTGAACCTAGCGAAAATAGAATGTTCGTGCCGGATGTATCTATTGCTAGCAAAGGCGGCTAAGAGTTAGCAAATTTTTCAAAATAAAAGTCCCGCTAACCACATTGGGTTTAATGGAGATCGTTCAGAATAATGAAACAAACTTTTGATTTGACTAACCCTATAACATAAACCTATCTGAAATAAATAATTTATTAGGAAGAAACTGGTTAAATGTTCAAAAATACGTTTAGTTTATGAAGCTTCTTATGTGTTATGATTTGTATAGTATTGTTTATTGTTTATTAGGCTGTTAATTAATTAGACATTGTTGTCAAGTTGTTGAGCTGAGAAAACTAAGTCTTGTGCCCCCTTAACATGGGGGTGAAATGACATCCCCACATCATCAGCTTTCTGAAAATGTACAATTTATCATTTGTCATAAACAATGGTATGGTATAGTGACGGGGGGGGGGGGGGGGCACCAACAAGGAGCACCCAAGAGCAACAGGGGCAAGGAAAAACTCCCTTACCAAGGAAGAAACCTTGGGCAGATCCACGGCTCAAGGGGCTAACCCAACTGCCAGGGGTCTTGGTGTGTGTGTTGGGGGGGTGACAGGGGAGATGGGATAGTGTGCTGTGTATGTGGGGAGAGGGCAGTGTGCAATATGTGTGTTGGAGAAGCTTCCTCATGAGACAATGTGCTGTGTGGGGGGGGGGGGGGGGGGGGGCAGTGTGCAACAAGTATGGAGGAGGCTTACTGTAGCAAGCAGTGTGCTGTATGCATGTGAGGTGATGACAGTGATGATGTAAGTGTGTGTGTTTTTTGTGTGTGTGTTGGGGATGGGGGTGGGGTTGGGAAGGGGGGGCAGAAAGGCTAGGCAATCAAGGACATGGGTAGATAGATGGAGGAGAAATCAAAAATAATAAATAAAAAGTTCTATGGAGATGTGCAAAAGTTGGAGAAAGTCAGATATGTGTGTGTGTGTGTGTGTGCGTGTTTTGACGTGTGATGAAATAGGAAAATAAATAAAAGGTCTGTAGCATAGGGAGAGGGATGTAAAAGTACTAAAAGTCATGTAGGAGTGTGTGTGTGTGTGGTGTGTGTGTGTGTGTGTTTGGGTCATGAGTGCTGAGGAGTGAAAAGTCAGTATAGTGTGAGTTCAGAGTTGGGAAATGTTTGAGAGTGCTGAGGAGTGAATGTGTGCAAAGTCAGTATAGTGTGAGTTCAGAGTTCGGATGGCCTGGAGATAAAAACTTCTCCTGAGTCTCTCAGTTCTGGCTTTGTGACTACATAGGCGTCTTCTTGATTTCAGCGGTAGGAATAATCCATTGTTAGGATGAGAAGAGTCCTTCAGAATCTTTTGGGCTCTTAGGAGTACTCTTCTGGAATAGATATCTTGTAGAGCAGGGAGTTGAGTTCTTATAGTACGTTCAGCTGAGCGCACTACTCTCTGCAGAGTACTACAATCTCTAACTGTGGAGTTCCCATACCAGGTGATGATGCTACCAGTTAGAACACTCTCAACCGCTGAAGTGTAGAAGGCCTTCATGATGGATGTACAAACGTTGAATTTCCTTAGCTGACGAAGGAAGTAGAGTCGTTGTCTGGACTTCTTCAGAACATATTGAGTGTTAACAGTCCATGTTAAGTCTTCAGTAATGTGGACACCAAGGTATTTAAAACTTGTGACTCTCTCTACAGGTTGCCCGCTGATCATTAGTGGGGTGTAACTGTAGTTCTGCTGCTGCCTTCTGTAATCCACTACCATTTCCTTGGTTTTATTGATATTCAGAGTCAAGCTTTTAGACTGACACCACTGTGCCACCTCATCAACCTGATCCAAGTAGAGCTGTTCATTGTTGTTACTAATCAGGCCCAAGATCACTGTGTCATCTGCAAACTTGATGATGGAGGTATGACTACTGTTGGCTTTGCATGTAGGGCTGGGCAATATATCGGTATTACGACTACGACCGATATATTTTTGAAAAAGATATGTAGTTGAGACAATATCGTAATACCGGTATTATGTCAAATAATGGGCCATTTTATCAAAGCCACTTGCTCTTCTGTGTTCAGACCATTCAGATAGCCGCAGCTCTGCTCAACTGCGCCCCTTGCGTGTGCACGTTCTCCCTCGCAGCACTACAAACTTTCAAACATGACGGACACTGAGTCAGATTTTGTTTACCTTGATCAGAGGTTGGTGCTGATGCCTATAATTCCGTCGGCACATCAACGGCTAGACCGAGAATTCTCGTTGTGAAATCAAAATGGAGCTCCAAGCGGTTTTGTACACGCAGATTTAAGTTACAACACTGTTTAGCAGCTACAGCTCTTCGACTCACGGTAAAAATTAATTTTGGTAGGCCTACATAGCCTAGCTAATTTAAATACACTGATGAATGCTTGCGTTTAGCGATATACAGTAGCAGATATAAAGTCCTCAGGGAGACAACCTACACGCTGTTTTTATTAAGAGGATATGCACGCGACTCGCGAGCAGTTAGGGCATAATTTTTTATGATTCCTGAAACCCCATTCAATCGTGCATAGGGATTTTTCTTACGAACCGGAACATGCGAAAATGAACGCATACAACGACGACGGTCACACTCTTGATGAGTGACTCAGTTACATTGTTTAAGTAGCCTAATTGTTTAAAACTATTTTTGTTGTTAATAGCAACATGTCTAGGCCATCATAGTCTACATTTGCTGGTCATCTAGGCCCTATCAAACCCTTACAGGTAAAAAAAACTGCATTGTGTGACAAAACTGCAGGTTTTTTCAATATTGTTGTGCCCAAAATAGCCTATTGCATTGCAGTACAATGTACTGTAGGCCTGCGTTGTCAATCAGGGTCAACTTTGGTCTTTTGTTATTTGCACAGCTTTATCAGAGCAACTGTAGCCTATGCCTATTGTAGGCCTATATGTTATTGTTTACACTTTTTTGCACAGCTCTGTTAGAGCAGTCTGAAATTAATATAATTAAAACTGGCTGTCATAATTGTTGTGTTGAGTGAATATATGAAGCACTTCGCTCTTTCTATTTGAAATATCAATATCGTATATCACCAATCAGCCCCAAAATATCGAGATATCAGTTTTGGTCCATATCGCCCAGCCCTACAGTCGTGTGTAGATGTTGTACAGCAGTGGACTCAAAACACAGCCTTGGGGAGCACCAGTGCTGATGGTTAATGTGTCAGATGTCAGACCCCCCACTCTAACCACTTGTGAACGGTTGGTGAGAAAGTCAAATATCCAGTGACAGGGTAGTGTTCAATCCTAAGGCCTTCATCTTTGTGACCAAGGTGATGACGTAACTGATCTATCTTGGTCTGTTCTAGAATCTTTGGTTTGTACATAGGCAGTAGGAAAACAGCGGCATGATCTGATTTTCCGAAAGCTGGTAGAGACTTAGCTTTGTAACTGTTCTTGAACTGTGTGTAGCAGTGATCCAGTGTGTTGTCACCACGTGTAGGGAAGTGATTGTGTTGAATAAATTCAGGCATGGACCGTTTCAGATGTAGGCCTACTTGATTGAAATCACCGGCCACAATAAGCACAGCTTCAGGCTGCGTGTGTTGTTGTCTATTTAACACTTCTTGCAATTCTGAAACCGCAGCATCTGTTGGCTTGTGGAGGAATGTAGACAGCGTTGAATATTACCGAAGTAAACTCACGGGGCAGGTAGAAGGGTCGACAGACGATCGCTAGATGTTCTAGATGAGGCGAGCAGGACTTTGAGAGAACGGTGACATTTCTAGGATCACACCACTTGCTGTTCGTCATGATGCAAACAGCGCCACCTTTCGATTTTCCAGATTCCTCAGTCCTGTCAGAACGAGCAGCAGTGAAAAACTCCACCGGAGTGATGGCACAGTCCGGTAGAAGCTACAAGTTCAGTTAGCCATGTCTCAGTAAAGCATGTTACAGTCCCTGATGTCTCTTTGAAACTGTATCCTCGCTCTTAGTTAATCCATCTTGTTCACAAGAGACTGGACATTGGCTAGGAGAATGCTAGGCAATGAGTGGAGGCCTATGAGCTCTCTATTCCTCAATCTGTTACGGGCCCCGGCTCGTTTTCCTCTGTGTTTTTTTCCTTCTGCGCCGAGATGCGCCTCCATGATTCCCTGATGCATCTCGGAGAATCTTAGTCGACCAGGTAGAATCGTCGATTAAAACATCCCGAAACAAAAAAGGCAATTCATTTCCGATGTTTCTGAGTGTAACGCCATCATACGTAATCAGTGCAGTGGAAAAGTGCAAAAAATTAGGGGTTAATAAAAGGTAAGTAAGTAAAAGGTAAGTAAGTAAATATAAGCATAAATTAGGCGGAGCAACTAAAAAGGCGTCCGAACGCAGCGGCGCCATGGCAACAATCAGTTCAACAATCAACAACAATCAACAACAACAATAATAATAATAATAATCTTTATTTATATAGCACTTTTCAAAACAAAGTTACAAAGTGCTGTACAATATCAACATAAATGAAAATGCAAATAAGACATAATAATATAACAATCAAATAATATATACTAATTCAATTAGAACTTAACATAAATTTGAAAAAGGAAAATAAACTTACACTGAAATAAAACTTACTGAAATAAAACTTGACACTGAAATAAAACTTAGGATACTGAAATAAAACTTGACACTGAAATAAAACAATCAACAACAATCATGACAAACAGTTGCCATATTTTTGATGGACTGGTAGCAGGGACGTTGATAGTAGCCTATTTTGTGAGAGGTGGTGCTGATTATATTACGGGGGTTCGGGAGTGTCTCCCCCGCGAAAAATTCGAAATTCTGGCTGTTAAATACACCCTTTTAACGTAGTTTGGAAGGGGCATAAAAACTTTAACAGAGCAAGCAAGGCCCGTTTTCTGTCTGACTCCGGTGACGTGAACATTGGCTACATGCATGATAAGGTTATCACTTCACTGCTGCTTACCTATGGAGACAAATTTCACGTTAACAGTGGAGATGTTAGCAAAACTATAGTTTGGTAAATGGAGATGCCGTTTATTAGCTAGCCGATCATCTCCCTAATTAATTTATTTGCGCAACAACCCACATTATGCGCTCACTCCAGCGAGACAAGTGAAATTTATTTGAAATGTGTCATCGGCATGGTATTATTTGCTACAGTACGAGCTACTGTTATGCCTACAACAAGTCGTCGCGATTTATTAGGCTATCCAATCACTATGCTGTTTTCATGAATATTGCAGGAATCGACTTGTTTTAAATATCGTTGCTTCTAGCCTACCCACAAGTGGTTCAGTTTGTTAGTTTCACTTGCGCAGACGCGCATATACATTGAATGAGCACTCATAGCCTGCCACTTCCACCTAACCTCTATATTTTATGAATTAAGAAGTATTTATTGATCAGGAAAACATTTAGTTTATTTTTCTTTCGGTCCGCGGTTACATAACACTATTCAGTTGTACCGCAAATTAACAGACAGAAGCACGGACCGGTTAGGTCCAGCCCACGGCCCGGCACCGCGGATATTGGAGTATGACAAAGATTCTACCTGGTACTATACAATTGTGACTTAGTGTGTTTTGAGTTGATTGTATTACAGCTTAATACACTATTGGATTGACTGATTTATTGATTGTGTTCTAAACACTGATTGATTGATTGGTTTCTGGCATTACAATAAATTGTTATGTTAACCATTAATCTGTTAATCAGATTATTTCATTTCATTTCGTTTATTTATTTAAAGGACAGTGCACATTCGTCTGTGGACCTAAGAGGGACTGCACAGACCCCTCTTAAGGCAGACCTTGTGGTGCAGAGTGGTGGGGGAGCATTCCCATTAATGATCTTAATGATTAGGCATGCATCACTGTGTTTTAAAATATTTTCCCAACTGAGTAGGTTATATTTCGCGGCAGCAAGTCACGTCTGTTCGTAAACTCTGTTTGTTTTTGTGATTGTGTCTTTACGCACCTTTTGGCCAACAAAACATCTTACTGCTGGACTTTCAATATTAATATTACTTTATTGAGTTGACCAGAAAAGCATCAAATCATGGAGATAACCGTATTGTTCCTTCTGTGGACAGTGATCTATCTCGCGGAAGCGCTAACCGGATTCACCAAACCGGAGCGCATAACATACAGCAGAGACTTTCTTCTCCAATGGAGTTACTTTCAGGATCTTCGTGGTGTGGATCTAGTGGTTCCCGATCTAAACTGTCTTGCCGATCAAACAAGTGGAAAAAGGGATTCTACCGGCGCGTTTCCCCGCAAGATCAGGAAGCGAGGAAAGCGGGCTGGCCGGCGTCAAAGACTAAGGAAACAACCCCTTTTCCGTATCCCTTTGCCTTCCATAATTCTCTCGAATGCGCGGTCTCTTCGAAGCAAGGTCGATGAGCTGCAAGCCAATGTCAGATTCCAACACGAATTCAGAGACTCTTGCTTGTTGGCGATCACAGAGACATGGTTGTCGGAGAGGAATTCGGACACCGAACTTGCCATTGACAGCTTTGGCTCACCCGTGCGGCTTGATCGGGATGCTGCTGCGACTGGTATGTCACGAGGGGGCAGGGTCTGCCTATACGTGAACCAAAGATACTGCAGAAATGTTCTTGTAAGAGAAAGACTGTGCACTAAAGACATTGCACTGTTGTGCGTATCACTGCGGCCCCCTTATGTTCCCCGAATTCCCCCAAAATTTTTGTCATGGTTGTGTATATCCATCCAAGAGCAAACGCTGACAATGCCTCAGAGACTATATTGCAATCTACCCAAAAACTACAGGCAATATCACCCGACGCTAGTGCTGATCCTTGTGGATTTTAATCATGGTTCTCTTCAGAAAACCATTAGGGACTTTGACCAATATGTTAAGTCAGACATATTTTAACATTTGCAGATGACTCAGTTATTGTCAGTCTTTTAAATGGAAAAGAATCTGAGCATGGTCCTGTTTTAAACAATTTTGTAGCCTGGTGTGATAGTGCTCACTTACACTTGAATGTATCCAAAACTAAGGACATGGTCATTGATTTTAGGCGCAACCCGCTAACTAACTGCCACTAGTATGTCTGTGGCCACCCTTAATGAAATTGGAGTCAGATTTGTCAAGAGATCTATACCGAATTGTAAAAGCAATGTTAACAACCCATCTATTTCGGCTAGCACTCTCCTGCACTGTAGGCCGCATTTGTAAATTCACTCTGACACTCTGAAAATAATAATGCTCTGAAGTTCGAACAGACAAGTATTCTAACTCCTCTGTGAATTTAGGAACGTTATTTGGGGTTACCAGGGGCGCAGGAGATATTTTGAAAGTGAGGGGGACCAAATTGTGAACACAAACCCATAGTGAGATCAGATTTCCAGATATCGGATCGCCACCTCTGGCCCACTTTCGACCATCATATTTTAAACTTGCCAGAATATTAAGATAATACCATTGATTGTTTTAAAAATATTTTTTGATAAAAATGGTGAAAAATGTGAGATGAGCACAACGCCAGATCTGCCCTCAGACCAGCTTCTTCTTGCTATGTGTAATTATAGATACTTTGATTTATTTATTTTTAGATTTATTTCACACTACTTGGGCCAATGGTAGAATATTGGTCACTACTTGGGCCAATGGTAGAAAAAAGCAACATGGGATGTTGATATTTTATGAAGCCATGAATGAATCATCATGCCTATGATCCAAACATAGACTACTGTACATGATCAAATAACTTAAATTGTCTAGTATAAACCAAATCAACTCTCCACTGTGTGTTTGCAGTTAATATTTATGCAACGTTAAAACTTAACAAGTATTGGCCAGAACACAGAAAATTGCAACAGAAAGTTGCCTTTATAATCAACTATTTGTTCCAACAGCATTTAAACAAAGCGTTTATAAAATTGAAAAAAAAAAAAAAAATACATAAGAAGTAAAATAAAATACTGTTTCTGTAGTAACTGTATCACATTATCCCAGTAAGGATAAGTTCCCACTAAGTATCCCACTAAGTTTCAAAGAGCTGTGACAGGCAGACGTGACACCGCTAAATTCTCAGCTTGTTTATACCCCACACTGAACGCATAACGCTAGGCCCACTCTGGGGTGTGGTAGCCTACTCTCTGGGATTTATGCACCAAGGTAACTGAAGTATCCAATTTGTGTCTTGAAATTATGTTTGAAATAAATGTCTTAGAACAAAAACGTTGATAAACTTGTATTTTATAGTTAGGCTAGTGAAAACGAGTTGATAAGTAGGCTAGTTGAGTTTGTTATCATAAACATAACAGCTAACGTCATGTTGAGCAGAAGGAGTTGAGCACTAGGCTACCATAAATCCTCAAATTATGCCCGGGATTGATTCTATTTATAGCAGGACAAATAAAGGCAGGTTCCCATATAGGCTACAAGACGGGGTAGCAATTGCCTACCATACCAATAATTGGCATCAGTCCACTAGAAGACATTGTTTCGATTTAAGTCAATGAAATAACACCTCTTCTTAATATTTTATTATATGTTGTATTGTATCGTAATATGTTGGTTGGATTAATAGCCTGGTTGGCAAAGAAAAGTCGTTTTCCTACCATGGGTCTCCAACACTTTCTCAAGCTCATTCTCTTGCCGCCCCTTTCGAGCTAATTGCCAGAGGCTGAAGCCTACTACATTTTAAAAAAGTACTAAATCATGCATAATTAAACAATAACTCAATTTAGGCTACTTGGCTATACGCAAAAAGGTTTCCATTACAGCACAACCCTTATTCAATGAAGGGCTACCTTGTCTCGCAATAAACAGCAGTGAAAATCCCGACACTTTTTCAACTGCATGAAACTTAACAGTGAACCATCAAATATCTCCCAGATTTCAGTGCCCATCAGTCCCAACATTTAGCAATATAATCAAACAGTCCAAAAGTAAAATAAATCCCAAACCAAACCGAAAATGCTTTTGATAGCCTACCGGTATATGCCGCTCCAAACGAAACGCATGTCTAAATGCAGGTTAGAAATATTTTAAAAAGCCTGCCTCGAATACCAGCCTGCCTCAAATAAAGATGATGATGAATGATTTATGCTAAGCAAGTAGCCTGGATTATTTTATGATTGTTAGTAGACAAACTGGCTTCAGATATCCAACAGAGTGAATATGAGATTGTGCAGTCTTACAGTACTGTAGATGGCTGTGGTTAGTGATGTGATGCTGTTAATGGGGAGTTTTACAGTTAGCGCAAATCCTATGTTATTATTTATTTAGCGTACCTATAAGGCTTTTTTTCCTTATCAAAAGTGAGGGGGACGACGGCTGTCTCTTCAGTACTGCGGGGGACATATCCCCCACACAGACAGTACGGCTTACAATATGGATGCCACTACCATTGGCACCACCAGCCATAATCCTGTACGCACTGTGCGTACATTTTTTTCACCTCTTTATCATTCAATCATTAAGTATTGTTGCAACAGTATTAGGCCTACAACAATAAAAATAGCCTGTGTAATGTCTTGATTGAAACATGCTTCGCGCACAAACAATAGCCTATATTTAGGACTAAAAGAGTGGACTTCTTAGCATAAGGATATAGCCTACATTAGAAGATGATTGATCTAAACTTTGTCATGACATGATGAGCAATTCTGGTGTTTCATTCAGACAAATAAATCATTCAAGCCTAGTGATCGTCATGAAAAGAAAACATCAGCTTAATATTTTTAAGGTGTTTAACAGTAAAAGGTGCACTGTTCTTAGCAGTGATGCTGACAGCAGTGAGATTAGGCATTGCATCTAGTGATGGGCAAATGAAGCTTTGGTGAACCACTGAACCACAGCAGTGTGAACCTAGCGACACTAGCTGAAAAGCAAAAAGATGGCCGCCACACATACATTTTTCAACATAAAAGTCCTTAGCAAACCAATATTTTTGGTTACATATACAGGTTTGGGTAAGGACTTTTATGTTGAAAAATCTACATGTGGCAACCATATTGGATTTTTTCATTAGTGTTGCTAGCTTCACACTGCTGTGGTTTAGTGGTTCACCAAAGCTTCATTTGCCCATCACTAATTGCATCCAAATCACTCTGGAACATTTTGCCGTTCGGGTTTCAAGATTGATAAGATTCAGTTATTGCATAGAGTATGGATCATCTTTGGGACAACCAAAACAGCACTGCAATGTATTTAGAGTGTTGTGAGCAAATCCTTATTGTTAGTAGGTTACCATAACTGTGTTTTTCTGTATCGCAAATTGCGACATAAGCTCACTGGTCTATTTTTCTTTTCTTTCCCTTTTTCACGGGTTGGGTAGTGTGAAGTTATAATGCACATAAGGTATGTTCAGCTAATTTGAGCAAGAGCCGCTTGCTCTGTAAATGTATTTCTTTCCTTCCCAAACTGCATTAAAATACTATGTGTAGCAGCCAGAATTTCCAAAAATTCCTGGGGGAGAAATCTTCCTCATTCCAGAATTTTTAAAAAGCTTGAAACACTCTTATGTGTAGCCCACGTAGTCTACAGCCAGTGTTGTAAAAGTTAGATACTATGTGTTTGTGCGGTAGGCTATTTCATAAGGGATGACATGGGAAGGTTGACGTGATGTCTTAAGCTCAATAAGGAAAGGCCTACCCAGTATGTTAGGCTAGCCTACATTTACCAAAAGTGCAATAACCTGGCCATAACCTACACGCTTGCTACGCCCCTGATGCCAGCAACATCAAATTCAAAAAAAGTTGGGATGGGGACATGTTTACCACTGTGCTGCTTCACCTCTTCATTTAACAACATTCTGTAAATGTTTAGGTACTGAGACCAGTTGCTAAAGTTTTGAGAATGAAATGTTCCCATTCCTGCCTGATGTGGATTTCTGTTGCTCAACATGGGGTATTTTTAATCATGTTTTTCATTTCATTATGCACCTAATTTGACAGGCCTGGGCTGTCATTTTGGCACCTGGACTCTTCCTCCATTAAGAAATACTGTTTAAAAATGTGCAGAATTCATTTTGCCATTGTTTTCCTGAAATATTCAAGGTCTTCCCTGAAAAATACATTGCCTGAATAGCAGTATATGTTGCTCAAAACCTGTATAAATCATTCAAAATTGATTGTGCCTTGCCAGATGTGCAAGATGCCCATGCTGTAGGCACTAATGCACCTCCACAGTCATAGATGCTGGGTTTTGAACTAAGCACTATACCAAGTTGGATAAGTTGAATAGTTGGATAGGCCCTCTCCTCTTTAACCCAGATTGATCTCACCACAGGATGTTTTTCCACTTTACATCAGTTCATTTTAAATGAGATCAGGCCCAGATAAGACAGTGGTATTTCTGAATCACATCTAAAAACCATTTACTCTTGCATGGTGAAATTTACACTAGCATTTGTGAATTGAGTATCAAACTGTGCTCATAGACAATGGTTATCAGAGGTTTTCCTGAGACCATACAATGATTTTCATTACAGAAACAGGTCTGGTTTTAATGCAGTGCCATCTGAGGTCCAAAAGACCACAACCATCAAATATTGTTTTTTAGCTCTGTTCCTTGTTTGCAAAGATTTCTCTGGATTCTCTAAATATTTTAATGATATTACAGTTAAGAATAAAATTATTCCCCTGGCAAATAATAATTATAATAATAAGCTTTATTTGTATAGCACCTTTCATACACAGAATGCAGCTCAAAATGCTTTACATTTGGAGCATGAAACACAATAATAGAGAAGAGTCAGTCATTATCAGTCATTCCTCTTCGTTGCTGTAGCCATTTATGATCCAATCAGCAACATATCAGAAGTATATTGATTTAATGTTGACTTTCTCTTGACCAATATGTTTATTCTGACTGAAAATTACACTATCACATGGTAAAACAATGTGGTAGAAACATGGAATCAAAAGAGTTTTCATCTTTTTAAAACATTTTTATGAAAAATGGCATGTCCAAAAGGATTCATACCCTTTTTAAATAATCAGTGGAAACATCTTTATTTGGATTCACAGCTCTCAAAATGGTTCTAACAATACCTACCAAGCCTCTCCATGTCTCCACAATGATTCTAGACCGTATCTTTTAAGCAGCAATTTCGGTTTTGAGTCACTAATCAGCAAATCAAGAATATAAATGCATACACCACTGAGAACATATACAGGGTTATGTTTTTTCCATCAAGCATTTTTTACTGAATGCAATTTTGTGTGTAGAGAAGTGCCTGATTTGAGTGCATATACTGTATACAATTGATACAGTATGAGACCTGTGGTCTTTCAAGAAATGGACTTTACTGTAGCACTAAGTAATCACCAAATTATAGCAATATCTGTAAAATAGTGTCATATAAAATTATAACAATATCTGTAAAATAGTGTCATATCAGTGTCAAAAGAGAGAGAAATGGCAAGATAAAGATTTTCTTTCATACATTCGTTTATCAAAAGACTTGTCACCAAGCCACTGGAATTCATGGGAAGTTTTACTAAATTAAAAAATAAAATCTATACAATTAGTCAAACTTCTGATAAAGATTTTCTTTCATACATTCGTTTATCAAAAGACTTGTCACCAAGCCACTGGAATTCATGGGAAGTTTTACTAAATTAAAAAATAAAATCTATACAATTAGTCAAACTTCTGTCTGCATAGTCTACTGATCAAATTAAATACAGATACATTTTAGTAGAGTATAGGATCATTCATTGTAACATCAATTTTAGGGACATAAAAAATAATGTGTAGAGATCAGAAATTCTGCTTTACTGCTGACTGGATGTTAGGGTTTTCAGTCATTATGAGTATGACCCAACAGGCTCTCAAATGCAGCTTCAACACTCTCTGTATGCTGGAGCTGTGGCAAGTCTGCTGCATTCAAAACCTCCAGAAGAGAGTTCTAGTGGAGAGTAGAGAAAATGGGATGTCAGTGTTTGGATGTCTTTGGTACAGTAGAATATTGATGCAGGGTACAGCTACATAATACAGCTTTTGTTACAAATGATTACATCAACAGAACACTGCAACTCAATTAAATTCAATTCAGTTTCAATATTATACATTTTAGTATCATTAACTAATATGAAACTCTGGCTGAGTTTCCATTATAGGTTTGCGCATAATAAAAGCGATATCTGCAGAAATTTGCGACAATGCACAATTGCGAATGGTCGATAAAATATGTGTGTTATCTTCTTGCGATACATTTTAGATGAATGTGACAACAGATTTCCCAAAATTTGACCGTTAATCTTCAATTTGACCGTTAATTTTCAATTGACCGTTAATCTTCAATTGCATCCACCACAATCTATGATAGGTAAACTGAGGGGCGAAAAACATTGAATGCGAAACCATTAAACCTGGATAAAAATGAATGGGGTTTCATTAGCCTGTGCTACACCTTTCTAACAAGTTTTGTGAGAATTGTACCGGTAGCTTTTGTGATATTGTTGACAAGCCTATGGTGCAGTAAATGGAAGCTTTTGATAGCGCACGCTACTAACGAAAAACCCAGGACAAACTACTCAGGGGTGTAGCCTACTTTTCCTGGAACCATCACTATGTTACTAAACTGTGCATTATTTACTTTTGATTACATTTAAGATGATGGTGCTTGTTGGTTTCCTGTAGTATAGCGTTTAAGTAAGTATAAGTATATATACTCTTTTGATCCTGTGAGAGAAATTTGGTCTCTGCATTTATCCCAATCCGTGAATTAGTAAAACACACACAGCACACAGTGAACACAGTGAGGTGAAGCACACACTAATCCCGCGCAGTGAGCGGCCTGCTACAACAGCGCCGCTCAGGGAGCAGTGAGGGGTTAAAGTAAGTGCCTTGCTCAAGGGCACTTCAGCCGTGGATGTAGGCATCAGAGCAACGCCTTCTCAATAGTGCTACGGAGGCGTTTATTTGTTTATTTATTTTTCTGTGTCCATAATTTGGGGGGGGATATTTTGTCATATCTGAATATTAATGTCTATGGTGACTACGGCCCTGACTCTTCACCATATTGCAATTAAGGCCCCTATCTTGCACCCTGGCGCATGGCGTAAAACTTGTTTTCCACCCGGCCCACAGTTTATTTTCTGTTTTTGCACGTCTATTTTTTAAACAATGCACCCAGGGGTGTGGTAATTAACAACCTATGGCCTAGCGCATTGTCTAAAAATCGTTATTGTACACCACCTAAAACGCATTACGCCAATGACCAAGAGAAACCTGGTCAGAAGTCTATGGCGAGTTGGTTATATGTTATTTTAAGAGCGCATTGTCAACAGTCATATTGGCAGATGCACAACGCACCAACGTACCAGCGCGCAATCCGCACATCCATGCAAAACATTAGAAAGTACACGATTAGGCTACAATGGGAAACATAATTAGAATAAAGATATTACGAAATACATCCCACAATGCATTTGCAAATTGGTAATGACGGTTAAAAGTGATTAAGCGAGACCACAGCTGAAGACGCACCATCACGAGATATAAGCAACTCCTCTGCAGGATAAACGTTGTTTTATTCAGTCATTCGAAAAATATTAGGGTAAGTGTTGTTTTTTCCAGCCTATGTTTTCGATGGTAACCCATTGTAAGCCAATAGTGGAAGTAACTTACTGCGTAACTGCCTTGTCGTTGACTGACACTTTGCCAATGAGTTCAAATAATAGACGTGTGCAAAGGCTATGCTAGGTTTTAGTAAAGCATGGTTTAGTGGAATGACTGTTCCATACGGTCTCGTAAGCAGACTCCTTCAAATGCACTGTTGACTGTCAAAATAACGATGCATTCTTTGACGTGGCGCTTTGCGCTGTTAAAGGGAATGACAGATGTCATTCTCATTGGTTTAAATGATGTTACACCCCAATAACACCCATGACTGATTAAGAAACCTAGGTACACCTTTGTTGCGCCATGCACTCGACATTTGATAACGAAAACCCTCCCAATGTGGATTGGACACATCCTACTAAATTTGAATAAGCTTTTGACTAGTGACGATGCGCTTTAGACTGTCATGATAGGGCCCTAAATGTTTTCATCATATTACCATTCTCATTCTCACCTTGCCAATGATTTGGGAGTGCAATTTTTTCATCATATTGCCATTTAGAATTTCCACACAACCTCAAATTGGTTAGATACCTTTAATCCCGAGAAGATCAGAGTGACATTTTGAAGTCTGAATTGTTTGAGCAGGTTCCTGAGTTCATTCACCACGGTAAAATCAATTCTGCTGACATGTTGACAGTTTAACACCACAGAGCGAGGAGGGGACACTAGGACATTGAGAAGACAAAGTACAAAAGATTAGCTTCATGGATTCATAGACTTTCCAGTTCCACAGACATTGTAAATGTGGCATTCCAAAACAAATAGTGGTATTTATTTTAACTCTATGACTGAATAGTAGTAAATGTAAATCCAAGCTCTGTTTAGTGAGATTCTGGAATGGCTGGCAAAAAAGTCACTCCTAAAGAATAGAATAGAATATTTCATAAACATTAATGACTAAATTCTAAATCTAAAAGCAGCTACATGTGACAGCACTGGAGTCCAAGACAAATTTCCCTTTGGGGACAATAAAGTGTATCTTATTATTATCTTACGTATGAATAGCGCTACTAGCTAGTAATAACAGGATAATATTACTACCAATTTTCTTGTCCATACTCCCACCATAAAAAGTAAACTGCTGGATATTTTGCTACAGTGGAAGTTTGTCTGACCAATATATGTTACTGTAATTACACTACAGTATATGTGTCCTTCATTTTACCCTGAAGTGCATTGTTGTAGATTACATGACTTAAGTGCTCTGTGGCTGGAAAGCTAAGCCCACTGTCCAGCTCCATCAGCAGAAAGCCATGGTCAGTAACCTTGACAATGAGGAGAGAAAGAGCAACAGTGAATCTTTAAAAGCTGTGTGGGCTGTGTATATATTTATAATTTTCCGTCACCTTCAAACACACCTTTATTTTGGGTCTGGCTTCATGATATAGCAACATAGCTCCTGACACCAGGATACCTGCTACTATGCCATACTGGATCTCCCAAAGGCTCACCAAAAAAGTTACCATAAAAGGTAGCAGATCTAGTTCTAGTCAAAAGTAAATGGTATTATGCAGAGGATACTCTAAACAGACATGCTCTTAAATATTTTAAATCAGTCAATAAGGAACCCTTATATGCATTACTTGTCCACTTTATCTATATAAAAAGTAAAAAAAACACTCACTTCGGACCCTCCACAGTTCTATCACCTGGTGGTAGTCAACAAATGGTGTGACAGCACATATGATGACAGCAGCTAGAGATGCTTTAGGAATGTAGTAGAAAACTGGCATGAGATAGGCCAGAGAAAGCAGCACAATCACACCTATTAAACAGAAGAATTGCAAAAAATATCTGTCAATAAACAAGTGCTCTCTTCCTTTGCTACATCTACAAATGAATAGTCTGCTGTGAGGTCATTGGAATCGTGAAGGATAGATAGATAGATAGATAGATAGATAGATAGATAGATATTTTATTGATCCCCAAGGGGAAATTCAAGGTCTCAGTAGCATACAGACATCACACACTTACAGCAGAAAGGGTAAATATAAGTATACATATAACAAAACTCCACTGTACAATAGAGACAGTAGAAGATAAGAAAAACTAACAAAACTAAATACTAAATATACTATATAAAATAAAAAAATCCACAGTGTGCTTGAGGGTGATCAAGCATGAGACGCTTGCAGTGACAGGGCCGGGACTGGCCTGTAATTCTGCGTGCATGGTAAGATAAGGCAACAACTCCTTTCCACAAACAAACTGCAATGCATATAAGGTTTTTTTTTTAAATTTTAGTAAAATTGTGGTGTCAATCAGGTGTAAATCAGGTGTCAATCACACAATTTATGTACCTGTAATGACACCGCCTGCTGGTGTACACACCCCTGTCTGAGAGTTAACTGCAGTCCTGCAAGAAGGGAAAAAGGATTACATAACAGATACGCACACAAACACACACACATGGTTCCAACCATTGGCTAAAACAAGACACACCAAAGCCTGTACAACATACAGTATACAGTTTTTCGGGTGGCTTTTGACCTTACTATAGTCAATGTTAATACCATCACTTGGTAACCACATACTAAGTAGTGACAGAATGTAAGTGTATTACTAATAAACTGCAATTAAAAAAATCGCAATAATCTAAATGAATAGCATGCATCCATTATTTCTATGAACATATCTTAGAAAACATGTTTGGCAGATGAGTAAATCAATGAACAGCCAAACCAACATTATAGACTTTAAAGTTCAACATGTCTCGCTTTTATTATAATTTTCCCTGTAGGTCAGGCATCAGCATAGTGCCTGGTGTCAGATTTTTTGCATGATGAATGCAAATGACTGAAGTTACCACTCACTGTCAATGACATGTGCAGAGTAGGCTACCCTAACACCAAGGTAATGTGTGGAATACCACATATGATTTATCCTTTTTTTGGCCATTCAAACATGTAGATTTTTATTCACATAATTACTAGGTTGTTGCCTTTTCTATCCAGTAGGTGGCAGTCCACGAAGGTGGCAGTTTTTAAAACGTAGGCCTAGGCTAAATGTTTCAATCAAAGCAGTGCTTTCTCGTCTGCCTCCTTCAGTCACGATGGCCAGACTGCTCTGGTTCAACGCATTATTATTTCTGTAATGAATTAATCGAAATGAACGCGTTATTTTGACAGCCCTATTATTTAATAATAATAATCATAATTATTATTCCCTTTATGTTGTACACCCAACACAAAACCACCACTCCTTCAAACTATTTCCCCCGGCACATGGGTCTAATTCCCAAGACACATGGGATTTGTTCTTTTCCTGATAGGAAGTGATTTCTTTCTTGGCATTGTCACCCCATGCCCTATGACTTGGTTATAGGGTGTTCAGGCCTTGGGTCCTGACTTAAGATATCTAATAGCACTACAAATAATTACAATTGAATTGATGACAAACTACACAGTTTTACACAATGCTACAAAAGTCAGTAGTCCCATATCTTTGAGATGTAAGGAACAAAACAGGACCACATAACACGTTTGGCTTCTAAAGTACAACAAATATGATAAGAACAAAAAAATAGCTATTAACAACAACAAAGGCAATAAAAGAAAAACTTAATACTATAAGTTGAGAAACGCCTATTCACATACCTTCCAAAACTCCCAGTGACAGGATATGCTGAAACAAAAGAGCCTATGATGTTGGTGATCCCTGTCGAGAAAGATGTATAAGATAGATTCATCATCCACCAACAGCTTGCCTTTTCAATGATGGGAAATGTGGTGAGAAGATGATTAGCAGACATACCAATGGCAAAAAATTCTTGATTTGGATCAATACGGTAGTTATTTTGACTTCCTGAAAATTATGCAAAACTGTTATGTATAAAAAAAGCATTTGCACAATTATATGTATAGTTGTACTAATACGTTTATATACCCTGTACGTACACTAGAGATGCGCGGTTCGTGGTTACAGCCGCGGACTCCGCGGTTAAACCGCGGATCGGGCGGATGACGTGAAGAAATATAATATTTTAATTAAATTCGGGCGGGTGGCGGTTGAACCAATCAAATGAAAAAATATAGCCTATACATTGTTAAAGTGTTACCTACATCCGAAAAAAACGAGTAGCCTACACTTTGACATAGTCAAATTTTCATCAGGCAGTTTGGCCTAGTTGCTTCTATGTATGCTGCTTTGTTTATCAGAGACGGTGTTGCGGAATTGGTGTATTCCGATGTTTCACTGAGCAACCCCTCTCACGCACGCACGCACACACACACACACACACACACACACACCAGTGTGCAATAAGAAAGTAGAATAGGCTACAGTGCAAGTTGACCGATGATTCATCTCCCATGTCGCGTCTCGTTGCAGAGCCTTGTAGGCCTAGCAAATCTGCAACCTATGAGCCCAGCTGTCAGTATTGGAGGAGGCCTAAACATCTCGTAGATGAGACTGACTGGGTTATTTTGTTTCGATATTATATATAAAACACATAGTCATTGTAGCCTACCATTCAGGGAATAGGCATTTAAAAGAGAGACAGATTATGGAGTGATATGACTCAGAACTGACATCGGGCAATGGCAGTGCGAGATGTTCAGAACGTAAGAGCTAAAACTTCTACAAGCTCAGTAACATCCACAGCGGAAAAAAACAAGGTAAAAAAAATAGTCGGAAAACTTAGATGTGTAAGGCAAGAAAGCAAGTTTGGCGGTAAAAATGTGAACATGCACGTTGCACTGCTGTGCGGTGGACTTTCGGAATGAATAGAGTCGGCGTTTCTTTAATATCGAGGGACCATAGTTTGTCCGATTGGCCTGCTGGTATAAAATGAATTGCGCTGTCTGTCTGAAAAAGACGCGCTCTCTTCCCATACTGTCAAAATGAATGGGAGTCTTCTTCAGAACAGGCTTGTCATAGTGTCACCCTGACATGACAGTGCGTAAAGTAGTCTATAATGTAAATGACTATTTATTTTATTAAGGATTTGTTTCTTTTTGCAAAAAATAAAGTACAATAGGCATTAATTAGTAGGCTAAATAGCAGCATGTTCAAATGATGTGCCAAATTGCGTTTTTTATTACAATGATAAAATTGTAGGCTACAGGCCGATGTGCGTTTTATTTGGAGACTGTTTTGCGAGACAGAGACAGAGAGTTTGCTGATATTCTGGGGATAGGCTACAACATAGCCAATGTAGGACTTTAACCTTTTAATATATTTGCTGCATTGGATCAGTCTTTCTAGAACAGGCAAAAGCTTTCTAGCCTCACGTCAGCAGCACCGCATCACCCATATACATTAAAACAACCAGCGGATGGCGGGCGGGTGCGGTTTTGAAAATTGGTCAAAAAACGTTAGTGCGGATGGATGGCGGATGGATGATAAGTTTTGCTATGCGGTTACGGTTGAAATAATAGCCCATCCGCGCATCTCTAACTTACACATGCTAAAGTTGACTAAAAAGAGTAATAAAAAATCTTTAGGAAATTGATCTTAATGCCTTAATTAACAAAATGAGGGAACTAACATTAGTGTAGTGAGCATTTCAAAAAATAAAATTATTCAATCTCCATTGTTATCTGTTCAAACTACTCACGGCACCAAACATGTTTGAAATAACATTATATATGTTTCATTTTGTCCAGTTATAAATGCTTACTTATACCACTGTAATATATGTTTGAAATGACATTATACATTCTTCATTAAGACCTACTCACGACACCATAAATGTTTGATATAAAATCATACATTCTTCATTCTGACCTGCTTCATTGTGACCAGTTTTAACTGCTTACCACATCAATGCAAGATAAGATTGAAATAACATTATACGTGCTTCAATGTGTCCAGTTGTAAATGCTCATTACACCAATGCAAGCTATGTTTGAAATAACATTATGCATGTCACTACACCTGTAAGATGTTTGAAATGAAAGTATACATTCTTCATTGTTATCTGCGCATTTTCATTGCGATAACATGGCAAAAACATCCCAAGAACCTTCAAATAAGTATGGGCAATTGTTTCAAATAACCTTCCAATATCATTGCAATAACATGGCAAAACAATGGCAACAGCATAGTAGTAAGTATAAAATAACGTTGCAATTTCATACCAATAACATGGCAAAAACGTCCCAAGAACTTTGTAATAAATACATAATAATGTTGCAAATAACCTTGCAATTTCATTGCATTACCATGACAAAAACATTCCAACAACCTTGACAAAATGCAGGCAGACAGATTTTTATTTTTAAAGACCAGTTATTTAATGGATCCAGGATATGCATCCTGATAAAGTTCCCTTGGCCTTTGGAATTAAAATAGCCTCACATCATGACATACCCTTCATCATATCTCATGATTGGTGTCCTTATAGGTTGGATTTTTCTTCATTTTGTTAATTAAGGCATTAAGATGAATTTCCAAAAGATGATTTTTAATTCCTCTTTTTAGTCAATTTTAGCATGTGTACAGTATGTACAGGGTATGTAAACTTATGAGCACAACTATAGTTTTGTTTCAAAAATGTGACCATGGGAATTGTGCTAGCGTCTCTTACCAAAGGCTTTAGAAATTGCAATACTTTCCAACAGACCCATCAGAGGTATAATAGCCAAACCCCCACCAAGATCCTGTTCAGACATGTAATGTAAAACAAATCAGAAATCCAATAACTTACAATTTACTGTAAATGGCAAATCAATTTACACCTCACATGATTATCAAAATTCAGCTCATTGACCTCACTTACCAGCACAATGTCACTGAAAGATACTATTGTCCCATTTGGTGTGATTTCAGAGAAGGCTGGAGGCCTAAATGGTGGGAGACCCTTTGAGGTTTTCCCAGTGAGAGTAAAATAGTGTTGATCGGCAGACTCTAGTGAAAAGACCATAACAGTTGCACCAACAACAACCAATGCGTTTCGGACTGGGGGAAAATGGGAGAGAGAGGGTGTTGAGTTAGAACTGGAAATTAGCAATATTTGCTACAACCTGGCACAATGCATCTATTAATGTTTATTGTACACTGTCCCTATTAAAATAAATGAATTACTAGAGATGCACAGATTGATCGGCCGGAGACCGGAATTGGCCGATTCATGCTCATGACCGGCGACCGGCTGGTCAGTCTGAGATATGCCAATTTTATGCTCGTCAAATGGACTTGCACGCCGCACATCATCCAGCTGAGTTACCAAAGTTTGAAGAAACTAGCAAAGGCCAACACTCAAGGCTGGATACAAAGAAAGTGCTAATACTGTAAGTAAGTAAGCTAATACATTTTTCTATGCGCAGAAAGCGAACGCTGTGCTTTGCCATTTTGTGTGGAATTTACTAAGATGTCACTTCATTACGTAAACAGCGCTCATCACCGCCCGTCCCTGCTCCCTTTACAACGCAAATTGGCTAGACAATAGGCTAGACTAGGGCTATGACCTAGGATTGCACCTGCTATTAACAGGTGGAATTTTTTCACCGCATACATATTAGACTAAATTAGATTAGATTCAACTTTATTGTCATTGTGCAGAATACAAGTACAAAGCCAACTGGGTTGGGGGTTTAGTTGATTGGTTGTCACTTGGATGCAGAGTTAGAGTTCAGTAAGGCGACAGCCGCAGGAGAGAAGCTTCCTCTGAACCTGCTGTTTCAGGTGCGGAGAGACCTGTAACGCCTCCCGGAGGGTAGTGGGGAGAACAGTCTGTGGTTGGGGTGTGATATGATGTGCGGAGTAGCTAATCAACCGCTATTAGCACTTCTTCTCCCCTGTGTTTGCGCGATACTCCCACTTTTCCCTCGCCCTCCCATAAATACATACTGTATGGATCAATGCATATGAAAAGATGTTCCATTGCAGCGTGTTCAAATGCATCATGAAAATTGTTTTTGAATGTTAGTTGAATGTTGGATGTGAGAACAAGAAAGTTGAAAGTTTAAAAGTTGATTACATTTCTATGTTAGAATGTTATATTAAAGAAAATAAATAGTTGTGTGTGCTGTAAAGTGGTTAGAAAAATTGAAATCGGAATCAGCTAAAATCGGTATCGGCAGGTAACCTGGAAATCCAGAGTTAACGTGAGATCACAATTTGAATTTGCTCAGCGAGTGACTCTAGCGATGAGTAATGATGCTCATTACCTATGCCCATGTAGCCGAGCTGCACCAATCACATCGGTGTATCTGATAAAGGCAGGCCAGAGACGAGCTAAACAGATGACGACAGCGCTGCGACATCGAAGTCCGGAAACATTGAGATGTCTCAGCCCAGATCAGTGCATATCTATAAATTACATTACATTACATGGAACATGTATATTACTTGCTACCATAGTTGATTAATTGCTGCTGATTAATTAATATATTGCTCAAATTGAAAGTTCTCTCACTCATGGTGTTTCACTCTCTCACGTTATGATTTTCATTTTTTGTCAAAATAGTTCAGTAGCAATCTAGAATATTTCACAGAAAAAAAATATAAAATGCATTCATACAGGCAATTCTGGTCACCTTGCCCGTATCTACCATAGAGGACACCGCTCATGTCCTCTCTATTTCTTTCTTCAAGTTTTATTTAATTTATTAAGTGAAAATAGCAGATGAGACAGTTATCCTTTTATCAACACAGTGACACCTGATTAGGGATGTAACGGTATGAAAATTTAACCTCATGGATATAGTGACCAAAATGATCACGGTTTTCAGTATTATCGCGGTATTTTTAAAAGGTGTGTTCAATATTTATTTTATTTTTATTGGTTTATTTGATAGGGACCATGCATATTTATGAACATTGTATAAAAAAAAAACACTATGTAAATATGCCAGAGTTGGTAAAAATAACTACTTTTCATCTGCAGTCCCTATGCAGGTGACACAGGAAAAACATAGAGACAGCCAGCAGTCATACAGCAGTCATACACTATACATTAAACACATAATGGTGACATATACATTGACAAAACAAACAAACAAAACAAGACAGAAATACATGATGACTAAGACATTATTCATCCACCTCTATACTGCATTCAATTTAACAGTGAAAATGTATGGGTGATGAAATGTATGGCATGGTACAGTATTCTCCTGATAATGTGAGTGGAATGGATTTAATGTGGACGCTCACATAAAAACATGCATAGTGGCTACATGATACAGTGCATGTTTTGCAGTGAAAATGTTCCGCCTTTTAAAAGCTGGTGTAGCCTAATCCGAATAGCAGTTAAATGCATCAATTAGATTCAGTAGGGTCCCAGTAGGGTACCAGTTTTATTTTATTGTACCAGGCCTACTGTATGTCAAAAGCAGGCTCAGATGAAGCTGGGAAGGATTAAACACAGTGGTAATCAACCGTGATAATTATGATATTTGAAATGAAAACAGTAATTGTTATCGTCAACATTTTTATCGCGGTTTACTATTATACCGGTAATATCGTATCGTACATCCCTACACGTGATGCGTAGTTATAGATACCTCTGACAAATTTTGATACCCATGTCAAAGAAAGTAGTGGGCTATCGTGGCCTGTGTCCTAAACTAATTAATGAACGCAACACAGTGTCTCACACAGCTCACATAAACTTCAATACCCACAAATCTATTGTCTGGTCTACAAAACTGGTGAGTGGTCACCTAGTGACCAAGAAACATACCTGTAGCAGCACTCCAAACTATTTTTTGTGCCACTCGAACATGGGTAGTGTGCTCTTCTGAGAGGGGCGGTAGTGTACTTTTCATCCACATTAGAACAATCAACAGAAGCATACAGGAAACACCTAGAACTACATCACCCAACCTGAATAAAGAGCACAAGAGAGAATCATTTGAAATGTATAAGTATATATATATATATATATAAGTATATATACTCTTTTGATCCCGTGAGGGAAATTTGGTCTCTGCATTTATCCCAATTTGTGAATTAGTGAAACACACTCAGCACACAGTGAACACACAGTGAAGTAAAACACACACTAATCCCGACGCAGTGAGTTGCCTGTTACAGCGGCGCTCGGGGAGCAGTGAGGGGTTAGGTGCCTTGCTCAAGGGCACTTCAGCCGTTCCTACTGGTCGGGGTTCGAAACCGGCAACCCTCCAGTTACTAGTCCGAAGCGCTAACCAGTAGGCTACGGCTGCCCCAATGTATTACTATGTATTTTACCTATTATAATACATAGAAGTTACCTATAAATACATAGCCACTATGTTGTATTTTACTAGCCTGGGTGCCATTCCGAACTTAGTCCCTCCCACAACATTTGAAGTCGGGAAGTTCGGTCTGGCATTGTTCCATTGTGGTGGAAGTATGCTCGCCCTATATCAGGCGGACCAATCAAATCAGGCTTTACGATGATGGACAGGTGAGCAACTGGCGCCTGGTCTATCACATCATCTCAGCACGCTTAGATTAGGCTTATGTTTGAAACAAAAACGCTGCGGCTAGAAGGATACATGGGTTTTAAGACCCCATATGGAAAATGCATATTATTTAATGAGGTTGTATCACTAAAAACGATTATTTCTGAAAACTTTGGCCAAAGTTGAGATGTGGGAAAACTCGTGGTTTTACTTTCATCAAGGGAAAACAGCGCTGTTGCATTGCGACATGTTCCCTCGTTTGTTTGAAATCTCTGATTGACCACCTGTTCGAGGGATTTGCGACAGCCTCTCCCAGCTGTTTAACATGTTTGTAGCATATCACTGTTCAACAGAATTATTTTTAAAAACGGAGGGGATATAAGAGAAGAAGGATAGTTCGTGTGTTTTCTTCCTACACCTCATGGTAAGCTTTTTTGTTGCTCTGATTGGTTAGGTCTATTCAATTGAGTGCAGAGGCATTCCCCCCCTGTATCGGTTGAAACACGCCCCATAATTACGTCCCAATGGAGCAGTATCAGACTCATATTCTGAAATATGTTAATTTTGACATAGTAGCCTACAATGAAGAACGGATGCGTGCTGTTTTCATACATATGGCGGAGCACCTAATCAATCGCTATTAGCACTTCTCCTCCCCAGTGTTTGCGTGATACACCCACTTTTCCCTTGCCCTTCCATAAATGAATCAATGCATATGAAAATATGTTCCATGGTAGCATGTTCAAATTTATCTAATATATGAAAATTGTTTTTTGTATTTTTAGTTGGATATTGGATGTGAGAAGAAAAAAAATGGGTGTTCCATAACAGTGCATTTTTAAATTAGCAGTGTGTGAAATAAAATTGCATTGCTTTGATAAAGTAATCCAAATAATGTAATCCAAACTACATTTACTGTATAATGGGTAACTTATAACAGTAACAAATTACATTTCCAAAGAAACATTCCCAATGCTAAATGTATGTCAGGTTCAACACATTATTTCTGTTGTGTGACTGAGCGGGAATTTTTATTGAATTTCCATGAATTTAATTCCACTTCCTGTCATTCCAATGCCAATTAAAATTCAACTTCCAGTGGGATGGAGCCAATTCAATTCAAATTCCAATTCATGAATTGAATGGACGCCAATTCTAAAATTCTGAATTTTGCACAAGCCTGCAAGATTAGCCTGGGTGAACAAAAGCAATCCTGTTAGTAAGTTTGAATTTGCTCATTGACACACATTTTACTTACGTCCCATTTTATGACTTCCAGGGGCGTAACCAGCAGTTAAAGTTGAAGATTTTGTTCTGATTTCTAGTTCTGATTTCTGATCCCGTTTTATGTTTTGTTAAAATAAACATTTCTTTTGAAAAGGAATGTTCCGGAGTAAAAACAACCTATGAGTTGATGTTTCAGTCTCCTTTTTAATGTAATTATCAATGCTAGCCTATATCGTCACAAACAGCTAAATATTCGTGCATTTCGTTCCTTTAGAATTATAAGGTGCTATCTGACATTTTTGAGTTATTGACATTCTTATTCTGTGACACCTTAAGAAGATGAGGTGAGGTGTTTTTGTATTTTTTTTTAATGCATTTTTGGACATTCAAAGCCAAAAGTCAAAGTCTGCTTTATTGTCAATTTCATCACATGCCAAGACATACAAAGAGATCGAAATTACGTTTCTCACCATCCCACGGTGAAGACAAGACATATTTTACAAATTAAGTCCACAGACAAACATAATATTCAAGTAAACAATAAAAAGTAAATAAAAAGGCACATACAATGAAGAAATAAGAGCAGCAAAATTGGGTTAAAATTGTGCAATTGTGCGTAGACAGTCAATATAGTACAAAGTCAGGCCAATAAATGGCTGAGGTAGTTCTGTTTGACCTAAGTAATCAAGTGGCATAGTGGTGCAAGTTATGTAAGAGCAGCAGTGTGTTGTGTTTTCAGGACAACAGGACAACAACAACAACAACAAGTTGCAAAGTGTACAAGTGGAGTAGTGCAAGTGGAGTAGTGCAAGGCAGCCATTTGTGGGTCCAAAGTCCAGGATGTTCTGTAGCTGAGGGTGGAGGGGGGAGATGGGGGAGAGAGTTCAGCATCCTAACAGCCTGGTGTATGAAGCTGTTGGTGAGTCTGGTGGTGCGGGAGCGCAGGCTTCTGTACCTCTTCCCAGAGGGCAGTAGATCAAACAAATTGTGAGCGGGGTGACTTGCATCACTCACAATTGTGGTCGCCTTGCGGGTGAGGTGGGTGGTGTAAATGTCTTTCAGGGAGGGGAGTGAAGCACCAATAATCCTTCCAGCTGTGTTCACTATGCGCTTGCAGGGCTTTCCTGTTGTATTCAGAGCAGCTTCCGCCCCACACAGCGATACAGCTGGAGAGGATGCTCTCAATGGTCCCTCGGTAGAATGTGGTCATGATGGCTGGTGGAGCACTTGCTCGCCTGAGTTTCCGCAGGAAGTAGAGGCGGCACTGAGCTTTCTTCGCCAGTGATGGATGCAGTGTTGGTGGACATTATATCTAAAGACGTTTGTTCCGTTTATCAGTATAACTCTATCGAATTCTAAGGCTTTGAAGCTCAAAATCTCAGAACTACTCAGAACGTACAGTAGATAGAACCTTACAATTCTAAGGGCACAATTTGTTTGAACAGACGGCTACACTCCTGTAGCGTTCATTGACTGTGGTTTGCGCTGCGCTTGTTCTTATGGGGGTAGACATCTGCCAGATGCTGTAAGACTACAGGGGAAACTCAGCCTCCTCTAAAATAACACAGAAAATTGCATTTAATAATACTGTATGACATTAGCTTACTCTTCCAACTAGAATGTGTTCAACTTCATGGCTAGTTCATTCAGCAATAAGGTTTTGCCGGTCATCTATGATGATTTCGCACCTCTAATACATTGCTGTGACGACACGATCCATCAAAAACCCCATAGACGCTCGGCTTCACTGGGCTTTCAATGGCACTAGCGTGGGCTGATCTCAGTGCAAAAAAGCTAGATGTTTATTGGACAAACGCCACAAAATCGTAATTTCCAGGGAAGCCTGTCAGTCTCTGGGAGTGTATGAGGCAGCGGGATGGATGGCCCGGACACTGAGCTTCTTTATGAGGATTGGAGGAACCGCCATAGTGGCTGGACTCTTTTTAACTGACAGCATAATAATGTCGCGATCGGACAGGAAGAGTTTCAAGTTCAGGGATGTGTTAACGTTGGCAGGTGTTCTAATTGTTTTCGTACATATTCTACTGTAAATAAAACCGTAAAGTGGAGTTACAGAGATTGTGACTTGCTTTTGTTTCAGTTGTGTATTCCGGCTATGTTGTAGCCAGATAGCTCGCTATAACATTATAACTGTGTAGCCTGGCTACATTATGCTAATGTTTACTCAAATTTTAAAAGCCATGTGATAGTCTTCCCCACCAGGGGAGATTCAAAATAAAACAGCAAGGCAGATGAACGTACATAATAGTCACAGAGAAATAAATCTAGTAAGCTACCAAATAGTTTTTTTGAACTCTCCCAAAAGTGAACTTGTAAAATGTAGCCAAGCCAGCTGCAATGTCTCAGAACTCTAACGTAGCCTATACTGTTTGATCTATTCTTGGGGCACTTTATCAAATCATGATTCTCATCGAAATGTGTCACACTACTGGCAGAAAATTTAAGTGTCATACAAGTTAAGATATTTTGTTTCTAAAAAACAGTCTCATGTGATGTGGCTTTTATTCAGTGACAAAACCCACATTCACCATAATTGAAGTTTGGCATGTCCAATACTGACGAACGAATTAACAATGGCAATTTGTATTCATGGAACAAGGTCAAAATCCAAGGAACTTGAAGATGTGGCCTATATGGAAGCATCTGACCTCCCTCATGGTGTCTTGCCCCGTAAGAAGGATATCATTGAATGCATGATGTATCTTCTTCGCCCTGCAAGGGCCGGTAAAGTCCTGCGAACCAGGTGTATGGCGGCAAAGATTCTCGCCTCTGCTTTAAAAGACCACTGGTTGTTCTGCAACATATATATTGGGGAGCAATACATTGCCAGCAGAATTGAAGCCCTTTACGGCTCCTACACACAGTTGCGTGCATTGCAGTGCTGGAGACATCCTATTCACTTTACATGGGCTTACATCATCCGTTGCCGAACTGAATTGTGGGTCTGTTGCGTCGCATTTCTCCCGTCGCTCGCGTTGAGAAATTCAGCTGTTGCTGCACTGACAGACGGCACCGGCCAATCAAGCCAATCGACGGACGGCACCAACCAATCAAATTACGGTTATACTTCAAGTAATTTGCATAGCTACCGTCGGGAACACCCATTGGCATGCGTTGATGGAACGCAACTGTGTGTAGAAGCCATTTTACCTAGCCTGGCGGGCCATTCTATATCATTGAAATGTATAGTCTGGAATCGACCCATTCACCTCGCTTAATCCAAGGGGCGGGCAGAGAATTGTCTTTCAAACTGCATAGGCATGCAATAGGCCAGCGCTACGACCATATCCGTATCCGGTCGTCAAAACGGCAAATACATCCTTCTTCGAAAGGAATGACTTAAGTGCATTGTGTTGCTCAACTTTCAAAGAAAAGCACAAGTCCAACTCCTCCAAAGTTGACGCCAACGCCGATTCAAACAACCGCTCTTCGTTCGCCATAGCCACCTTCCTTGTTGTTCACCGTCGTAGGACTGTCGTCATCCTGTTAAGCCCGCCTTAAGACTCTCTAACAAAATAGAGCGCTGTGATTGGATGACGTCCACGGCGTCAGCCAATAGAAATTCCTATGGTTTGCTACTAGACGTACAGGCTGAGCAAATTAATTTGCCGCCGCTAGGGTGCGTCTAGATTTCTAGGCTACGTTTTACCCGCTTCCTCGCCGATATAAATGGGCCACAGTCCAAAGGAAGTGAGAAATGGAAAACTGACATGGAGTACAACGGGGATATGGAAAATCTGTTTGACATTTTTTTGTGAGAACAAATCGGCACGAGAGTCCCAAGAAAACCTTTTTGGGGTCAAGATGGGGGATGAGGAATGGCAGTTCTTGCATTCCATGCGTAATGACCGCAAAGGTTACTGTGAGGAGCAGGTTGATAGAAAGTGGGAGCGAACAATGGAACGAAAGAATGCGAGGGAAAAGGCCCTGCAGGCCATGCAGAACAAGGAAGAGGAACAGAAAAGGGCTGATACAGCATTGGTTGGGTCAACATACGAAGAAGCTATGGGGGAGGCAACCATAGAGACCACCACTGCATCTACTGATAGTATCTCAGAGCAGGTAAATACAGAAGATGATACCAGATACTTTCTAATGAGGAGACACAGCACTCAAAAAATCCTCCATAGAAATGCATGGGGTTAGTTTGCCAATATGGCAGTTGTCTACGCATATCACACCCCTTCCTCGGCAAAACGTTGACATGTGAATACATGTAGGGGGCATACCTGTCAACATTTACCTTTCCAAAAACGGGGATCTGTGTTTGTATATTTAATACGTTTCATATATGTTTCAACACTGCATTTCGGTGGTTGCTTTTACCTTACCATTCATTACCTTACGCATGCCAGTTATGTATCCACCAGCTGCCTGCCTGCAGCCTACTTCCAAAACTCCAAAGCTGCTTGCTGTCAGATTTGGTTCCGAGGGCACAAGTTCAGTAACCTGACCCTAGCCAGATGAATTTCACTCCGCCTAGCTCCACTCATCCATCTGGAACCGATCCATTGAAGTGTTACTTCAGAAGGCTGGGCCTAATCAAAAAATGCTTGCATATGATTGAATAAGCCACTTGTCCGTGATCTATTGACGTGCTACTTCAACCACTCACATCGAAGCCAATCCGTGACGCTAATAACAGTGTCACAGTCGCTTCTACGCTATGTCACATCTATGAAACTCCCGCCCTGCGTCCTGATTGGCTGAACCATAAAGTCGGTTGCAGAAATCACTCTCAATAGAAGAGGTCCCAGATGGATGTGAGTGAAGCTAGGCGGAGCTATAGCGGAACGAAATTCATCTGGCTACGGTCAGGTTACAAGTTCAGTGCATCAACAACACTCAATAACAGTTTATGTGATGTGTTAATCAATTAAATTCCCAACAATTTCACAACAGCTAGTTCTGGAGTAGGCCATTCAACTAGCACGCTTGCTTACGACGAGACTCAGGCTGCGCAGTCGGCACCCGCTTCCTTATTTGGGTTTTGGGTTGCCAGGTTTTAGCCTAGGCTATGACAAAACGGTTGAAATTGAAACGTGAAACGAAAGTGATCGTGTATGTGTAGGGTGTACTTCATACACAATCTGGCAACCTGAATGGATCAATGATTTTGAAGTCTGTTAGCCATGTAAATTACGGGAGTTTTCCGGGAGAAATAACAAAACGGGAGGGTGCTGGGAGATGACCTTGAAATACGGGAGAAACCCGGGAAAAACGGGAGTGTTGACAGGTATGGTAGGGGGTCCAAAAGGAGAAAAGTACACGTTGCCACGGACACTGACAGCAATGACAGTGATAGAGAAGTTATGCCACAGTGTTATCAGCATTTGCGTATATCTGCTCATAAAAGATCTCCACTGTTTGTTCAAGCTGAAGTGAACCATGCAGAACATTATGACTGAGGTCAACTTTGTTTTACATTGTGCATTGTAATGATCTCTGCTTAATGTTTCCTATTGAATGTAATTCTGGAGCATTTTGGGTGACCTTTGACCTTTAATATGACCTTGAAATAGGATATTTTATAATGCAAACTATTCTCATGGCATGACATACCACATGAAAGACCATCAAAGCGCCCATAATGAACATTTCTCATTTCTATTCTTTTTGAATTTAACAAAATGTTAGAATATTGTGTTTTTTTTTGCAAAAAATAGGCATTTTGAGACATTTTTGTGACCTTTGACCTAAAATATGACCTTGACATGAACATAAATCCACTATGTACTTTGAAAGTTGGCAAAAAACACACGATTTCAGGGTTGAAAAAGTAATTTTCAGCAGGGTGGTGGTGGTGGTGGGGGGGGGGGGGGGGGGAGTTCGGGCTTGATTTGAAATTTGTTCACATGTATTCCCAAGACATGGGAGCATTACAAAATCTGGGCTAAAGTTGAATCTGAACATTTTCATGAAATAACACCCCCCCCCCCCCCCTAGGATTTTGACCTGAGAATGACCAACTATCCCTTGGTTATGGTTGATTAAGCTGAAATCAGCCGATTCCAGTCACTGGATAATCAATTCATGCATTCATAATGCAAATGCATAAAAACATGACATCTCCCTCACCTTGCCTCAGGAATCTTCTGAAAGGTGTAGTAAACCTGGAGAAAGAACTGATGAGGGATATTCTTCAGTCCTAGTATACTCTGCAAAAAATAATGGGTTGTTAATAATGGGAATTTAGTTAGCTAGTATATTCTTTTACACTGCATAATGCCTAAATGTACTATACATATTTTATAAAACTGCATTTACATCAGGGGTTAAATTGGGCCAGGGCTCTATCTATCTATCTATCTAAGTGCACAACAGCAGATAGGCTATCACAAAAAGGCAAGCAGAACGACAGAATCCTCATCCAATGAATGTATCCCCTCAAATTATTGCTATAATATTAAACTGATTTTTTATTCCCTGACAGGCCATTTATTTTAATTAGCCTAATTTCAAAGACCTGTTGCAGGGACATTTTCCTACACTTTTTTCCTATATGGTGCATCTGCAAACAACTGCTGGCCCAAATACAATGCCATGAATTAAGATCATCGGCTTTGCATAATGACAAAACAAAGTGGTATATCTAGGTAGGCTTAGACTATATTTTTTTTATGAATATTCCTGGGAGATCCTTAGTTGCGCGGGATGTGGAAGAGCAAAAGTTTGAGAAAACACTTCCTTGAAAAAAAATCTCATCTCATGAGCTGCAAGCCACCACTGCTGCAGCAGATCGACTTTCAAGTCAAGTTCATCTGTCAAGTCTTTCAAGTCAAGTTCATCTTAACGTAAAATCGCACTGGCCTTGAATGACAAGGTAAGGAAAATAAGACTAAATCTCAAATAACCAAGACTAGGTTGACCGTGTGATTTTTCTCAGGAGATGTTTAGAGCATTTAACTTCAGACACAGGATTATCAGCAAACTGCAGTGAGAACAGCTAGCTGGCTACTCAAAATAAACTAGCAATCTATTCAGTCAGCATATTTGTGTTTGATCTGTGTGAATTACAGAAATATCAGACTTGCTAGACCTACTTTGAGCTACTAAGCAACCTTTCAACAAGGATACAGTAGATTGAATTCGTTTTGTGACGTGTGCATAAATTGATGAATGTGAAATGACGCCAGCTAGCTAGCTAGCATCAAATGGTTCTTAATGCATGATATGAAGCAAAGTAGGCTGTGGGGGGAGGGGGGTCATCTCAATGGTTACTGAATAAATAGTTGATTTAATTTCCAACTTTCAGAGATAAATTGAATTGAGTGGAGCATATCCACCCAAGAAGAGGAAACTGACTGATTTCTTCAAAAGGTAGACTGATATTCCAGACATTTTAGCATGACTACCTTTGTAACATGTTGGCAGCAGGCTTTACAGTCATGTACTCAGTAAACTTACAAAATGATTTAATTTATATCAACATTCTATTAATTTTAATATTAAAATGACTAAGATATGATCTGCTTCTAGGTTTGTTATACTGTTAAGCATAATCATAAACATTGACATTAAGCAATCTTCCCATTGCATTTCCCCTCATATGTAGAGTGGAGCCAAATACTGGTGGAAATGACACTGGACAGGGTAGCAGAAGTGAGGAGATATGTAAAGAGGTGGAAATTATTTGTTCAACAATTACATTTCATATCATTAAGTATTGCAATTCAATTCTTTCGATTCCATGCCTTCTAGTTTGTCTGATCTAGTAATGGGCGATATAAACGACATGCAATATAAACGATACAAAATTGGCCTATGATAGTGCAATAGAATTAAAATCTCTATCGCGATAATGCATAATAATAATAACCGCAAAATTTAGAGCACGAGCTGCAACAGGCTGCAATTATGCATCTCGAGAAAACATGGCTGAAAGCGAAATGGAGGAGCTAGTGAAAAAGACCAGTGCAACATCCATTATTTGGACATGGTTCAGATTTAAGCCGTCCGACGAGCAGCAGCAGCAAACTATACCCTGTAGAGGAGAGGTGGGCAAACTACGGCCCGCCACACACTTTAATTGGGCCCACCGAGCATTTCATTTGGTTAATTTGACTGCCCGCAATTTTTCCTGCGATAGACGATTGTGGTTATTTTTACTGAAAACTGCTTTTCACTCTTCTTAGAGAACGTTTACATTGGGGTCTATGTAACAAGTTCTGAAATGGTTCTATTATCATTTTTATATTGCGATATATATCATTATTGCAAGAGGCTGCAATGTATCGCAATATGGATTTTAGGCCATATCGCCCATCCCTTGTCTGATCTAAACATTATTTCACCCAGGATGTGGTTCCTTACCCCTTTATTATTAAAATGTTTATCAAGTTAGGCTAGGTTAAGGTCATTCAAATACAAATTTGCCACTGTTAGTAATGAACACAATTGTCTTCTGCAGAGTAGTGCAGAGAATTTGTTAAACATTAACTGTACCAATATAATTTCTCGCAGAAATATTGAACTATATCCATCTCCCCCACCTCTACTCTTGACAGGGCCGGGGAGCTGTGGACATGGGGCAGGTCACTGGAGCTGTGGACATGGGGAAGGACACTGGAGCAGGAGATGAAGCCTGTCACAACATGCCAGACTGCTGGAAGGTACACCAGTATGTACAGTATACTATAAGACCCACCCATTTCTTATGGTAAAAGAGAAAAAGTTGGGATGCAAAACATGTAGTGCTGCAAGATCACTCAGAGCAGAGCATAGTGGTAAACTCAGGTATACCTTCTCAAGTGAATGGCAAAATTGTCTAGTTGGCCCTTATGGTAACACGACTGCAAAACAAATGAAATCTTTTGTTTTTTTGTTCAAAACAAATAATGAACATAGTGTTTCCCAAAGTCATACAATTGCTGAAAGTATACTTAAAAAGCAACAAGCCAAAATGTTAGAAACAAGTTCTCAGAACTGAGTCTGAAATTCTTGAGTCTACTTTCAGTGTTTAGAACAGCCTACTATGTAGCAAAAAACAACCGGCCTTATACTGACCACTGAGTGTTGGCCATGTTCTTCATTCAAATGTCACATATAATAATATCATTACTTTATATCCAGGGAGATGAGACAGGCAATGTTGGCCACCATCAAACAAAGTCGACCAAAGCTAACAGTGATTGTAGATGAGAGCACCTTGTTAAGCAAGAAGTCCTGCCTGATTGTGTACCTCAGGACATCTGTCCATAATTCGCAGTCTTTGTACATACCTCGGAATACATAATTAGGCGCTCTCAATCCCCTCCCATCTTTTTACGCTAAACTCCCATTTTACCTTGGATCCTCCCATGAATGCAGATGTATGACATGAACAACGCAATCTGCCACTTTCAGCTCCCGCGACAGGCAGTTTGCGTTTTTACATCATTGCGGCCTGTTTGTACATACCTCGCAATGATTTTACACGCACGTTGCGAAACAAATACGCCTGAAGTGGGCGTAAAAGCGTTAGTACATCTGGCCCTGAGGCTAATCAGAGACATTAGACTGTCTCAGTCAGTAACTCTCATCAAGAGACAGATTGAGGCTTTTAGTTCAATGAGTAGAGAACCTGAGAGTGGCCATTTCTATGCATGCATATATATGCATTCTAAGCATGTTACGCAGTGGTGGAAGGGTTGTTCAATGGCATAGAATTGCACAGTGACAGAAGCCAAAAGTCATCGAGCCAGAAAAGTTTTATGAGGCTTTGAAAACCAACATGGAGGCAAGAATGGTGATAGAGGAAGAAGAGTCCTTATTTCAAATGGTGAACATTCTTCACAAAACAACTTGGCCTTCTGCTTTACCTCAAATGTACGGGGAACATGAACTGAGGGAGGTTTGCAATCTTTTTAGTATTGGCTTTGCTGGTATGAAGGCAAGCTTTAGGGATTTCAAAAGTGACCCCAGTCAACCAATGACTAACACTCTATTACTGACATGCTGTTGAAACAATTCTGTAAGCAGTGCAGAATGTAAGTGAGGTTTTTTCAGAAATTAACACAGTTGTTACACCTTAAGTTCCCTACTGAGAAAATGTGTCCTCTCTAATGTTTGTTAACATTGTCGGCCCTCCATTAGCATCCTGGGACCCCACTAAATTTGTTTTGAGTGGGTAGCAAGGAGGAGATCTGCAGAGTACCAGGCCTGTAAGAAAAGGCAGACTAATACTGATGTGTTTGCGTACCAGCCACTTTGGGAAGTGATGTTGTATACTCTGTACTGTGTACTGTTTTAAAGAATTTGTGTGAAATAAATTCAAATGTTGATTGTTAAAAACTAACCAGTGTTATCATCATTTTTATATCTTAATAATAGGCAGTTTGTAATGAAGCAACCACTGGAGCCAGTGATCAAAACTACATGCTTGGTTGCCAAGCTGGCAGCTTTGAAGAGTTTATGTTGAGTCCTGGTTAGACTATGTGCGTGTTAAACTCTGTTTGCCTTTGTTTGTGTGTGTGTGTGTAGTAGTAGTAGTAGTATTAAAGAGAGAGAATGGGAGAAGGAAGTTTGTGTGCCACATGAAGCACCAATAGTAGCAGAGCCCCCTCTTTTGTCAAGCCACATGCCAAAAATCTAGGTGTCATCCTTGATTCAGAGCTGTTTTAAAAGACAGATTAGCTCTGTAATCAAGAGTAGCTTCCATCAGCTGAGAATTATTTCCCATCTCAAACCCTCTTTGTCTCCCAAGGACTTAGAAACAGTAATTCATGCATTTGTTACATCCCGGTTAGATTATTGCAACTCCCTCTATTTTGGTCTCCCCCAGTCCCAACTTTCTCGTCTGCAATTGGTACAAAATGCAGCTGCTAGGTTGCTTACTGGCACCAAGAAATACCAACACATCACCCCTGTACTGGCCTTCTTACACTGGCTTCCCATTAGCTTTAGGGTCCACTTCAAAATCCTTCTGATTGTTTATAAGGCACTGCATGGGTTGGCTCCCTCATATATTTCAGACCTCCTCCATCCCCTCTCAGCATCCAGGTCCCTTAGATCTGCCGACAAGGGTCTTCTCTCTGTGGCCCGCACCCGCCTCAAGCAAAGAGGCGATAGAGCTTTTGCGGTAGCAGCCCCACTTCTGTGGAATTGTCTGCCCCCAGATGTTAGACTGTCTCCCTCCATCACCACTTTTAAATCAAGACTAAAGACCCACCTTTACTCCTTGGCCTTCCCTGCTTCCTAGCTGTCCATCTCTCTCCTCTCTTCTTCATATTCAAGTGTCTTCTGTACTGTTGCTATTTATTTGTTTAGGGCTGTCTATTTGTCTATTGTATTTCTGTATTTGTCTTGCTTACTTTCTCTGTGCTTGCCTTTTATATTTAGCTTGTTCTGATTTGCTTTTATTTTCTATTTTTAGCCATATCCTCTGTACAGCACTTTGGTCAGTGGAAACTGTTTTAAATGTGCTCTATAAATTAAATACTTATTATAAATTTAATACTTACTTACTTTACTTACAAAAGGAAACCCTAAGGAGCTTCTTCATAAAGGCAATGGTATTTTCTACCACAACATCAAAGAAAGAGCAGCTGAACACAGAGTTGTCTGCCTACTTGCAGACTGGGGCAGTCGTGGCTTGTAACCGAAGGGTTGCCGTTTCGATCCCCAACCAGTAGGAACAGCTGAAGCGCCCTTGAGCAAGGCACCTAAGCCCTCACCGCTCCCCGCACGCCGCTGTAGCAAGGCAGCTTACTGCTCTGTTATTGTGTGCGCTTCACCTCACTGTGTGTTCACTGTGTGCTGTGTGTTCACTAATTTACGGATGGGATAAATACGGAGACCAAATTCCTTGTACTGTATACGCATTCCTTGTATACTCAAGTATACTTGGCCTAGAAACCTATACTGTTTTTGAACACCTGTTCACACATCACACAATGCATTCTCACAAACACATTCCCAAATATCACATAAATTTAACACACACACACACACACACACACACACACACACACACACACACACCTATGTTGTGACTTATTGTTCACCCTGAACCTTTACCTCCATTTTTGAAATGACGAAAGTCCACTTTTATCAGGTTTTTTTTCAGGGTTGCCTTTTAAATTTGCATTTTTTCTATTGTTGTGAGCTTAATATGCAAATATAACACAAACACACACACACACACACACACACACACAATGCTGGGATGTGACTGCTATTGTTCATAGTGGTTTGTCATTGTCATAGTCTGGACCTTTAACTCCATTTTTTAAATGATTCGCCATGAAAGTGCACTTTTATCTATGTTGTTTTTAGGGTTTCCTTTTAAATGTGCGCTTTTTATTGCTGTGAGCTATCTTTTTTTTTCAAGTGTGTAGCCTTGTTGCGTGTGTAACCTTGTTGCAAATGTAGCCTTGTTGCAATTTTGTGGAAATATATTATGCATTTTGTACCATGGCTTCATTAGAACAAATACTCTTTGTTCAATTTTATTGTACACACAAATATAAAAATGTTTCAATATAAACCACCTACGAAAGTAACCAAGAATGTACTGGTATGATTGAAAACATTAAAAGGGTAAAAGTGTGCAGTCAAAATATCGAGATATATATTGTATATCGTCCCAGCCCTACTTTCAAGTTTATCCAGTGAGGCGGCTTGCCAGATAGATAGATACTTCAGATAGATAGATACTTCAGATAGATAGATAGATAGATAGATAGATACTTTAGATAGATAGATAGATAGATAGATAGATAGATAGATACTTTATTGATCCCCAAGGGGAAATTCAAAGGTATGTTAAAACGGCTTGCCATGGAACTGCCAGGTCATGGACAACGGCATTTGCAAGTAACCTAATCTAACATCGAGGGACTCTGCTTTCAAGTTCATTCATTGCGTTCCCAAATGCTGTAAGAAATTTGATAATTTCCATAATACGCAATAGTTTTAAACATGTTACATATGCCGGTGTAAGTATTTCGATTCCCAGTGCTAGTAGCCATTTTAACAGCAACTATGCGCTAACATAAGCTACCCCCTGTCAGAGCAACTTAATTAGCGATAACATATGGAGATGGTTCCGTAGCCTCTTTGACAGTTCAGGACAAATCCGTAAATCTGTCAAGATTTCAGCGAGATAAGAGTATTTGTGTTCGTGCAGATCACTCACCTTGCATCAGGTACCACAGAGCCCACCATATAGCTTGTCTGTGACAAGATGCACCGGAGATGCCGTTTGAAACTCTACCATAAGACAACTAGCCTTTATTATGTATAATCTATGCTCGTGCTTCGATGGCGGTTTCAGTTGTGCGTCCTCCTCCTCCTTTAGCAACAAACAAGCGCTGAAATAGAGCGCGCGGCGTGCGGAGCGTGCGTAATGTAATCTAGGAGCAGTGATTCGCCAAACCTCCCTAATTGCAGTTGCAGGGTGACTGACTTGTCATGTTTTGTTGCCCCATCATATTTTAGTGACAGAGTGAAGACAGTGCAAAATAGTGTAGTGATAATTTAACTAAAATGTGGAGACAGTGCCAATGTGGAGGCTTGTTTTACATAATACTTTTTTATTATTTTCAATTTTTTTTTCTATCTTTATTTATGGTTTGAAATAGCCTATTATTTGATACTCATTATTATTTATTTGTAGGCTTAATAACAACCAGAGCAGAGAAGAAAATTAAACCTGAGTTCCAATCCATTGCATTTTTATGCTAGCCTAATAGTTATTTTATAATCAGAAATATCAGTATCCGTACTCAGTATTGGATGACACTCACCTTAATCTGGCCGAATCCAATTGTAACTGCTGCAGCAGACGTGAAGCCTTTGATGACAGGATAGGAGATAAAGTCTAACAAAAACCCTGCACACAAAATTAAGTGAAAAATAAGTGTTGTATTGTAATTTGTTGTATTGTAATTTTGTGTATATGTAATTTGTAGCACTGTACTGTACGTCTTATTTCCATTGTGGTCCCTAATGGGGGACCACATCAACCAATACATCAGTACACTACTCAATACACCAAATATTTCCCTAAAAGCAATACAATAAACAAAGAATACCAATGTAATTGACATGTAAGCCATTTTTTCAGTGCCTGCTTAAAACATGGGCAGCCGTGGCCTACCGGTTAGCGCTTCGGACTTGGTTCGAACCCCGACCAGTAGGCACGGCTGAAGTGCCCTTGAGCAAGGCACCTAACCCCTCACTGCTCCCCGAGCGCCGCTGTTGTTGCAGGCAGCTCACTGCGCCGGGATTAATGTGTGCTTCACCTCACTGTGTGTTCACTGTGTGCTGAGTGTGTTTCACTAATTAATGGATTGGGATAAATGCAGAGACCAAATTTCCCTCACGGGATCAAAAGAGTATATATACTTATAAACATCCTAAATATCTAATGATCTTCTCCTAACAACCTGTTCCACAGACTGGTTGCTACATTTTGCATAATCGAAAAAAGACTACACAGAATTGCTTTCTTATCCAAAAATCTTAAAACTCTTGCCAGAGAACATGCTCTTTGATACCCTGGAATGGCAATGAGTAATAATGGTTATTACTTATGTTCCTTGTATCGTGGGGTACCAAATCACATCGGTGTATGTGATATAGGCGGGCCAGAGGCAAGCTAAACAGATGACGACAATGCTGCAACAAATCAGTCAGTAAACATTGGTCGTAGTGTTATCCAATTGCGTGCAGTGAGATTTTCAAATGCATGCTTGGGGTCTCCCCTCGAGTGGGCCATTACATTAGTCATGGCCAGACCCTTAATCTTTCTAGATTTGCAGGGTCTGGATTTACAGGCTCTCTCTTTGATTCACAAGTTTTCAAAATGTGAAAACGTTTGGCCAAAACTGTAGTGCCTTGATCACACATTTAAGGTTATCAACTGAAGTTATTGCTGTCATCAGTGCATACCAGGTGTTAGTCTGTGATTACAAAGCAGATAAATGTGTCAGACAGATTAACCCCAAATTCAATTTAAGTACACACTCCTGTTTATCTTAAAGTACTAGATCTATGCGCTTCTGAGGGCCACTACAAAACAAAAGACCATATTGCACTTGAAGTAGACAACAGGCAACATTATAACACACAAATAATGCAACTTAATCATATTTGAGTGTCAAATATGGGTTTTAAAGTACTATAATAACATCTTGTTTTCATTGCAATGTCATAAAGTAATATTACATCATGCCATACAAGGCTACACTGTTTAAAAAAAATCATGTTTAAAACATATGATCTTGCTAGCACATCAAGTGCAAAGAAGGGTAATGAGAACTGCAGACTCAATCTTGTAAACATAAAAGTTACTGTCCATTTCAACTCAACTTCGAAATAGAGTTAAGCAAAAGTATAATCATTAAGGCGTCCAGAAAGTCTCTGCAAAATGTAATACGTTTGCCCTTGCCAACCTTTTGAGTATTGAGTTTTTTGAGTAGCACCTTGAACCAAGAAAAACAAATTGTTTGTGTCAGCCATCATGCATGGAGCCAAAAATAGACATACCCATACATACACGCAAGATACATTTTGGATAGCGACCCATCTTTAAAGTGCCCATATTATGAAAAAATCACTTTTTCTGGGATTTGATGTGTTATTGTGTGTCTCTGGTGCTTCCACACACATACAAACTTGAAAAAAAAAAAACATCCATGCTGTTTTGAGAGAGATAAGGGTTTCTGGATGTATCCTGCCTTCAGCCTCCAGGGTGAGCTAGTCAAAATCGGCAAGGCTTTTGACGTCACAAGCCGAAAACATTTAAATATTCCCACCCACCACCTCCTTTTAGGGCAATTACGTTACGTGGATATAATGGAAACCTATGGAGCTGCATCGAAGTGGGCAGGGAAAAGGATTTATACTTACTAAATCGTTGAACAAACGTGAATAAAATGCACAAAATAAGGTTGGGGTAAGAGTTATCTGTTTGTTCATGGGATTCATTCTAATTCCATCACTTACATATTTCCTACAACTAGGTGAGATCATAGACTGTGTATATACAGTCTATGCTAAGCTTATGTTGTAGGCTACTGAAGTTCCACCCTTTGATAGCTAGCTAGCAAGCTAACCGTTTTACATAGAGATTATGGTAAGTGTTAGCTAGGGGCTAAATTCGTCCTCTCAACACTGGGGTATTGGAAACGAATTAGGTTGGTAGTGTACATAGTTTCGGCATGACTCAGTTACATATACACATTTCTTCATAACCATTGTGTTAGTAAAAGGATTGAATGTCCTGTGAATCAATATGTAACGTGTGACTAGCATCTAGCTGTCTTTCCCATTGGAATCAATAGCCACGTTTGCATGGACATTTTTATTTAAATCCGATTGAAATTAATCTAAAGATTTCAACCGACTTGTTTACATGGACGCTAAATAATCTAATTGGCAATTATTGACCAAGATAATATCACAGTGCTTCATCTGAGAAGATGCAATTCTGTAGCCTAACTATACTATGTAAAACGAAGGTGTAGTAGATGTTGAATTGGCGTGTTTCAGACGTTGCATAATCAACACCCCACCTCCGCACCAAGCCTAGGAGTTCAACTGTTTTTTAAGCCTCCATATCTCAGAAAAGAATGTAGATACAAGCTTAAACCTTTGCACAGTAGTTGTTGGGTAATATTTAGCATTATTGACATAAAGTATGAAGCAAAGCCAAGATGGTCAGGCGAGGCTGGAGTCATTTGTTGATTTGGCACGAATGACCCTGGTAACAGTTAATGGAGTGGGGCGTGGGTAAGTGAGCAGCAGCTCATTAATATGTAATGAGCAGCAGAAACTGCACACTTTGAAAGGGACTGAAAAAGAGTATAATAGAGGTAGGTGGGAATCTTTTCCTACAAGCTATTTCCAGTAAACAACTTCAGAAACATGTTTTCTGGAACTCATAGACCTATTTTAACTTGCTGAAAAATAGTCATAATATGGGCACTTTAATATTGGATAGCTATCTAAATTTGATCCAATATGTTCCTGAAAGTGCAAACTAAATATTTTACAGTAGCTTTACAATTTTGACAATCTGGTTTAAAGCCTAATCCTGACCTTTGAAAAACACTTGTGTTGATAGGGACTGTGGATATGTTGTTCATTTTCTTATATGTGTTCTCTATTCAATCATATCTGGTCTATTATTAGCCAGGCCTAAGCCTAATTTTGGACTGTAACTAGAACTTCTTTTTACTTGCTAAGTTCAGTAAGTTAGCGTTAACTGACGTGAATCAACAACAAAATAGCCTACTTCCATACTGGAGATTTCAGAATAGCAGAAGAGGCTTTGGGTTTGGTCGATGTGGGTTTTTTAAACTGGCTGCTACAGCTTGAAGTTAGAGGAGATAACGTGGCGCAGTTCAACACGTGTGTGTGTGTGTGTGTGTGTGTGTGTGTGTGGTCTCTTGGCATGCATGATGGACATGACATTGGGGGTGTGGCTGCATCGTCGATTCTACATTTGATTTCGAAGTTCGAGATTAAGATGTACGTACTACCGGTCAAAAGTTTGGGGTCACTGGGGGAGTTTTCAGATTACATTATGTGTTTACAAAATAATCAGCAGGTTAATCGACTATGAAAATAATCATTAGTTACAGCCCTAAATTAAAATATTAGCCTATAACAATAAAAAGAGGCTACAATAAATTAAGCACAAAAGCCTTCATAAAACATAAAAATCTCTTTCTTACCCAGTCTGAGGAGTGCCAGTGACACCTGGATAAGCCCACAAAGGAATGATAGCAGAACAGCATAGACAGGATCCCCACCGATGTAAAAGGCGCACAGAAGGGACATAATGGCTGTTGGCCCCAGGGTCACATCCTTCGATGTTCCCAAGACACAGTACATAAAACCACCCATGAAAGCGGAGTATAGCCCATACTGTAGAGCAGAGAATTCAAAATTAGACAAAGATGAGCCATGAATATGATAAAAGCACAACCTCAGCAAGACAAAAATAAAAAAGATTAACTGACAAACCTGCTTATCCACCATGGTATACGTATTGTCTTTGAGCATAATGGTGAGTGGAAAAGGACAAGTTTGCCACAGTGGGATGTTTTAAGTACAACAGACTTGAAGATGTAGTCCCTGATTTAATCTATTACACTTTTTTGCAAAATTCGACAAATTGCTCCTCACAGTTCCCTGGCATTCAGTTCTCTGTGTGCTCAAGAAACAGTCCACAGTACTGGCTTTCCAAACGGGAAAAGCAAATTCAACACTGGTCAGGTGTGTTGTAATGGCTATTGTTTTGGTGTACCTGTTTACACGGACCAGGTTGGGTGTTGCACCTAGTGAATGAGTGTTAAGATGCTGAAGGATTTATGCATGTGTCAAAGTTGAATTTAGAGTTGCCCTGTTGGGCATAAACAAGATCTGAGTGAACACATAAGGAGCAGAATATAACAGAAGATGCTGTTACAACACTGCTGACACTCCACTGGAAATATATGAGCTTCCTAAAGAGCCTTCCATGCATAAACCGAACAACCGTGTAATTTGACTGATTCATTTTCTGATAAATCACAGACTCAACCTCAAGTTTTCTCAACGGACATTAGGGTTTCATATTACTTGGCAAGTGTGCTACAAAGACCTTAAGCCCAAAGATTGCACTGACCTGCACAGGTAAACCTGCCACCTCAGCATAAGCCAGAGCCTGTGGTACAGTGGTGAGTCCTACTGTAACACCTGCAATGATGTCCATCTGCAGCCATCTGAAGTTGTATTTAGGAAGCCAGGTCAGAATCGGTATCCATCTATGGAAGGTGCAGAAAGAGCAGCAGGACACCCACTTATGCTGAGCTGAGTTTCTGTGTATGGGGATCTGACTGATCAGTGGCTCCATTTTCTATTCCTATACTTCCCAGTAGCAGCTTGCATCAATTAGATCTTCACAGCACAGAGGTTTTGCACCCTCACCTTCTTTTGAGGCTCAAGTGGCCACAGCTAAGCTAATGAAGACCATTGGCTTCATGAACTCAAGACTCACTGGCAGAACCTGAACCAGTCTTGTGTTCTTATTGAATAATGAGTCTTCGAAGCTTTGATCATTGTATTCCGACAGAGAAATGTCCAACTTTCAGAATGCCTGCATGTACTAGAATAGGAGGCAATATTTCATCTTCATGCTTTAGCTCTGTAAAGAGAGAAAAAAAAATGTTATTAGGCTACGCGAGACATTTAGCCTGCATTTTTCAGAAGTTGGGCAAGCCTATGGTCAATCCAATATAGCAATGGAGAGTGGAGCAGTGGAGAGGTTTATTTGGCTATAGTCTGCACTAAATTCTGCCACGAAGGCAACACCAATATTCAATCTTGATATCCCCCTGAAATTCTGAAATGAACTCATTCAAATTCCGATTGAATTGACACAACCTCCAGCTACCTACAAAACATGACCTAGTATGAAAAACCTTCGGCATAATTATTATAACGTGTAAACTTTGAATTTGAATACAACGTTGTAGCCTACCTTAGTTTTGATCCATAGGTCCTTTCATTTTGTCTACTTGAATTGTTATCTTTGACACGATATAATCACAGTAGCTTCAGTCCGTTTACTTCCTCTATTGTGGCCAGTGTGGTCTGCGAGTGTTATCGTCAAACTCACGTCATCACGTGACAATCCTCATATGACTAGCACAAGGGGTGTAAGGCGGAAGTTGTATAGGTTACAACAGGCTACAAGTGTTGCCAATATTGTGTGGGTCAGCCCTTAACAGCCAATGGAAACCAAAAGAACATGAGATTTCCATTCAACAGTAATGCAATTCTTCAACATGGCATTAGAATACACTAGATCCTGGTTAGTTTGTCTGGCCTTTTTATTAAGCTACAGCTGCACCGTAGAATCTAAGCAGAGAAACGTGCTACTCATCATAGGTAAGAACATTGAATTCAGAACATTCAAATTTAACAAAGTTATGTCATACTCATTGAAAACGTAAGGAATATTCTTGTAAGGTCTGAACACAGTTGTGTCCGTACCCTTGTGTGAAAACAGCTGACGATGCTGGCTTCGAGACAGAGGTTTATAACAACACAGTGGTTCGCACACCTCATCTCCGCGCTCTGTCGCAGCGCAGCTTAATATTGCAGAACGCATTCACATCGGTCAGCAGCTGCTCCCCAAGCCGATCCACCATCCTCACAGGGCTCCCACAGGTAGGCAACGTCAGTTATGTCTTGAACTCTACCTAGCCTACTACAACCTACTACTAACTTCTCGCCCGCGTCAACCTATCATCACTTTTTGGCCCATTAGGTTAAAATGGCCTATTTTACCGATCTGTCTCGGTGTTGGCTTAAAGTGGATGGTTGACGTTTTAGGCCGAAGAAAAGTTTTTGGAAAAAATATTAGGCATGGAAATCACTGAGACCTGTTGTAGGCCTAGCCAGAGGCAATAAGGAGACAAAGCACTCATAAAATTCTCTACATAAATGCATGGGTTAGTTTGTAACGCCATATGGCAGACAAAAATACATCCATACATGCCAATCATGTGGTGTGTTGTGAATACATCGTGCCAATCATGTGTTGTGATCTAGCAGCTGGAGCAAGGTTGGTGTCGTGAGGCCTTGCGCACGTGCATTTCTGCCGAAATAGATGCCAGATAAATGCCCAAAAAGCGTTACAATATGGCTGCCGAGTGGAGGGACTTGCCTAAAAGGACTTTGACATAAGCCTACTGACTCAAACATTCCCTCCAAAATATATGCCTATGGTCTTTTCGATTTTGTGATTTATATTTATTCACTAATAAGTAAGAAAACACAGGAAAATGTAACAAACAGGCTTATGCTGAAATTGAAATCGGAACTCAAAGTCAAGTTCAAAATTTACACTGGCGCTCAGACCAATGCAATTCCTGTACACATATTTGAAAGACTGTTTATAGATACTGCTACCCAAAGGCTCATCAGCTATGGGGGAGAGTTCCTGAAAGTGAAGGGGCACCTGCCATCTGAAGTGTAAGTACACAAACACCTCCACTGTACTTGAATTCTACATAATAGACACCAAAGCACAAAGCATCTCCCATCCTAGGGATGAGAGCTAGTCTAGACCTTTAAGTTAATCAAGCTGATACTGGCTGTGGCCGAGGAAGAAATGATCCCTTACAGAAATTTCAGGTTTCTGGCCAACAGTTGCCGCAAACAATTGCGGTTAACTTTCGGCAATGTTGCAAGCAAATTTGCAAATTAGAAGAAGTTTGCCATTATTGGCTAAGAATGGTGGCAAATCACTGGTGAACACATTTGCCACTAGTGGCAAACTTCTCATTGTTGCCGGAACTTTGCTGGAAGTTTGCCTCTAGCGGCCAACATTGGCAAACTTTTGGCAATATTTTCTAGTGAACTCATTTGTTTCCCACAAACCACCCACAAATCTGCCGCAAACATTTACATTTTGTAAGGGAAGCCATGCACAGACACAGACAGTTTTCCTAAAGAATACGCAGACATCTCTGAAACAGGAGCTTGACAAGATGGAAGAGAGCAATGTGATCTGCAAAGTGACAGAGCCCACAGAATGGGTCAACGCCCTTGTAGTCGTAGATAATGCCCCAGGCAAGCTGAGAGTCTGCCTGGACCCCAGAGACCTCAACAAGGCTATACAAAGACGTCACCACAAAAGCTTGCCAGAGTGAAATACTTCAGCATCCTCAACACCAGATCAGGCTATTGGGCCATAATTGGTATCGTCCTTGCTAACAACATTCAAGACTCCTTTTGGCAGATACAGGTTTCTGAGGCTGCAATTCGGAATCAATTCGGCACATGAATCCTGACAAATGTCAGATAGGTGTGACAGAGGTCAGCTGCTTCGGCCACACACTCTTGGGGCAGCTGTGGCCTACTGGTTAGCGCTTCGGACTTGTAACCGGAGGGTTGCCGGTTCGAACCCCAATCAGTAGGCTTCATGGCTGAAGTGCCCTTGAGCAAGGCACCTAACCACTCACTGCTCTCCGAGTGCCGCTGTTGTTGCAGGCAGCTCACTGCGCTGGGATTAGTGTGTGCTTCACCTCACTGTGTGTTCACTGTGTGCTGAGTGTGTTTCACTAATTCATGGATTGGGTTAAATGCAGAGACCAAATTTCCCTCACGGGATCAAAAGAGTATATATACTTATACTTATATACTCTTGCGTCAAGCCGGACCCGGCGAAGGTGAAGGCGATACGGGAAATGTAGCCACCCACAAGCAGAGGGGAGTTGGAAACAGTCCTTGGGATAATCAATTATTTGGCCAGGTTCCACATCTCTCCGAGGTAAATGCACCACTACGTCAACTATTAAAGCAGACAGTGAGTTCCTATGGGACAAAAAAGACAACTAAATATTCATGCAGATAAAAGAACTGAAAAGAAATACACAGAGAAATATTTACTTTAGTAAAAGTAAAAGTACCACAATGACAACCCTACTTAAGTAAAAGTAAAAAGTACCTGCTTTTAAATGTACTTTAAGTATTAAAAGAAAAAGTATTTGCATACTGATTTATTCTCTTAATATCTATATTCTAAAAGGAAAAATCAGTATGGGCTGTGGCATTTTAATTAAGCTAGTTTTAGGTTATACTCGACTAGATAGTTTTAAGTTGCAATTGTGCTTACCATCTGTGGCCCAGTTTACATTCTGACCTACAATTCTAGAGACTGTAATTCTGGTTATCTACTAGGGTGATCTGCTGAGTAATATCATTCAGCAAAACACGAGAGCCTGAAGTTTAACGGGGTAGACAAGGGAAACGTCGGGTGGATCGTAATGCCAATTATGCTGATTGAACAGAAAAGTTGCTGAGAAAGGTGTCTTTATGATTAAGTTCAGTTTCACTTGCGCAGACGCATAGACATTGAATGAGCGCTCACGTTACTACCCCCCAATTGTAGGCTATGCATCTTTATTTAATCACACACAATTAAGGAATATTTCCTAATCTGGAAAATGTTACGTTTTTTCCGGCCACCGGTTCATTAATAGTCTACCATTCATTTGTGCCGCAAATGATCAGACGTGTGACAGAAGCATGGGCATAGCCTGTAACTTCGCTGATCCGCGGATAGCAATCTCATCGGAGAGGAGGCCCTAACGCTGCAGATAACAGACAGAGAAAGGCACAGAACACAGTTGCATGTACAGTGTAGCCATGGGTCTGGTGAATATAGCCTACCGAATGCAGATGGCTACAAGCTCACGCTTTGCCTGGTCTAGACTAGAAGCTTATGTTTCTAAGAATGCACGTAGCGCTCCAGAATCTTTGGTAGCAACCCCCCAGTAAAACAAACGTGTTTGTCAGAGAGAAAAAAAAAACTGATCATAAAATGTATTGTAAAAAGGAACGATGGTGTTGTAGAAATGTAGCGGAGTAAAAGTACAGATAATTGCTGTAAAATGTAACGAAGTAAAAGTCAAAAGTATGCACTATAAATTTTACTTAAGTAAAGTACAAATACGTGGAAAATGTACTTAAGTACAGTAACGAAGTATTTGTACTTCGTTACATTCCACCACTGCTGATAACGCACCAACCTGTGCTAGTGTACTTTGACCCTCAGAAAGAACTGAGAAGTAATGCTTCAAAATGTGGCCTCGGTGCTGTCATGCAGAAGGATGAAAAGCCCATTGCCTATGTCAGTGGTTCTTAAACTTTTTGTCTGGTGACCCCACAAAAAAGTATGGCGAGGTCTGGCGACCCCACTTTCCCCAAACCCATTCTAAGTCCTTACTCAAATACCCCCCTCAAACGTTAACAACTAAATCAAGCAAAAACTAGAAAGCAAAGTCATTTGTTTTATTTACTCCATATGAACAACATCACAAACAAATAATCACGATTAAACAAGTGTAGGCTGCCGCCATATCAGATCAGAGCGCTATGTGCGTAGCGCGCGTGCACACACAAGCACGCACACACACATACACATGCAGCATTAGGCCTACAACGTTACATTAATTATATTTATGGCGATAACAATAACAGTATTTTTTTATTTCCCTTTTCTGGTTTACTATCTTTAACAATTTCAATGGGAAGGGTGGGCATGCTTCCGTGAACATAGCAAGTTAATTCTAGGAGGAATGCTGCATACGGCGACACAGAGATTTTCCTCCACGGTGCTGAGCCGACATCTGTATTTTGAGATGTCGTTTCATTTGACAGGTTTTAAGCTCTCATTCGCCAGAACATCGCCGCAAATCACACATTGTGGGTGGTCGAGGTTATCTTTAACTTGGCAAGTGAATGCATATTTCAAAAAATCTTTCTGATAAAGCCGACGCACCGTTTGTTCTTTTTTTATTCTCACCGGCCTGTAGACTTGTTCCATCTGAGGATCACGGAGGAGTAGACGCACTGGTAGATGGCACTTTTGTTCAATTTTTTAAGCAGCCACCCTTCAATTTTGGCTAGTAGGCTACCTATGTTTTTTGTTTTGTTTTACTTAAAATAGCGGGAACAAGTTGAGTTTGCATAGTGGGAGCAGATTGTTTCAGCGGACCAGTAGCCCATAGGCTGAACCAGATCTCGTTGAAAGACGAAAACATTTCTCTCTCTTCTCTTAACTGCGTGTAAATAAGAAAAAGGCAGAAAAGGCCAATATTATTTTCCTTTGTTTCACCTAATAATAATTTCAGACTGAATACAGAAAATAATTGGAGACCCCACGGAAGTTTTTGGCGACCCCTAGTTTAAGGATCACTCGCCTATGTAACGGTTGCCAGCTAGCTTAGCTGTGCTTGTGGAACGTTGGTAAATCTCACTCCCCGACGCCTCAAGAGTGCTGCTGGCATGCGAGCTAAGGGCTTTTAGCTCAACAGCACGCTCGCCTCCCGATCCGAGGTGCTGCTGTTTGCGGGTTCGAGTGCGGGCGTATGCAGGGCTGAATCGCGCAGGTTCAACACAACGCAGGTTACACCTATGCTTCCAAGTCACTCAACAGCACTAAAGTGAACTACGCTCTAGTGTTAATTTCGTCAGACGAGACGAGAGGAAATATGTTCGTCAACAACCTTTTTTTTCATGACTAAGACGAGACGATGACGAGACGGCAGTAATGTCCTGAAACACTGACTAAGACTATCTTAAGATGCATTATTGTTGACGAAAAAAGACGAGACTAAAATGTTTTGCATGAAATAAAAACTAAGATAAAATCTCTTCATTTTCGTCTACAAAATGAGAAGACAGAATATCTAGCTGTTACGTTTTCAAAATATTCCGAAAGAGTTCATACGCAACAGCTTTCCTGTAGGCTAGTCTACGTGCTGTTGCTGCAACCCTGTGGCTGCAACACGAAACTACATGGAACAAGAACACTGGAGATTTCTGCTAGAGTTAGCAAGCTAACTACCTAAGCTTTATGCCACAATGCTACATACCCAGAAGTTGAAGCTTCTCTCATACAAATTAACATCCCCCAGAATGTCCATACGAAAATGTTCATCATGTAATGTCAACTATTTAACTAGTTAGACTGATGATGCAAAGTTTGCTAGCAAGTAAGCTAATATGGAAAGTTCGCTAGCAAGTTAGCTATGGCTAAGATGGAGAGTCTGTTTGGGGCACATATCGCCATCTAGCGAGGCGGAGTAAAACATTAATACTTTGGTCTACGACAGTGTTTCTCAAACTTTTTCAGTTTCAGGACCACTTAACTAACCCTAGCTAAAAAAAAAAAAGATTATACCTACTTCAACAGTAGCCTATAATTAGTCTACACTATAGGCCTACACACTGAACCACCTTGCTTATTGTCTTTGCACTTTGCTTATTGTGTGTGGATTCATACTGTATGATTTAAACTGGCATATCTTACATAGACAGTGTTGCAGAACTGTTTTTACATACAAGTTGGTTCAATATTGCAAACAACTCATCTATATTATATTTTACCACGTCTGCTCGCGGACCACTTGGGATAGCTTGCGGACCACCAGTGATTCCCGGACCACACTTTGAGAAACACTGGTCTACGAATATGACAGTGGTCCAGTCAAATCTTTTACTGTCTATGGTCAAATCCCAGCCGAGCTATAACTGAAGCTCGACTTACCTGTGCATGTAAACATACTGACTGACAAAAAATCAGAATGAGTAATTATAACAGACGAGTAGCCCTGTGGACACACAATATTGTTGGAAAATTGAGATGTGTGAAACACTATTTGACTCAAATGGTAATCAGAAATAATTTGTTATAAAAAAAAGACTAAAATGTGTTGACTAAAACTGACTAAGACTAAGATACCTTTAGTTTTCTTTTGACTAAAACTAGACTAAAATGACGAGACTTTTAGTCGATTAAAACTTGACTAACAAAAATGATATTTGAATGACTAAATATGACAAAGACTAAAAAGGACATTTCGTCACAAGACTAAGACTAGGACTAAATTAAAAATAGGTGACAAAATTAACACTACTACGCTCAGATAGAAAAAGAACTGTATGCAGTTTTATTCGGCTGCAAGTGCTTCTACGAATACAGTCACTGACAAAAGACTTGTCACTCCTTTTAGAAATTTTGTTTTTTAAGCAAAATACACACACTTTTTAGAGTTTTTTTTTGAGAAAACAAACAAACCAGGACCATTTCAATTAGAGCCCGACCGATTTATCAGCAGGCCGATATTAGGCATTTTCCAAACTATCGGTATCGGCATTTATAATGGCCGATAAATGAATATTTTAAAAATAAAATAAAAACGGACGAAACACCCTCAACCATGTCATGAGTGTTGGCGTTGTATAGTTTGTCCACTCTACACTGTCCCTGTTGGCAACACTCGTGTATAACGCCACACATCCTGCAACCTGCTGATCCAGCCGGGCAGAGAGAACCAGTTATCCGCGAGTGAGATCATCAGTGAAGTGTGTTCATGGTGATTTGGTCACGAGACATACATTGCTTGAAATAACAATTAAAACAACATTCCCATCAGTTCTCTTAACTCAAATAAGCATGACAAAATTTGTGAAAACAATGTCCAGTTTTGCTGCTGTTAAATAAGCCGAGAGTGAAGCGGAATTAGCTAGTAATTACTGTATGTTACGTTATTACAGTGTAGTTGACTGTCTGTCCTTTTAACTTTGGACAATGTGACTGAAGATGTATTTCTTTAATAGCGTGACAGTTATAGCAGTGAGACGTATCATCTCTCCCCGGCCTGTTATTTTGAAAGCGTATGTTTTACAATTTGCAGTATGACGTTATCCATTGCTAAACTAGAAATGTAATGCCAGAGGAATTACAATAGGGGATGGAAAGCTGCTGGGTTAATGGTGGGGAAATTCCTGAAAAAAAACATTGAATCACTTAATCTTTGCGTTCATACAACCTTGTACCAAAAAACCTTGTGCGTCAGGCATTCTTGAGATATCACACTCAAGGTGGGTTTGGCCTTGACATTTGACTTCATCATTGAGTCCATACAAATGTTCACACCAAATTTGAAGCATGTGCGTCAAGCCGTTCTGAAGTTGTGACACAAGCATGAAAGCTGGCCTTTGGAAAATGTAATTCAGAGTATGCAATGCAAGACTACTGTACCTGCAAAACGGGGCTTTCAGTTGGTGTTGATGACTGCTCATTCTGCAGCGAGCTAACAATTACTTTGTCAACGTTAAAATAATTGAATCAACGTCGCACTGCAACATTTATTCTACATCACTTTTGCACCCTTCATTAATATTAAAGCAACGTTGAAATTCTAACTACAGATCAATGGGATTTCAATGGTATTTCCACTTAAATGAATATTGAAACAATGTTGAAATTACAACCAAACTAAAGATCAACGTGATTTCAGTGCTATTTCAATTGATATTAAACCTCAGTAAACCACTATTAGCCTAATCTGGCAAAATATTGGGAAATTCATATCCTGCTTTATCTACAGCCAGGATAAATTTGGCTAGGCCTAGGTATGTCTTGTTTAGGCTACACAAGCTTGCATAAATAACCATTGACAACTTGTTATCAGTTAAGCAAGTGCATTTATTCACTCTTCATCTAGAAATTCACGTGTACTGTGTTTTCCTGCCATCCATAGCAGTTGCAGTCAGCCTGATCCTTCAGTAGCAGAGTGAAGCGGCACCTAACAGAAATAGAAGGGGGGGGGGGGGCGGGACAGCTGTTAGATAAATATGTTCAACTGAGCAACAAACTAACAGCTAAGCCTACAATCAAGTTATTTTACGCCAGTGGTTTTCAAACTTTTTCTTTCATTCCCCACTTAGATCAAGGGGGCATTTTTAAACCCCACCTGTCCCTCATCGCTCTAAGAAAGTGGTAGGTCAAACTTAAAATTGTCAAATTTATTGAAATAATGACAAGTTCCAAATATATCCTCGGCAGCAGAGTTAAAATCAGCTGGTGCTGCAGATATAATAAATAAATACATAATGTGCCATTGTAAATTAAAGGTCTCATTCACCGAGAAACCGTTTAATACTTGTTCCTTTCGAAATACTATAGCTCACTCCAAGTTGCATATGCATGCTGCACGTGAAAATGATCTTCTACCCCCATTGCCCGCATTAGCCAATGAAAGAAAATACACGGAAAAACAAGCGAATCAGAAAAAGCCCTTCCCTGTGACGCCGCAGGGAAAACAATTATTCATGGCCTAGCCCACCTTGGCTTGTGACCGCCCACAGGAAGACAGGAATATTTTGGCCAGGAGATTGTCTCTCTGCAGCTAGTAGGAGCTAACAGCAAGTTGTTAACATGGCGGAGCAAATTCGTGCCTGTGTTATTTGTGGCAATAACACATCAATGTTGCATGTCTTGCCTTAGAAAGAAGAGTTGAGGAAGAAATGGTTGGAATTTATCGTTGGAACACCACCACCGAAGTATAGTGCAACATTAGTTCTGTGTTCCAATAATTTCGACCACACTCACTGTGCCTGCCTACAGTTAGAAAGTGGTTTTGCATTGATGTTCTGAAAACCTGGACCTGTACGTCACGACGATCGACCACCAGCTCACAGGCTGTAAGTACAAACAAACTTTTCCACCTAACGACTGTTACAAAATAGCATGTTCATATTCTTCGTTAGCATGCATGAAAAGGGCACAAGCTAGGCTTAGGCTAGCCTATATTACAGGGAGCTACACCAGGCACGTAACTGAAGTGTTCTGTTCGCGACGTGTAAAATCAGAGAATGTCTAATAGGAAGGGCTCTGGTAAAATCCATTAGAGCAATGGTCTATTTTTTTGAACGTAGCCTACAGGCCACGCGCCAGGTGTAGCTACTTCCATTGATTAGACTTATTGGAAGCTAATTGTTGCAGAAGACGCAACGCGAACGGAATGCTTCAGTTACGTGCCTGGTGTAGCTACACTCATAAGAAACTGTATGACCACACTACCCAGAGATTTAGCTTGTTGAACCTATAATCTTCTAACCTAAGCGTTAAACCACAAATAATAATATTGGCAACAATATCTTATGCTCAACTAAGGACTGGTATTGTTCTAGTCTAAACAGGGAAAATCATCAATACCCGTGCACTATAAGGCTAAGTTGCAATCACTAGAGCCCAGGTATTTACACTTCAGTCTAATTTATGTCTTCTTGCCATTATTACATTGGCCTTTGTAGGCCTACAATGATGTTTTGTTTGATTACTTGCTGTTTACTTAGTGTTTTGTATGTCTTCCAGAGCACATCCTCATGTCAGGCTACACAGCTTTCTAGCCTACTTTAGGTCATCACGTTAGAAGCAAAAGTTTGTGATCTAACTTTTATTGTTGTGTTAGTTAGTTTCTAGAAGTCTTTTTCTAGTAGGCTAATACAGGTTCTTATGTGCTCGTCAATGTTTGGGAAAGTCAATTCATGGATTTCTTCAGGTCACTTTCCACAGGTGTATAAAATCAAGCACCTCGATTATGAATGTAGACTGCATGGTGCTTGATTAATACACCTGTGTAAATGGACCTGATGAAACCCATGAATTGCATAACAGATAGAATTGATATTACCGAATGTCTTCTTGTGGGTGTGCTACTTAGTAAATCATACACCTTACCACAGTCACTAAAATATTTTTGTTTCCATTGTGCCAGTACAGTTTTGTTTGAGATAGTGAATGTCCTGTGTACTATTAGTATCTTGTAACTTGACAGTAATACACATTTATTTACTTTAGGTACCCAAACAGAATACTTCATGAAAAGTATGAGTATTGATACAAGCACTTCGGATACACCATGGGCATGGGGGCCTGCTACCTCTACTGCCATCAAGCCTGTTCATCCAAGGCCAGCTAGAAGACCTCGGGTTGATCAAGAGGAGGAGGATGAAAGCGACATCTCCACAATAACACCTGATGGCTCCACCTATGGCCCAGCGCAATCAAAGAGCAATGTAATAGAATCATCACAGCCAACGAATGTGTTTTGTGTGTTGTCCCTTCGGATCCCCAGGACAATACAAGCCGAAACAGCAACTCAGACCTTTTTCCCTAAATAATCCCAGCACCATCTTACAAAGGATCTGTAGGCCAGATGTCTGCATCGTCTGGCAAAAAGAGGACATTGTTAATTCTGTGCATAGTTTGAATGTTCTTGTTTTGTGTTTGCATTATTTTAATAGACTGCAATATTACTATTTGTCAGTGTTTCACGGACCACCTAGCAAAAAAAAACAGTAGACCTACTTCAACAGTATATTACACAATAGGCCTTCTCACTGAACCACCTTGCTTGTTGTCTTTGCACCTTGCTTATGGTGTCAGAGGATTCATATGATTTAAACTGGCATAGGTTACATCAGTGTTGCAGAACTGTTTGGATTTACATACAAGTTGGTTCAATATTGCAAACAACTCCTCTATTATTTTACCACATCTACTTGTGGAACACTTGAGATAGCTTGCGGACCACACTTTGAGTACTGCTGTATGTAAATATAATAAAGTTATTTATTGAAAATTGACCTGTTTTGTATATTTGTTTTAGGAGTTTCATCAGTTTTTGTCCCTTTTAAGCTAAAGGTTTATCTTACCTTTCATATCTTCTGTCTCACAGAGGGCCATAGTTGTCATAGTCGAATGTTTAGTGCATTTTGAAGGGAGTACATTATGCTAAAGCAGACCGGTTCTAATCCTGGGTACAGGATCATACAGACAACAGGGGTACTGGTGTTGCCCATTTTTCTAACCACATGAGCAATCCCCTTACGAAAAAGTAGTATAGGAATCTTATAGTATTTGGGACAAAATATTATAGTAATCTTATAGGAATAATTGGGACATACAGTACTGTAAAAGTACTACTAATAACTATAATATCCTGTAACCGCTATAGTTTTTCTATAGTAGTCTTATAGTACCTATAGTATGTCCAAATACTATAGTATTCCTATAAGATTACTGTAATATTTAGTCCCAAAATACTATAGTAGGCTACTTTTTCTGTCATACGTGACAGAAAACAACTTGAGTAGGCTAACCTCTGCCATTGTCAGGCTATCAAAGCCATAGTTCTCATTACCGGAGAAGTCTTGCAGCACACATCCTCTGCTTCTGTAGGCATTCTGGTACAATTCCAGCAAAATATAGCTAGGTAGGCGTGTTTGCATTTAGATCTATATATATATTGGGCTATGACCAAGTGGTCTTTCAATGATAGTATCATGGAATTCAAACCATAACTATCTAGCTATTCCGATAGCATTAGCAGGCTAGGTCAGTGGCTGAACTGCATTTAGGGTGCTTACCTGTGTTGTGAAGTAAAATATCTACTAGGAAGATTGCAAACACTTTTGACTGTGTAAAGAAATAGGTCTTTATTTTAAAACGTTTCCAACTGTTTATTACTTGAAAGCAAGATGACGATTGTCACAAACGTTTACCTCTTTTAGGAGAAATTTTAAGCTGACAGGCAATTGTTACCATTCTATTAAACCAACGTTCACCGACAAACGATCAGGAAGCGGTTCTTCTTCCTACTCGAATATTAGGATCAAACCCATGAAGTTGTATCTCCGAAGACATTTTGTGCAACAGTTTTGACTCGAGTTTTAGCCAGGTTTTAGCACTGTAAAGTTGAATACGGAGCATAGCACAGGCAGAATCGGATGAGGATGCACTGGAGGAAGCGTCACAGTACTGTTAGCCAATCAGAGGTGAATTCATTAGCATGTCATTAATATTCATGACTAGAGGCGAAATCCAGTTGTTCCTCCCCGCCCACCTTCCCCACCAAACTAGAACAGCATGAAACAGACGCAGGACAGCATTTTTTTCACCAAAACCGGCTCAGAGGGCATTCATCAATACTACAGACCACTGCAAAATTAATGAAAAAACGATGAGATGAGACCTTTAAACACACATATTTCTGTTTTCCAGCAACATATTAGGAAGCATAGGCCAATATTTACAGCATTGTACAATATATTCAATGAAATATCAACATGCTGCATTAAATGGATCACTGCTGGTTGGGAAATATTTTTGAAATAAACTTTGCAGGGATGTGATGTAGGCCTACAGTGGCTCCCGAATCAGACGTTTCAGTGATTTCACTCAGATTCTCAAAGGCATAATACTGTCGCGATCGAGGCGCCTGTCCCATACCTCAAGTTTTTTGGTGAATGCAGTAATCTTAGATCTGCTAGGTGAGGTAGGTGCTTGTCTTAGCCTTGTAACTGGAGATTTAACTCATTGAGCCACTCATACAAACGTAGTTCAAAACGAAGGCTAAGTTTCAGCCAGTGATTGTTTGCCATTTCCCTCGTCAGGCCAGCTATCGCTACGAAAGGCGGCTGGCTGGCAATTTGAGTGCTTAGCTAGCTGCTACCGCCTCCACTGCACACAACCGCGAACCTAGAAACATGAACTTACTATGTTGCTAAGCTACAAGTTTAAAGCTAACGCCAGCTTGCTTGCTTACTTGATTAGCCGAGTCGTTTTAAACAGACTTCACACACTCCATTCAACGGAAAAAGTCCGTTTCATCGTCGTTTGTTGGACGAACCAGACAACAAGAACGTAAACTTTCTTCAAGAGGATGCTTGACAGCAGCAGTGCCTGTAGAATCGAATCAATGAGGCAAGGAGAACGCTACTGCGCATGCGCTCAAGTTAATTACGGGATGTGTAGTTTTAGGGCGCACCAGATTGTATGCATTAGAAGCTGAGACGGTTGAATTCACAGGTGACACCTGTGTCAGTGTTCTAATTTGCCCGGGAACTACTCTGGGAGCTTAACGAGCGCAGCTGGCTTTAGGCCATTATGACATCACAGCCATTCAAGTCTATGGGGGAAAAATTCGATTTTTACCATTTTTAATCCCCTATTTCTCAAAAAGTATAAACTTTTAAGAAAATCTGAAAAAGTTACTCTGTTGTCCAACTCCAGGCCTACAAAACGGTTATTTCAACATGTCTGTACGTTAAGCGGTTAGAGTCGCATTAATTCTTGAAAAGGTAAAAAGAAAAAATGGCTATAATAATAATAACTAGAAATGCAATTCCAAGGAATTACCAGTGCATGAAAATGCTAAAGTTGTGATGTAAAATATCATGTATCATAGTTAAAATAGATAATACAGAGATGGTTACTACGGTGATGCTAGGATAGACATGGTGGCTGCATAGCTTAATAAAAGTTGATAGTTTAAAAGTAGACTGTTTAAAAGCTGAATGTAGATAGTTTAAAAGTTGTTGATAGCCAGTAGATACAGAGGGTCCCCGTTAAAAATTGACACTTCATTCACGATAATGGTGATTCACGCAGCTGGGTGACATGTAAGTACAACTGCAGCCGCTTGGGGGCAGCATAGTCCGCTGTGGCGTTCAACGGTCGAACTGGACGGCGCATTCGACAGCAAGGGCTGTGATTGGCCGAGTTTTCAGTGCGTTTCTCTGTTTTTAGCAGCCCCTGCAACATGCTAATCCACTGTAGCCTAAGCTTTGTACATAATGTTAAACATAGTTTTGGATTCAGTGGCAAGATTTCTTGATTGTATAGTGCCTGTCTCTCAGTAATGTTTTAAAATGAGAGCTTCGTCAGCTGGCAGTAGGCTACTTTGTCGTAGTCATGAGAAGTTCGCTTGCTAACAGAACATAAAAATGCTGCCCAGAAACCTTGTGAATAGTTCTGACACTAACGAGGTTGAAATATAGCCTTTGCCTACAGCATCTCCTTAACAGTAAAGTGAACAAAATGACAGCATTCATATGACAAAGGAAAACGAATCCGGTCACTCAAGACTGTGCCGCAGCCGTGGGGCAGAAGACGCTTGGTGGCCGTCCACAACGTTATAAACTTAACCTAAATAGTCGGCTGCTGTAAGCTACAATAGGATTTTATTGTATACCCCTGTTGTCTCAATGATGATAACATCTCATTTCCGACTATATTTCAAAGTGTGCCGTTCATTTGCATTATTAACATAACATCGTATTTTGTCATTTTTGGTGAAGACATGCATTCCGTTAGGGATATTGAACATATTTAACATTCTCTAACCATCGTGATTTCGAATTGGTGCAGTTGTCAGCACAAAAACTCATTTTATTCTTTTGCTCTTTTGCATTGCTCTATGCTGTTCTATGGTGCTTTCTGCCTCTTGGTTGCGCACGCATGTTTTCGTGGCGTTTCATAGAAATCCATATATAATGAGCGCATAAAACGACTTGTTGACGTTTTGGGACATTAATCTACATGTAGGCTACGTTAAGCTTTAAGGATTGTATGTCCTTAATTTATTTATATAGGCCTATTTAGGCTACTTGCGCAAACCCTGGATACTTTTATTGCCACACAACAATATTGGTGGTATTTGTTACATTAGCTTCAAAAGGCACCGCTTCAGAAAGCTGCACTGCTTGTGAAAGAAGGGGGTGGGGGAGGGGAGCTTGCAGCCAAGTGTCGGAAAAATGCATAGCCTACAACACAGAACCCGCTTCTCGCATTAGTCACTGACAGTAGACACGCTTCCAGCCTAATGACTTTCACACATTTTGAATGATTTACAGCAGGGGTCTCAAACACCCGGCCCGCGTCCTGCCCAATTCCGGCCCGCGACGTATGACAAAATAATAATGTTATCCGGCCCTTGAGGCTATTAATTGCGACAAACAACGATACTGCTTAAAATAGACGATAGATCCAGGTACGGTGACAAATCTCATTTGTAGGCCTACTCTACTCTTCAAACCCAAAATCGCTGCGCAAAGTTTTCAGGAAATACTTGTATTACACGCGAGAAACACAAAGACGTGCATATGTAATGACGCGGAAGCGATGCAGGCCATAGTGTGGCAGAAATTGAAGCAGAAATTAAGCAGAAATAGGCCTACACCAAATGTTGAAAAACGTTCACGTGTGATGAAGTCTTAGGTAAGCTATGTTATTCACCTATTCTAATTCTGAAGGAGAATATCCTTTTGGAGATTATGATCGATCGTCTATGACAGTGATAGTCACGGTGCGTCTGTGAATGGAGGTGCGTGTACAACGGTGTCCACTAAGCATACCATGCTTGTTTCGACCCTCTGCCCAACATAGCTTGGAGGTTGCAGTGGTAATCGTGATAATAGTGTCCGTAATGGATGTGGTACAGACAGCAGGGCTAGTAGAAATAGGGCTCTAAAGAACTACAAAGTCACCCGCAATATGATGCGAACTTCTGGGTACTGCAGAAAATATTTCTTAACTTCAAAAACTCAGTGTCTAAAACTCGGTGTCATTCAGACTCAACCCTCTTGACGTTTGGTGATTAATTGACAGCTGTTTTGGGACACGTTAAACTTTCTTTATAATGAGCGCATAAAACGACTTGTTGTTTGGGACATTAAGCTACGTTAAGCTTTTTCACGTTAAGGATTGTATGTCCTTAATTTATTTATATATTTAGGCTACTTGCGCAAACCCTGGATACTTTTATTGCCACACAACAATATTGGTGGTATTTGTTACATTAGCTTCAAAAGGCACCGCTTCAGAAAGCTGCACTGCTTGTGAAAGAAGGGGGTGGGGGAGGGGAGCTTGCAGCCAAGTGTCGGAAAAATGCATAGCCTACAACACAGAACCCGCTTCTCGCATTAGTCACTGACACGCTTCCAGCCTAATGACTTTCACACATTTTGAATGTCTTTCTATAGGCTAAGCATATAATGGAGATAGAGTAGAAAACTGGATTTAACTAAACAAATGTAACTAAGTAAACTGATTACTAACTAAGTAAACTGTTTACTCTACAGTAGGCTATGTTCCCCCTCTCAGGCTGTACAGTAGGCCTATTGAAAGTAGGCTAATGAGCTCAATAGACACGTTAGCGCTTCCATTAGGAAACTTTCGTTGCAGACTTTCACAACTGATTGTTTAGCCTACAGTAGCCTACTGTAGGCCTACTCTACAGTAGCCTAGGCTATAGGTTATGTTCCCCCTCTCAGGCTGTACAGTAGGCCTATTGAAAGTAGACTAATGAGCTTAGACACATTAGCGCTTCCAGCCTAATGACTTTCACACATGAATGATTTACAGTAGACACATTAGCGCTCCACGCAGTGGCGTAACTAGGCCTAGTAGGTGCAGCAAGTGCAGTCGCACCAGGGCCTATGACCTCCGTCGCTACCCCCGCAATGCAATTGCTGGAAAATTCTATACCGGTCCTTTCTGACTACCTGCGTGCCTTTGACCAGGCCAAGGCTACAGCGCAGACACTCGCAAATAAATGGGGGTTCAGAGTACATTTGAAAATGTGAAGAGTGAAGCGTCACTTTGACGAACTATCGGAAGATAAACGCTTAACCGATGCAGAGAGATACTTCAAAGTGCAGGTATTTAATGCAACTCTGGACATCATAATCAGTCAGCTCTCCCAAAGATGTGCAAGCATGCGGGAAACTTGTTATGTGTTTGAGTCTTTACGTCCTACGATCCTTCAACTCGCCGGTGATGATGAACTGCTTGAAAAGGCAGTACGTTTGTCAGACCATTATAGCATGGACATTGCACCGACATTCCCAACACAACTCCTCTCATTTAGGTCTTGCTTTAAAGCAGAGATTTCAAAGAAGTCATCTATTTTTCAACTTGCCAAAAGGCTGGTGGTAGATTATGACAGTGTAACATCCACATTCGGGGAAGTGTGTACTGCTCTCATGTTGTTTCTACATTGCCTATGACTGTGGCAACAGCTGAGCGATCTTTTTCCAAATGTTCAACAATTGCTGGTGTACAGGCTATAATCAATTAGCTAAATCATTTGTCCAGCTGTTTAAACATTTTTTCGTGTTACATTCAAACGCAAAAGGTGCTTTGATAAATTTTGTTTAAACGTCGGCAAGCAGGCATGCTGCGGTTGCAATGAATGAGGATAATTGGTTTTATCTGCGGTGTTATTTTTTGCATTTTGAATATGACTCGCTCCAGCACGTCTACTTTTTTGCACGGTGCTTTCTTAAAGGAGCTGCACCATCTTACAACAATTGCATCTACATGTTCATATTAGAATGTTTTGTCAAGTGTAAGCTTAAACTACCGTGATCAAATTAAGTTTCCGTGCCCCCGCTGAAAGTCTCTTATGCTCTTATCGTTACACTATCAAATCTATAAGTAACCGTGACAAATAGGGTATAAGATATATAAACTCACGCTATTGTATTATCATATATGTTTGGTAATGGCTCAGCTTTCTCTGATTGTTCTACTGACTTGGAAACTGCATCATGGAAGCAGTAAGTCAAGTCGCATCAAAAATAGTAGTGGCAGAACTCCAAAGTGACACCTTGTGGTTGTTTGTGTCAACTGCCGTTTGTGCCATTTCTGCTGAGAAAATGGGGATCGTGATTCCTGAAGGAACCCGTCCAAACTTAACGGGGACCCACTGTAGTTTAAAAGTTGTTGATAGACAGCTAGTTTAATAGATAGTTTAAAAGTAGACCGTTTAACCCTTTCGTGCCCGTGCCGAACATTCCATTTTTGGTGCTGGATGACTGAGTATAATACATACCATCAATGGGATATACATACCATTGTAATCAGAAGGGTCAGTTCTATCAAATGATGTAAAATACATATGATAATGTTGATATAGTAATGAACAGTCTTTGAAAATCCTCTCCAAATGTATACCGAAATTCGTTAAAATTGAATTTCATTCGCATAAAAATTAATTTTCATCATATTTCTATACGAGATAGAGAAAAATATAGAGTGTATGACATGTTCAGCAAGTTGTGGGCTATTTAACAAAAAAGACTGAATTGGAATATCATTAACCTTTCAAAAGTTATGATAAATTAAGTGATAAGTGTAAAAAAAATGCAGGAAACGGGATTTAGAATGTTGACAGAATTCACATTCTCTTTCTCACCAAAAACATAAAGTCAGAAGTCAGACACAATGGTTTAGATTTATTTGGTCCATAAGAATAAACCATTTACTTGTATATAACCAAATGCTACAGTCAACAATAATGATATATAAAAGAAAAACATGTACCTTACCAGTAATACAGGAAGTAAGTATACTGTATATTTATTGAAGATCAATTCTGAATAGAGACATAGAATACATTTGATTCAACAAATACAACTTCCTTATATAAATTAGTGTAATATGAAAATGATATACATCTATAAAATGTATTATTTATGAAAAGCTAGGAATACAATCAACTTCAACATCACTCAAAAATCAATGTGTCTAAACATTTGAAAGTGGATTACATAGAACAAGCCTGTTGAGAATAAACACATACATACATATACACACAAACTCTCACACACACACACACACACAGAGGAGGATAGGGAAAGGTGGGGTGGGGAACCTGAAGGTTAAACACAGAAGACCTATGACTCATAACGAAACGCATCCCCTTCTGTAGAATGCCAAATCTGACAGCAATTTTGTTTACCAAAAAAGCAGTCACCTACCGCTAAACTCCAGGCCATACAAGCTACTTTAGTGTTATTATGTATTGTTTTTATAACAAAGCCAACAATTTTTCTTTGCCTCCTGCTGTACAGGAATATGTACTTGATGAAAAGACGACAGAGTAGTAGTTGGAGCAGCTGAAGGCGAGGCTGAAATTTTGACGGAAATGCCTGCCAGCTGTTGTGATAGATTTTCGCCAAAGTCTTTCTGACTGTAGCTACCAAACCTAGGTTCAACACCAGATTCTGCATTGCCAAACTTGAAATAATAAGAAACTACTGAAACAGCAATGTCAATGGAGAAAAAGTGTACACAATATGTATTTCTCATTTGGTCAACGCTCCCTGATCCCTTCAGAGACTTGGTTCCCCAGTAGCAATGGATATTAGGGAGGGAAGTGAAGTCCCATGTCAATGATCAATCCCAGAAAATTGTGAAACTCTTCTGGGGTCTCTTCGTCCCATGCCCCTGCACTGTGTGTTTGCATACGACGGCCTACTAAGCACAACCTCCCACCCGTTCCGGTTGGTAAAACCACATATGCCTGGGACAACAACATAAAAATCAACATAACAAGTCTATTTCACAGTGTTTTAGTGGCAGTCTACACCACCCTACGCACGCCACCTAAATCTATACCTTCTTCCTCCATCCTCACATGGTCTTCAACATTGTGAGCGCAAGCTCATCAGCAGTCAGCTACCTCTTCAGGCCTGCAAGGAGGTCTGTGTAGGTCTTGTCATCCTCCATCTGAAACAACAGTAAAATCATACAAATGTAATACATTTATTAATTTAAAAAATAAAATCACAAAACTACAGATGTGTGCGTGTGTGCACATACAGTGGGCATCGCTTTCAAATGACCACTTCATTCGCGCATTACGCGGCGTGAAGCTGCGTGAAGCTTTAGTACCACTTTCAGCCACTGTGCGTCGCTCTGCCACTGTTCATCGCTCTGCCTGCCGTCCCTTACATAATTGTTGCCGAGAGTAATCCCAGCCTACGAATTCAATAACAAAATAAATCATGCATAATTAAACATTACCTCGATTTAGGCTACTTGGATATGGCTTAAGGCTTGACTACACGAAAATCGAAATCGAAATTTGCTGTCTACATTATTGTCAGTGTTGGGGTTAACGCAACTACGCAAATCAAAACAGTGGTGTGATAATTGAGCCAGTAGAGAAATAACTGTTCAGAATTAATCTGTAGCCTTGGGTAGGCTTCTGCAGAAAACAATGTTGTTGCCGATTTAATACTATCTGGCGACGTTTTTAACAGGCTACGCAATAGAGGCTTAGACAACTATGACCCACGTTTTGGTTTCGTAAATTAATTTGCCCTACTTCTTGACTGCAATGTAGTCAATTGACTGCTTGACATGTCATTTTTATTTTTCTGTACAATAAACAATTACATCTGCTTTATGCCGCAGAATTATATTCATATTTGGCTGACTGCAGACGCGCCACTTCCCTCCCCATATTCCAAGATTAAGATAGTATGAAGTGCTTTTTGTATAGGCTACTATCATAAAAAAAAATAGTTAAAACGAATAGCTATTTGCAATTTGACAAAACACTGGTCCTCATTTTGCGAATGCGAGGACGATATGAGCCTGTTGCATTTAGTTAGATGTCCGAGTCACGCATAATGTTTGAAAACCACTGGCTCGTAATCACAATAATTTAACAAACGACAGTTGGATAACCTACTTCATCATGTCCCCATGCCTACATTTTTGTGAGTAGCATAGAGATCGTTAAAAACAATAAAGTATGGCTCTCCGTTTGGGACATTCGAAAAAATTTTAATAGACTACCGTCGAAGATGCTGACTTGCAAAAGCCTCGGGATAACACGTTATCTACACTATCATCAGTCATGCCCCTTGATCAAAGTGGCGAATGAAATAAACGTTTGAGAACCACTGGCTTAACAAGTTACCTACAGTCCAGAACACAGAATCTGTTGCAATATTCTGATGATCGGCAATGATATCGGCAAATGTTTGTTTTCCAAAGTAAGAATTTCACTTCACCATGCACCTTCGACAATACCTGGCCTACCTGGTATCATTACAAACATTATTCTGTGTCCTAAAACTGGCATATTTTATGGCATTGTGTCATGTAAGTTCGTTGCAAAATCTAGAGAAATGTGTGAGGTGGTCAGCGGGGGACAATTGAGACACATATTGGATTGTGTTATTACTTGAACATTCCACACTATCCACAGCTGTGGTAGGCCTATCAGGGGCAGGAGGATTACTGTCAGCGCAGGCTTTATATAAAATTCTTCAACAGAAGGCCTCGAATGTTGTCTTGTTTGTGGAGCGCTTTGCTTCGCTTCTGTAATTTCGGCTTCATTGAAAATTAGGGCTTCCCTCAATGACCCTCCGAGAATAAATAAAGGTTGAATGAATGAATGAATGCAGGCTTGCCCAAAATAAGGGCATGTGGTTTGCGCAGCCTACAGTAAATAACAGACCCGCCAGAATGTGCGTTATGATGCTTTTTTATGAGCAAGATGTTTTTGGTACCCTATGCACACTGCATGTTCTTAAATAACAATGATCATCAGTAATATTCGACCATTAATTTGGGTAAATGGGCAAGCGTGACCACCTTGATTGGCTGATTGGCTGATGATTGTAACGCAGGCATGATTCCAAACACCTCCCTTACGATGATGAGTGACAGGTCTCAGAATGCGTGCGCTACACAAGGACTGAAGATGATGAATAACTGGGGCCGTAGGCTATTCACAAAGGCTTTTATCTTACTACTAGGAGTAGGCTACTCCTAAATCGCACTTAAAGATTTTAGATTGGAGTTTTCTCTTAAAAGTTATTCACAAAGCCTTTCAGACAACTCCTAAACTAGGAGTGAGTCTTCGTGGCTATGGATGACGTCATTACTCATGCACGAGCTTGACTGAAGTGACCACCTTGATTGGCTGACGATTGTAACGCGGGAATTCCAAACACCTCTCTTCCGATGATGACTGACAGGTGACAGGTCGGAGAATGCGTGCGCTACACAAGTAGTGCGAATATAATAACTGAATAAAAAGGCCTAGCCTAAATGAATAAAGAGTAAGGCAAAACAAATAGCTTAGTAGCCTAATGAAACATAGGCCTATGGATTGATGCAGTAGCCTACCTTTGCAACATTATTAAATGAATCTGTCACCATATCCCTAGGCTACGTTTGCAAAGAGGAGAACATTTTAATTTGATTCACAATGAAACGTTACATTTAATTTACATGTTAACAATGAGTAGTTTTGGTTGTTGTTGGTGGCGTTATTGTATCCCTTTTATGAATGCAAAATTGTTCCCTCGCGATTGGAAGCTCCTGTTGCGCATAGGCTATTTCAAAACATCGCAACGTAAAATGCCACAAAAAAGCTGTTTAAGAATAGATCTTAGTGAGTTAGGAGTCCTCTCGACTTAAGCTGTCCCAGACTTAGGTGCTACTTTTAGGTCTAAAATGCTTCGTGAATTACTTTTTGTGAAAAAATTAGGAGTCCTAAAGTTAGGAGTGACACGCCCATTATTTTTAGGAGTTGCTCCTAAATTCGCCAGTTAGGAGCTACTTTTAGCCTTAAAATTCTTTTTGAATATGGCCCCTGAATAAAAAGGCCTAGCCTAAATGAATCAAGGCAAAACAAATAGCCTAGTAGCCAAATGAAACATACGGATTGATGTAGTATTATTAAATTATTCTGTTACTATGCCTATGTTTGCAAAAGAGAACATTTTAATTTGATTCACAATAATGTTACATTTAATTTACATGTTGACAATGATTAGCCTAGTTTTGGTTGTTGTTGGCGGCGTTATTGCATGTTAGTTATGCCTACAATGCAAAATTGCTTCCTCGCTCCTGTAGCTGCATAGGATTTCAAAACCGCAGGTTTGTGAATAGGTCTGTGAGTAAGGAGTCCTCTTGACTTCTTTTAAGCTGAGGTGGGAAGGTGTGATTTTTTGGGGGAAGGGCCGGATTAACTGGGCACAATTGTCTGATGGCCCCCCTTCCCCCCAGCCAACGTGAATCGGGTGGTTAGTTAATAGGCCTATCGTGAAGATTTTTCCTGCCATCTAAGGCACGAGCGCATCTGTGAGGCCAAGCCTCACCAAGTAGCTCGTTTGTTTACAACTAACATTCCATTTAATTAAACTGCTTTATAGGCTATGCCGAAATAGTTTTCAACATTTTGAATATTAGTGTCGGGTGAATTGAAATGTTCTCAAAGTAGCCTTATGGCTGAAAGCTGCTTGGGACACATCCCCCCGTCAAGCAATATAACCATACAAACGCGCTTCCTGCACTCATTGTTTCAAAAGGAGTAATTTCGGCTTTGTCAGAACTGAAGAGCTGTGGACGGCACGACACGGTATTGCCCAATGAAAATAAATTAACGCAACGCAACACAACACAGACCCCGCTTCTCTCGCGTCAGTCACTGACATGACCGAAACACAGAACCCTCTTCTCTCACGGCAGTCACTGACAGTAACCTAGAATAAATGCATGGGGAAAAACACTTCCCCATGACAAAGACATCGTAAAACACTAAAAGTTAATATTTTGTCATTAGCAACATTCATCTGTCCTTTGTCAAATGTATTATGTTCCAAGTACCCTATGCGTAATTCTGCTTCATAAAGTTGAACAAATACATTTGCTTATTTCACAGAAAAATATAAATAGCCAGTCTACAGTGCAGAGTTGGTAAGTTATGGTAGGCCAACTTGCAGTGAACATACAAACAGGGGAAATTATTTCTCTTGCAGCTGAGTAGCCTCAGGTGCGCACGTAGACATAAGGCCGAACATGCAAGCGCCAATGAATCGTGCTCTCACGACAATCGCGCCGTTAAACTTAAATAGGTTAACATCACTCTAAGTTCGCCTTTAAGCAAGGAAAACGATGATTTGAAGACATCTGTTTCGTTGGAAGGGCAAGGGGTAGCAACAGGGCAAAACAGAGACAGGCCCGATGGCAGGGCTGTTATGAGAGTATTAAAATATGGGATATTCTACGGGAAAACATTAAAACGGCAAGACAGCGGGGAAAGTTAAAATACGTGATAAACACGGAAAAAGTTGGCATGAATTGTTTCGGTCCCCGTGCACAGGGATTATTTGTCATACTATTAATCACATATGATTATTTGTGAAATTGTGCAAACAGGCGCAACACATTTGAAAAGGAAGGACTGGTAGCATGCAAGCTCACGGGAAAGATTGATTTAAGAACGTTATCACAAAGTGTGTGGATGTGGCGCGGGCGGAAGACAATTGGCAGGGGAGGGTCATGTCTTTTTTAACAATTCTGTCGGAGGGTCATTGAACAATTTCTAGCAGGCAAGAGAGGGTCATGCAACTTCCAACTGAAGCACTCAAAATTCCTCCGGTGGCCCCTTCAATAAATAACGATCAGTCCCTAGATTGCTGCTGGGCTATATGTCTTGGTTCTGTTAACTCATTGTCAAACGCATAGCCTATCTCGCGGTTGCATCCATTACAAACAAACATGCAATGTGAACGTCTGGGATTGGGGAGAGCACTAAATGCTCTACTGAATAAGCACGAAGTCAAACCTTTAAATGAAAAACACTCTTTAATAATCCAAAAAAATAAACCGCTAATGAAGTAAACTTGTGACCATCAAAAATCGTTTATCGCTTGTAACTCCGTGATACCAGGACGTAACAGGAAGGCATTTGGCTGAGCAACGGAGGTTAATATGCTCCATGTTTTGTCCAAATGATGACTGTCTATCATCTTTGCACTCGGAGAAAACCGGAATGTTTCATTCGTCCCCGTTTCAATCGTCCCGGTTGTACCTACTCAAAACGCAGATAGAACCTTATTATTCTAAGGTAGCGAAATAGCGTTCAGCATGATTCATTAATTCCCCCTGTTAAAGTGTTCTCCTTTGTAGTTTGGTTTCGTGATAGCCTATGATAAACGGCTTATGGCCAAATATGTGAAAACGTTAAAATACAGTAGGCGATAAACCCGTGATTTTTTCATAATCACTTTGGAGGGTCATAGAAAAATGTATTGCTGGCGAGGGAGGGTCACGTTTTTTTGGACTAATGCTCCCAAAACTCCTCCGGTAGCCCCTTAAATAAATAACGAACAGTCCCTAATGAAGTAAACTTGTGACCATCAAAAATCGTTTATCGCCTGGCATTTGGCTGAGCAACGGAGGTTAATACTCTATATTTTGTCCAAATGATGTCTGTCTATCATCTTTGCACTCGGAGAAAACCAGAATGTTTAATTTGTCCTGCATCTCTACGGCTGCAAACGGGATTCACTCGCAGTTAACCAAATATTTCTTTATTAGGGCAGGGCAGGCATATTTCTGGCTATTACATTATTTCTAAACCAGTCTGCTAAAGTCTGTAGTGAAGTCTGTGTAGGGTTTTCCAGGCTCCATTTCTTTTTACGAGACACCCTGCTCACTTGAGCCATCTACCGGTTGTTTGGGTTGTTGCAGCGTCTCACTGGAAAAATACAAATTAAAGTCGCGTGATACCGCGTGATCCCACGCGCGGACCGCGAGTGAAGCTGGCCAAGTCGAAGCACTGCCCACTGTATTTGACGATAACTGAAAGTTGGAATGGCTCTAATGTTTGCTAGCAGTTATGGTAAGATTTTTAACTATGCTAACCATGTTACTTAGTTAATGTTTTATAGCAGTGCTAGCAATGCTAACTATGCTAACCATGTTACTTAGCTAACTTAGCTAAAATTTTCTAGCAGTTTTGCTAAACATGCTAACTATGCTAGCAATGTTAACATGCTAACTATGTTAACCATGTGACTTAGCTAACCTAGCTAATCATTTTAGTAGTTATGCTAACTATGCTAATTAACATGTTAACATGCTAACAATGCTAACCATGTGATTTAGCTAACCTAGCTAATCATTTTTAGTAGTTATGCTAACTAGCATGCTAACAATGCTAACATGCTAACTATACTAACCATGTGATTTAGCTAACCTAGCTAATCATTTTTAGTAGTTATGATAACTATGTTAACTATGCTAACCATGTTACTTAGCTAATCATTTTTAGCAGTTTTGCTAAAAATGCTAACTATGCTAACTAGCTACAGTGGGTAGGAGTCATAGTTGATGACAAGTAACAGTTACAATGGCTTAACAGTTAAAAAGTTCAGTAGTTTAAAGGGTTAAATTGTTTAACAGTGAAATGTTGTAGTGAGGACTTTTATTTTGAAACAGTTTTTGGCAGAGGAAGCAGTTGAACAGGATGTGTAGTCTTAATAGGGCCAGTTTGTATGCTTAAAGCCTGAGACTGGCAGTTGATCCAGGTGGCCTGAACACCTGCCATAGGATTCTAATTGCTTAACGGCCGTATTATGATGTCACAATCGGCAATGTTAAGTCTATGGGGATTTTTAAAAAGCTTTTCTTTAATAGTTTAAAAAGTATAAAAGTTTCAAAGTTGAAAAGACATAGCAGCTTCGTCCGTTTGAATACCTACGTTACAAAGTTTGAATGAAGGTTCTAAGTTAAACTGTTCAAGAGAAATAGTGTACGGAAAAAGTGGTAAGCGGAATAATAAGAAGTTGTTGCCTAGGAAGAACAGTACAGTGCATTTTCATGCACTGTAACTAGAATGTAATGCCAAAGGAATTACAATAGTGGATGGAAAGATGCTAAAGTTGGTGGGGAAATTCCTGAAAAAAAAAAACATTAAATCACTTAATCTTTGAGTTCATACAAACCCTCGTACCAAAAGACCTTGTGTGTCAAGGTGTTCTTGAGATATAACACTCAAGGTGTTTTTCACCTTGACATTTGACCTTTGACCTCCAACATCAATTCACTTCATCTTTGAATACATACAAATACTCATACCAAATTTCAGGCATGTATGTCAAGGCATTCTTGAGATATCGCACTCATCGCGTTCTTGAGATATCGCACTCGAGTGTTCATTGACTTGACCATTGACCTTTGACCTCCAACATCAACTCACTTCATCTTTGAGTCATACAAACACTTGTACCAAATTTGAAGCACATGCGTCAAACCGTTCTGGAGATATAATGCGCAAAGCATGAGATATGGCTGTGACTTTTATTTTGACACACGGGAAACACTTAAACAGGATGTGTAGTTTTAGGGAGCACCAGATTGTATGCATTAGAAGCTGAGACAGTTGATTTCACAGGTGATACCTGTGTCAGTGTTCTAATTAGCCCGGGAACTACTCTGGGAGCTTAACAAGCGCAGCTGCCTTTAGGCCATTATGACATCACACAGCCTTTGAAGTCTAAGGGGGGAAATTGAGCTTTTTAAAATTTTTAATCCCCTATTTCTCAAAAAATAAAAATAACTCTCTTGCCCCACTCCAGACCTTCAGAACGGTTATTTCAACATCTGTACGTTAAGCGGTTAGAGTCGCATTAATTCTTGAAAAGGTAAAAAGAAAATGTCAAGTCAAGTCAAGTCAGATTTATTTTTAAAGCGCATTTAACATGCACATAGTGCAGCCCAAAGCGCTCCACAAACAAGACACATAACAACAAGACAAACGATGCCGGATGGAGCGGCGTAGTCGCCAGCGTACCCATGACATCAAGACATGACAAATACATTTAAAAAATAACAAATACAAAAAATGCCGGACGGAGCGGCATAGTCGCCAGCGTACCCGTGACACCAATACATACAAGACAGACAACAAAACAAATAAACAAATAAAAAAAAGATATTTAGAAAGGGGGAAAAGTGATGTTAAAATTAGTCCAATTTCCAAACCAGCTGAAAATGTCCAAGGGCAATGATGATCCGTGAAAACTGCGCACAGAGCTGTGTCTTCACAACCGATGCAATGCCAACAAAGTTCTTTAGCAACTGACCAACCCGGTGAATTCACTGGCAGTCTAGAGATAACGTTAACATTAGAAGCTAGGCCTTGTAGACCACAGTCTGGAGATGACTGGAGCACAGTCCAGAGTACTGGGTTATAATAAGAAGAAGAAGAAGAAGAAGAAGAAGCCAGGAGATTTCAAGATAGTGGATTCCATCCACTATAATAATAAGAAGAAGAAGCCAGGAGATTTCAAGATAGTGGATTCCATCCACTATAATTAGGGCTCATCATAGACTAGCTAATCACAAAGCTAGCTAATGCCATGCATTGAGTGGAAGACCGCTAACGTTAACATTAATGAGCTTGGAAACCACAACGAACTTATTCTGCCTAAATAAAGTAATGATTTATAACTAGTATATCTGTAGTTACAGTCCCTGCATTGTAAAATGTAAGTTAGACGTGCGAGGAGTGAACATTTAGACAGAGAAAAAGTATCAAACGTAGCTTGTGCAAAACGTAGCTTGTGCATAAAAGTTAGCTTTTCTTTTACACGTGTGTGAAATCCAATGACGCCAAGTGTGTGTTTCAGACTGTCGTTCAGCCGCAGCATTAACGAGTTACATAATGGGTTTAGATCACTAAATAGTAGGTTTTTAGAAGGCAGGCAGCAACTGATGATTTGAAAATGGTTTGATGTAGCTTGATGGAAATCATTTTAAAAGTGCAGGTAAAGGGATAAGCAAACTGACATTGTAATTATAAGGTAGCTTATAAGGCAATAGGGACTAATGTGCCACTAATTATTACACACGCACACTTAAACATTTAAGAGTGACCTTTATCTTGTTTAATGATAATACAAATGATGATGATAATAATAACGTCATCATTATTTTTTGTAATTATTAAGTCTTAGTTCAAAGTTATATTTATGAAGCTTACTAAGTCTTTTAATACTGGTAACTTTGATTTGGTTGTTGTTGTTGTTGTGTTTTTGTTCAAAAGACTAAGTTTCATATCTTAAGTTTCTATTTTTATACATTTTATTTATCAGAACTTTAATATATTTTGATGTTCCTCTGTGACAATATTATTTAAAAATAAACAAGTTTGTTTTTGAAATGCATTATCATATTATTTTAGTCAATACTCATAAATAACTACAAATAACTAATGGTATGGAAATCTGTTAATGTTTTGTTGCGCGTTTCTAAAAAAAATATATATCGGCCGGAATATCGGATTTTTAAATCAACAAATATTTGTATCGGTATCGGCCTTCAAAATCCTTTATCGGTCCGGCTCTAATTTCAATAGTTCAAAACAACTGAAACAACAATTGGTTTCCCCATATTCAACACAAAATATCACCAAAATGATGTGGGAAGTGAATACTGTCAAACTGACACGGTCAAAAGTCTTGTCACCCTTCACAAAAAGTGTATTTTGCATTGATAAAAGCACACTTTTCATTGTTAAAATCCAGTGTTAAGGTAATGGGTAATCAGACATCAGCTGTGGTAGCATTCCTGAGAAATATCAGTCCATTTCTAATGGACAATAGACTTTACTTTGAAGTTTACTCACTTTACATTTCTATTGGTCTCCTACCCCTTTATACGCAGCTGATTATCAGTGCCAGAGGTACAGGTGCACCGATACAACAAAAGAATTGTGATACCCTGAAATTAAAAATGTCACAATACCTAATTTTATTAGTATCGATACATAAGAATGGCGATGGCATGCTTCTTGTGCCTCCTCTAGCCTGCGTGTTTTTTCTCCTCACACACATTATTATCTGTCATGCCATAAACAACAAGACATGGCTAGTTTAAGTGATGCCGTGGCTGCACAGCAGCAACACATAATAACTAGAAATGCAATTCCAAGGAATTACCAGTGCATGAAAATGCAAAAGTTGTGATGTAAAATATCATGTATAGTTAAAATAGATAATACAGAGATGGTTACTACGGTGATGTTAGGATAGACATGGTGGTTGCATAGCTTAATAAAAGTTGATAGTTTAAAAGTAGACCATTTAAAAGTTGAATGTAGAACAATGCTAACAATGTTAACTATGATAACCATGCTACTTCACTAACTTAGCTAATGTTTTCTAGCAGTTTTGTTAAAAATGATAACGATGCTAACAATGTTAACATGTTAATAATTATGTTAACCATGCTACTTAGCTAATGTTTTCTAGCAGTTTTGCTAAAAATGTTAACTATGTTAATAATGTGAACATGTTAACTATGTTAACCATGCTATGCTAACAATGCTAACACTACAGTGGATAGGAGTCATAGTTGATGACAAGTGACAGTTACAATGGCTGAACAGTTAAAAAGTTCAGTAGTTTAAAGGGTTAAATTGTTTAACAGTGAATTATTGTAGTTGGGACTTTTATTTTGAAACAGTTTTGGGCAGAGGAAACAGTTGAATAGGATGTGTAGTCTTAATTGACCGTTCGCAAAACCCCGCCCATCGAACGCAGATGAGCCAATGGCAGTCCAGTAGCTCCGTGCAGGCAGACATGGCCCGTCAACTTCACCTTACGGCTCCATAGAAATGTATTGGGAGCCTTAATATTTGTCCGGTTTTATGGGATTTTATAGTGATATGAGTTGAAAAGGACAGTCAAATGACATGTGGGTACACCGATACACAGAAAAATGCCTTTCAATCTTTTCTGTAATTATGTTAAACTAGATGTACCGCATAGCGGTACAAAATATGACCGCCGCTCAGTCCTGTACATCCGTTCCGCGAAAATAAATCACACTTCAATTTGTCTCCATATTTTACTCCATCCCCCACTCTTGAAACTTTTGTGTATGCTTGTTTGGCATGCCTGAGTGTGTGTGTGCGGCTGCACAGAAAGTACCCTACTGGTGCTGAAAAGGTGTAGAATAGCCAAAGAAGATGTAGAATTGTTATAAAACCTTTAAAATCTCTAAACAATCACAAGTAGGGCAGTTCATCACAGTTCATCCATTGCAACTGGATTGATGAAAGGTCACTTACACCTGTAGGCTACATTGTATTTGGGGAAAAGCAAAAGGTATCAGCATAATGTTATTTATTTATTTATTTATTTATTTTTTATGTATTTTTAAACAAAAACATCTCTGTCAGTTCCATGCCGTTTTCAACAGCTATCAAAAACAAAGGTCATTTTTGGATGGATGGATTTTTTGTGAATGTTTCTTCTTCTACATAAGATTTTAGTCATCTTTAGTTCATGTAATACTTTATTGTCAATGCACAAATTAAGTAACAGTAGTCTGAAACGTTATTGTTAATGCACAAATTAAGTAACAGTAGCCTAGTCTGAAACGAAATGCTGTTTTACATCTAACCAGTGGTGCAAATAACTGACATGACCAAATGGGCCGCTAGACTGTTCATACACATTTTAACGGGCCAAAGTTGAAGAGCTTTTGTCCGTTATTGTTCGTGCAAATATAGGCTGATTCATGTTCCCTTGCATTGTTTAACTGAGGTCCATGGCTAGTCTGGCTTTCATCAGACCAAGCTCAATCTTTTAAGAAATCAAAAAATAAATAGCGGGCAGATCAGGCTGGGTTCACCCAGCCTAGTCCATAGGCACCCGATATTGTTTAATTTTCCGATTGAGATATACACGCTCTGGCTATTCTAAATGCAAAAATGCATCAGGGAGTTATGACAAAACGGTAACTAACAAACTAGATCCTAATAGAAAGCTGTTAGCTTCCCTAAGCTACAGGTAGGATTATAAGGTAGGCCTATTTACAACATAAATTGTCAATAGGCTATGCTGGCGACACAAATAAAATCTCCTTTGGAAACCAATGGCTTACGCCTTACAGTATCAAGCGGACTTAAACTGTCATATCGTGGCGAAAAGTTGTAATAACATTCACGCAGCTCCATGAGTCAAGGAAAGCGCGAATGAAGTAGCCACTTCTAAATGGGACCCACTACACAGTAGCTTAAGGTGTTTTGCTAAAGCAGCCATAATGAAATGAAGGTGTCATTGTTTGGATACTTCACACACACGTGCTTTTTAATTTCACAGACTTCAACTACCAAGCTGTAATCAAAGCACATCGATTCCCCTCTCACACCCTGCACGCACTTAAAACAAAATAAACAGGCGTCTCAGTCTCACGCATGTATAGGCAAAACTGTATCAGACCGGTGTAACGTTGGTAAGTCTTCCATTGCACAGAATGATTTTGTAGCATGTGCAATAAATGACAGTCGAAAGATACAAACAGTGCTGCTATACATTTGCTTGGTATAACCGCATTTATAGTTTTCTACAAATGCAATAAATCAAATGCCTCCATCACTCAACCAACGCTAACGGTAACATTACCTAGGTCCTTATTGATATTACAAGATTAACGTACCTGCAGTAAAAACCAAGCATGTCCGATAAACATCCTCAGATTTATTTCGGCTTCAAGAAGAAATGGGAATTACACTTCATGTGAACATCGTCCTATCCTTATTAGATGTTCGCTGCGGTAAATTACAGTCCTTGTATGAAGCGTCCATTGTTTTTTCCAACCCACTTTTAACTTCCAACAAAATTACGTCTCACTGCAACGATGCGCCATCTAGTGGACAAACGACTACTTCTCGCCAATACTGAAAATGCAGCCATGATGATGATGATGAATATTTATTTTGGCTTTCTTTTAATCCTACTGATTTTCATTTTTTACCGGGGGGGGGGGGGGCAAATCACAAATGAGTGATTATGAGCCAGGTTGATGTGGGCCCTTGAGACCAACATACCATAAAAGATTCACAGAGAACTGTGTCTGCCCTACCCTCCTTTCGGGGGGTCCAGTCCAGCGGGGGGGCTGCAGATGAAAACGAAAAATGACGGTTCCATGCTATCCATGTGGGGGTACATGCCCACCAAGTTTTGTGTACCCCGGTCTTTCAGTGTCCCGGGAATCCTTGTTGGTGTACGTCACTAAATGTACACATAAATTATTTTATTGTAAGGCCCCCCATGAACGAAAGTACACAAAACTTGGCATGCATTCAGAGGGTGTCATAATGATCCTACACTTTTAATTTCGTGCAGTTTTGACCTTGTCAGCCAGAGATATTGAGATGAAAACACCTAATTTTTTGCTTTTTAATTTTTAACTAGGTGGCGCTATACATGAAATAAGTGGTAATGGGATGGGTTGACATGCCCCCTTAAGACCAACATACAAAAAAAAGGTGGACCTCCTAGGCCCTACGGTTCTCGAGATATTCACAGAAAACTGTCTCCGGCCACCTACAGGCCAGTTGGTGTATAGTAACATAAATTAATTTATTGTGTGGCCCCCCATGAACGGAATTCCACAAAACTTGGCGTGCATACAGAGGGTGTCATAATGATCCTACACTTCCAATTTCGTGCAGTTTTGACTATGTTAGGTCACAGATACCTTCAATTACACCACCTCATTTTTACTTTTTTGTGTTTAACTAGGTGGCGCTATACATGAAATGAGTGGTTATGGAATGGGTTGACATGGCCCCTTGAGATCAACATACAAAAAAAAATGGTCCTCCTAAACCCTACGGTTTTCGAGATATTCACAGAAAACTGTGTCTGCCCTACCCTCCTTTCGGGGGGTCCAATTCAGCGGGGGGGCTACAGATCAAAACGAAAAACGATGGTTCCATGCTATCCATGTGGGGTTACATGTCCACCAAGTTTCGTGTACCCCGGTCTTTCAGTGTCTCGGGAATCATTGACGGAAATTTGGGCATGCGAAAAATAAAAAAATAAAAAAAAAATAAAAAAATAAAAAAAATCTGACTAAACCTATATGACCGCTGCTTCGCTGCGCGGCGGTCATAATTAGTTTAAATTCTCTCATCCCAGATCTCCACTATTTTAAAGCAAAGGGTTACTCCTTAGCAAACCATAACGAAACAGTGCTCCACCACATCTGTGGATTAAGCCACACAGTCAACTCAATGTAAGTAAGATAAATAAGGATGTTAATTGTTTTCAGCATTGGCAGCATTGTATATAAAATGATTGTCACTTGGAGGAGACTTGTAGATAACTAACGTTAGCATAGTTAGCTTACCACTGCTAATAACGTGCTAGCTTCGTCACGTAGGGCTGGGCGATATATCAGTATTACGACTACAACCGATATATTTTTGAAAAAGATATGTAGTTGAGACAATATCGTAATACCGGTATTATGTCAAATAATGGGCCATTTTATCAAAGCCACTTGCTCTTCTGTGTTCAGACCATTGAGATAGCCGCAGCTCTGCTCAACTGTGCCCCTTGCGTGTGCACGTTCTCCCTCGCAGCACTACAAACTTTCAAACATGACGGACACTGAGTCAGATTTTGTTTACCTTGATCCGAGGTTGGTGCTGATGCCTATAATTCCGTTGGCACATCAACGGCTAGACCGAGAATTCTCGTTGTGAAATCAAAATTCCACTGGAGCTCCAAGTGGTTTTATACACGCAGATTTAAATTACAACACTGTTTAGCAGCTACAGCTCTTCGACTCACGGTAAAATGTCATTTTGGTACATAGCCTAGCTAATTTAAATACACTGATGAATGCTTGCGTTTAGCGATATACAGTAGCAGATCTAAAGTCCTCAGGGAGACAACCTACACGCTGATTTTATTAAGAGGATATGCACGCGACTCGCGAGCAGTTAGGGCATCATTTTTTATGATTCCTGAAGCCCCATTCAATCGTGCATAGGGATTTTTCTTACGAACCGGAACATGCAAAAATGAACGCATACAACGACGACGGTAGCGTCTATCACACACTTGATGAGTGACTCAGTTACGTTGTTTAAGTAGCCTAATTGTTTAAAACTATTTTTGTTGTTGATAGCAACATGTCTAGGCCATCATAGTCTACATTTGCTTGTCATCTAGGCCCTATCAAACCCTTACAGGTAAAACTGTGTGACAAAACTGCAGGTTTTTTCAATATTGTTGTGCCCAAAATAGCCTATTGCATTGTTAAGTACAATGTAGGCCTGCGTTGTCAGTCAGGGTCAACTTTTGGTCTTTTGTTATTTGCACAGCTTTATCAGAGCAACTGTAGCCTATGCCTATTGTAGGCCTATGTTAGTGTTTACACTTTTTTGCACAGCTCTGTTAGAGCAGTCTGAAATTAATATAATTAAAACTGGCTGTCATAATTGTTGTGTTGAGTGAATTTATGAAGCACTTCGCTCTTTCTATTTGAAATATCAATATCGTATCGATATCGTATATCGCCAATCAGCCCCAAAATATCGGGATATCAGTTTTGGTCCATATCGCCCAGCCCTATCGTCACGTCAGAGAAGCATGGGGCTGTGCCACTGATCTTTATAGATCAGTGGGCTGTGCACAGTAGTGTAACATTTATTCACCATATAATAATAAAGTTGAAGTGGCTCTGCAATGTAGGTTATATTTCCGTTTTTTGGCAGCACCATGTTACTTACATGACATGGCCCAGTGTCCTTGTAACATGCATGCAGGTCTATCTAGCACAGCTAACGTTAATATTAATATCAGTGAATCACACTCGCCTCCCGTTTAAGTTTGTCACCCAACAAAGCTAGATATGAGTTTTTATACATGTGTATCCATGTCATACTGCAGTCCTTCAACGGATTGTAAATGATTGTAAATGAATTTAGGTCTTAACAGCTACTGTACCATTGAATTTCTAGACAACTCCGTTCTGAGTTTGACGGTCGTAGTAACAATAACTAGGGGGCATGGCTTTTGTGAACGGTCAATTGACCCAGATTGTATGCTTAAAGCCTGAGGCTGCAGGTGGCCTGAACACCTGGCATAGGATTCTAATTGCTTAATGGCCGTATTATGATGTCACAATCGGCAATGTTAAGTCTATGGGGATTTTTAAAACGTTTTTCTTTAATAGTTTAAAAAGTATGAAAGTCTCAAAGTTGAAAAGACATAGCAACCTGGTCTGTTTGAAGACCTACGTTACAAAGTTTGAACAAAGTTTCTAAGTTAAACTGTTCAAGAGAAATTGCGTACGGAAAAAGTGGTAAGCGGAATAATTAAGGAATAATAATAAGTTGCTGCCTAGGAAGAACAGTACAGTGCATTTTCATGCACTGTAATAATCTAATATCAAGTTGATTTCCTCACTTACATCTCAAGTTTATGTTGCTAACCTACCTAGGCTATGGGATTTAGGTCATTTAGTCTTACTGTTGGGTTTAATATCAGAAACGGCCCCCTAACAGCCTTCTACACTTCAGCGGTTGAAGCGGTTGTTTAATGCTGAATGCCTCGTCTATAAAGCTGCTTATCATTGTATTTAGGGAGCTGCAAATAGCTAAGTTGTAGGCTATCCGTAGGCTATGTATGCGGTAGCGGTAGCTGTTACGAACACTGGCCAATCATATGATTAAGTAGCCTAATGCCGACGTTGTTCCGTGGTATTTGTGGGAGTTTAATTCAGCGACCACCTGGCTGAGTTTTGGTGTGTGTGTGTGTGTGTGTGTGTCTCATCCCTACCCCTCTCCCTTTGAGCTGGGCGGAGTTGCCATTGCAGTTATATCTGGAGCTTTAATAATGAGAGACGTGTTATTCGTTGTTAATATTCGTTATTAGGCTAATTCGTGTTAACGTTTATCATGTACCAGACATAAATGTACCGTGTATGCCTTACTTGTGTTTAGATCTGTTTGCTAACGTTATCATTATCAATCCAGTTCAATGGTAGTTGAGTTTCCGTCAGCTGCCAAACAGAAGTTTGTGTGTGCGTCTGTTGTCTCACTCAGTGGGACACGCATCACAGCGATATGAGAGTGCTGCGCTACCTGAAGAAGAACTTTTAAAACTTTGAGAGATATGTTTTTATACCTTTAAACGTTGATGCCGTTTAGAACAGAAACATCTGACGCCACGTTATTTTCCTCTGCTGATTTATGTTCTGTGGTTGACAAATCTGGCAGCTCTTTTTAGAAAATAAAATTGAAACCATGCAGTCTTAAATGACAAATCAAGCACTTTATTTCAGCTACTTTTTAGGCTTATTGTTTTCTTAAATTATTTAAATGTGTTGACAGGACATTTTGTGATGACCTGAGTTATGTCTTATAATATGTCAGCAAGCAATGCATCATCAAGGCTGTGTTGTAGGATGTTAATGAAAGCCTTCTACCCTTGCACAGTTAACCATATGCAGTGCACCCATCCATAAGTTCAATAAATGTTATTTTTTAAATTGAGACTTATAACATTTGTTATCATCATTTGTGTAATTATGTGTCATTTGTATGATGTAAATTGAGGGACCAAAAGCAGTATCGGCTCCAAATATCGGCTCAAGAAAATCGGCAGCCTGTATCGGTCATCGGCTAAGGCTGATTGAAAACAATCGGTATCGGCACTAAAAAATCCATATCACTCGATCCCTACCTAAGAGCCCAAAAGACTCTGAATGACTCTTCTCATCCTAACAATGGATTATTCCTACCGCTGAAATCAAGAACATGAGCCTATGTAGTCACAAAGCCAGAACTGAGAGACTCAGGAGAAGTTTTTATCCCCAGGCCATCCGAACTCACACTATACTGACTTTGCACACATTCACTCCTCAGCACTCTCAAACATTTCCCAACTCTGAATTCACACTATACTGAATTTGCACTCATTCACTCCTCAGCACTCATGACCCCCCTGCCCCCCCCCCCCCCACACACACACACCTACATGACTTTTAGCACTTTTACATCCCTCTCCCTATGCTACAGACCTTTTATTTATTTTCTTATTTCATCACACGTCAAAACACACACACACACACACACACACATATCTGACTTTCTCCAACTTTTGCACATCTCCATAGAACTTTTTATTTATTATTTTTGATTTCTCCTTCATCTATCTACCCATGTCCTTGATTGCCTAGCCTTTCTACCCCCCCACCCCCCACCCCCAACACACACACAAAAAACACACACACTTACATCATCACTGTCATCACCTCACATACATACAGCACACTTGCTGCACACTGCCCCCCCCCCCCCCCTACATACACAGCACATTGTCTTCAGGATCTTCTCCAACACACATCCTCTATCCTGAATCTCAGCTCTTCCACATGTGTCTTAGACACTCTGCCTACCAATTTCTTCAAAACTGTTTTTCATCTCATAGCGGCGGATGTCCTTCAAATTGTAAATGTATCACTGCTGTCTGGCTCTTTTCCTAAGTCACTGAAAACAGCTGTTGTAAAGCCACTTCTCAAGAAGAATAACCTGGATGCCTACATGCTAAACAATTACAGTCCCATATCCAATCTACCTTTTATTGGCAAAATTATTGAAAAAGTAGTCTTTAATCAATTAACCACCTTCCTAACATCAAATGGGTATTTTGATTACTTTCAGTCTGGTTTTCGTGCAAATCACAGCACTGAATCAGCTCTCATTAAAGTTTCCAATGACATACGCCTAAACACAGATTCAGGTAAAACATCAGTCCTAGTGCTACTGGACCTTAGTGCAGCATTTGACACTGTTGATCACAATATTTTACTACACAGACTAGAACACTGGGTTGGATTTACAGGCATAGTTATCAGTTGGCTAAAATCATATCTACAAGAAAGGAGCTTCTTTGTTGCCATCGGAAACTGTACCTCAACACCAACGTCCTTGACCTGTGGTGTTCCTCAGGGGTCGATCTTAGGGCCACTATTATTCAACCTCTATATGCTCCCACTTGGACAAATCATCCAAAATAACTTGATTTCATATCATCGCTATGCAGATGACACACAAATTTACTTAGCTCTGTCACCAAACGACTATGGTCCTCTTGAATCTATGTGTCGGTGTATAGAACAAATCAACACCTGGATGTCTCAAAATTTTCTTCAACTGAACAAAGAAAAAACTGAAGTAATTATATTTGGTAAAAAGGAGGAAAGACTTAGGGTTGCCAGTCTCCTTGACACAAAAGGGTTGAAGGCAAAGGATCTTGGTGTATTAATTGACAGTGATCTAAATGTCAACAGCCACATGAAAGCGACAACTAAATCAGCTTTTTACCACCTCAAAAATATTGCCAGACTCAAAATATGACTTAGACTCATTCATGCATTTATCTCCAGCAGGGTTGATTACTGCAATGGACTGTTCACAGGCCTTCCTAAAAAGACTATTAAACAGCTTCAGATGATACAAAATGCAGCAGCTAGGATTCTAACAAAAACTAAAAGAACTGACCACATTACTCCAATTCTTAAGTCCTTGCACTGGCTTCCAGTAAGTCACAGAATTGACTTAAGCTTGATAAAGCTCTATTGCTTGTTTATAAATCAGTAAATGGAGCAGGACCTAAATACCTGTCAGACATGCTTCAGCAGTACACACCTTCGCGTCCTCTCAGGTCCCAGGTGAAAAACCTGCTAGTAAAACCTACTGTTAGAACTAAACATGGTGAAGCAGCTTTTAGCTGCTATGCGGCTCAGCTGTGGAATCAACTTTCGGATGACATCAAAAAGGCCCCAACTGTAGCCAGTTTTAAATCTAGACTTAAGACCAAACTGTTCTCAGATGCTTTCTGCTAACTGTGCCGCGTTACAAATTCTGAATCTGCCTTGATAATTATTCTACTTTTATCTTTTATTACTTCTTTTTACTACTTTTGCCTTTGTTTTTTTTTGCTTACTAATTATCCTTTATTTTTAAATTATTTTACCTTGTGTTTTATGTTTTCTTTTTATTATGATCTTTACCTTTTAACTATTCTTTGACTATATTGCCTTTCTATGCTTTTTATTTGTTATTATTGTTTGGTTTTGTTTATGTAAAGCACATTGAATGACCTCTGTGTATGAAATGTGCTATATAAATAAACTTGACTTGACTTGACTTGACTCTACATACTTACAGCACACTGCCCCCACCTACCCACACACACACTACACACACACGCACACACACACACACACACACACACACACAGTAACCGCTCCACTCCCCTCCCGCCCACACACACATCTTCACTGTCATCACTCACATATATCATACATACAGTACTCTGCTTGCAATAGTAAGTCCCTTCACCATACTTGCAGTACACATAAATGCACAAATAGGCTGACACCAGACATAATTTCACTGCATTTCTTACATCCAGTAACTATATTGTAGCGATCTCACCCTCAGACAAGATTCACCTTTGGCCAGGACGGCCATTTATTGGAACAGGAAGACTCAGACACAATCAGACAACTAGGACAGGGCAACACAGGGGTAGTCTCAGCCGCACATGCAACACACAATAAGGGTTTACCACACACATCAACACGGGGATAAGCACATGAGGTACAACCAAAGAGACTAACACGCTAACAAATACACAACATGGTAAACGTAACTGCAACTATTATAATCAACATTACACCTTATAGCATTCACTCGCACTGCATTCTGGGAGACACTCATTCAACGTTAGACATGTACATCCACCGACGCTACAATATGCATGTGACAATACACCAATTACTGCGTGCCTGCGGAGTGTGACGGTGTGACACTTGCCAGTGCCTTCTAATGGCTTTTCAATGAAAGCATCCTGTCAGAGAATATCAAATAGGAGATCCTGCTCATGAAAAAATGTCAGGTGAAAGGGAACATTGGGTAGATGGGATAATAGGATTATTTTATTAATCGTATGTATTTCATCCAGTTTTAACGCACATCTTGGTCCTCCACTCGACAAGGAACTCTGTGTAATCCGTAAGCCTGTAAACATGGGCACTCAATGTGCAACAAAGGTTTGTGAATTTCACAAACGGTTTAATTCTAGGTCTGTATATTCTTACTATTGTTAAAACAGCCGACCACACAACACGCTTTTCCTGGCATCACTGGACAGCATACGTACTAAATAAAAATTAAGAAAAAGAAGATTTCGCATCTACAGCTAACGTCTGCTACAGCCGCCTACAGGACCAACACATTACTTCGCTACTTCCTTAGCAGCAAGGCAACGCAGTAATGGCGGCGCTGCTTTACTTCCGTGTTTCGCCGGATTTGTGTATAAACTTCCTTGTATCCTTGTAATCAAATCAAATCTTAAATAAAAGTATCGAAATCGCAATTTTTGACTTGGTATCAGTTAGGGCTGGGCGATAAAACGATAGTGATATGTATCGCAATAGACATGTAATTGATATCGATAAAAATACGTTTGATAGAACATTCGATAATTAAAAGCAACACACACCTCCTTAAGTTGTCCATAAATAAATAGGCTAAATATATCTTGCATTGTAGCTATGTGCAACTCTACCAGAGTAGGCAATAGAAGTAGGCCTACCTCAACACAGACTCTCAATGAGTCCTTGTTCCGTGCACACACTCTCTCTCTCCCTCCCAACAGGCGCATCCCTCCTCAGCATGCACGTAATCCAAACATTCACAATCGTGCAAGACGACTGGCTAAATTGCTATTAAATCCGGTTAGCATCATTAGCAAGCTGCACGAATTTGTTCAAAACTGTTGCATTCGAATTGACTGCTAAATTCGAATCATCTCAATCCCGATGCAAATGGAAAAGTACTTTCCAAGACTCAAAAGGGCCTGTCCCAAGAAGAAAAGGTTCAATTCATTTGAAACTTAAACACACATGGGGAAACTGAACAGTCTAACCAGTAGAATATGACAAACTAGCAAATTAAGCTACTTTGTTTACAATATTTCCAGGCTTCAACCAGTGCTGCTTTTCATTCAGACTTATGTGCACATTTATTCATTTGAGTGTTTTTCATGATTGTGTTGCTATTTCTTTTCCCTGTTTGCTTTGATTGATAACTGAGGTGATTAAAATCAGAGGAAGGTTAAGTTTAAAATAAAAGTGTTGAAATTGAACTTTTTATCCCTTTTGGTCCTTATCTGAAATAGATTTTTTTTTAAAAATCAATAATTATCGATATTGACTGATATGAAATACTTATATCGTGATACAGTCATATCGCCCAACCCTAGTATCAGTATCCAAACAATAATTTTGGTATTGTGACAACACTAGCCTAGACATCACCTGGCCATGGCCATGCTTCACTTTAAACATGGTGCACCTTTCAGGGTATTCTTCATTCTTCGTCCTCCAGACATAACCACTGGTCAGGAGGCCATAGAATTGACTGCCAAACCTATTGTCACTCATTTATATGGTTTTGGTTCAGTATTCTGTTTTGTTCATGCTTATCCCTTTAACTGCCTGCTCAACCGTTTAGTAGAGCACACTTTAAGACACCATATCTTACAAAAAAATTCAACTGTTTTGAATTTAAACATATGGAGCCATATATACCACTTGAGTACTACATGTTAAGCACAAAATATTTGCTCAGTACCCCTATAATGTCGAAGGCCACACCTTCTCATCCTATGCGATTTAAGAAATTAATTTACGCGATTTTGGCCATATTTTGTGGAGTCGCATCGACCAAGTTTTCAAAAGTAAGACTTTTTTTCTAAAAATATATATATATTTTCATGGTTAAATATTTTTTTGAAAACATGCTCAACCAAACGGTTGATAAGTCAATTTATGGTAAAAGTCAGGTCAAGATCTCATGTGATATTCCACCGAGAAGAATGTGGAGATGAGTGCAGATATACGTAATGGCCTATGCACGAATTTAGGTTATGCCTATTCCCTATCAGTCTGTTCTCATTATCATTTTGATCAATATTGTTCAAAAAATAAAATCAAAATGAACAAACTGAAGAAGTTACCGCATTCATCCGATCTGGCTATTTCACTTTCAACTTGACTGCACTCCTTGTGTTTGCGTATGGATAGGCTAGACATAAGGTTGCAGGGAGGGGATCACCTACTTTGGAATTTTACCCCGATACAACAAATGCTATTTTTTGATTGGATGTCGGGTGACTATTTATTGTTTGATTGGCTGGTGCCTTTTTCTGAAGCCAGACTTTACCACTGCGAATACATTGATAAATATGCCGTTAAGCTATTCCCCAACTGATCTTTACTTTTCCATTTCAAGTTTCACTTTACATTTTCACAGCATCAAAATGGCATGTATGGTCTACATCAGGGTTACCATCATTTCAACTCATTTGATGGTGTCCAAAGTCTCCCTCTGCTCCTGCAACAAGCCAACATCCGCACAGGTAAATACTACTTAGATAACGTAACGCATTGTAAAACACACAAATATGGTGTGGTATAAAGAAACTGAAGACAAAATGGAAAGAACATAACATTTGTGACCCTGCAAGGCGAAACCAGTCGTTTTGGTAAAATGTACAAAATTAAGTTAATGTGCTCACATGCACGGCCATTGACTAAGCTTTCCAACGATATCGAGGGTATTGCAAAAAGTAACTGAGAGATGGTTCTATGTGTATGGCGTGCCAAGGAGAATCCACTCTGATCAGGGGCGCAGCTTTGAGGGGGAGCTGTTGAAGCACCTGTGTGACATCTACAGCATAACAAAGAGTAGAACCACCACTTATCATTCAGAGGGGAATGGTCAATGTGAACATTTCAACAGGACACTTCATGACTTGCTCAGGACCTTACCCCCTGAAAAGAAGAGTTAAATGGCCCCAGTTGCTCCCTCTGCTCCTGTTCGCCTATAATTATCACCATGTACCAGTCCACACAGCACTCCCCATACGAGCTGATGTTCGGTCAGAAGCCACAGTTACCAGTCGACCACCTACTTGAAAATACTGGAGGTGACTACAGGGACAGTCCACCGACTGATTGGGTGGTGCAACATCAAGAGTACCTGACTTTTGTCTATGCTAGTGCTAGGAGACACTTAGAAGAGGCTGCGGCATATCATAGGCATGGTGGTCCTGACACCGTACCCATACTACCACATGTCACTCTAGTCTTTTTCTAGTGGGCGGTGGTAGTGTAGTGGTTAAGGAGCTGGGCTAGCGTGCTGTAGCCTGAAAGTTGTCAGTTCAATTCCCGGCTTCCACTATTATGCCCTTGAGCAAGGCACCTAACCCCAAGTTGCTCCGGGGACAATGTGATCCCTTGTAATATAGCTGACATGGTCAAGAAGTGTCTGCTAAATGTAATGTACACTCTTTTGCAAGAACCATTTTCACGGTCGCCACAAAATCCAGGATACGTGGAGTGTCTGGATGGAATTGGCACACACTATAAGATCAGGCCGTATGGGGAGGAGGGCCCCCTTAAGACCATGCATCGCTTCGAGCTTAAACCTGTTCCCACCAGTCAAGATTCATCCAGCCCACCAGCACTGGCTGCTCCACAGCCTCATGGGGGTATCGGGAGGGAGCCAGGCCTCAGTAACCCTGCAGTTGGAGACTCATTGAGGATAGACATAGTCCACACCAGGACTAGTGCTTAGCATCACAGTGACCATATGTCCAGTCTCTTGTGAACAAGTTTGACATAATTTCACTGCATTTCTTACTTCCAGTAACTATATGCATGTGACAATAAACTTCCTTGTATCCTTGTATCCTTGTACCAAGATGGTATTAACTTTAGCCTTGACCAACTCCCAGGCTCATTTGGAGGGCGTACCAGATTAAAGAGAGCAAATGCACATGGTTTAGTGTCTGACCAATGTTTTTCCTTGAGTTATTTGTTTTTTGTATTAGTTCAGGCTGTGAGAGGGCCATCCGTGGTTTGTCTGTTTGTTTGTTTGTAACTGTTATCCTTGGTTTGTCTGTTTGTTTGTACCTTATATTCTTTTGTTTGTTAATTGTGCCTACTGCTACTTAACTACCCATGCCTATGACACCCAGTGGTGTACTGTGTTGCCTGTACTATTATAGATGAATTCCGAGAAGATTAAGAAATTGTTTTTGACATAGGCAACAAGGGAGGAGGTGTTTTTACACTTTTCAGACACTCAAAGTTTGAAAACTATGGATATTGTTTTAGAACCAACAACCTTTCTACATTATCTGTGGGTTTTGTGTGCAAAAAGTGGAATTAATAGCTTATTTTAAAACATACAGATAAAAACACTAAGGATGGATCGTGAACATTTAAAGACAAAAAAAATCTTGTTACTTAGACTCTAAATTAGCAAAATATGCAAAACTGTACTATTACTAAAACCATAGTGAATCAGGAAATGAAGAGCATGACCAGCAGTTCTTCTACGGCATCCAACCTCAATTAAAAGGTGTTTTTTTTTTTTTTTACTTTGACATTTTGTCCTGTATATGATGTTCTGAAAAGGAGCCCTGAATGATCATTGTGCTGTATGTAGAACTTGAGATGATGAGTGTTTTTGTTATAGTGTGTAAGTACCAATCGTTAAAAATTAGGCAGAAATCTCCATCTGCAGTAACAGGTTAAAGTATTGATACTAATAAAATTAGGTATTGTGACGTTTTTTTAATTTCAGGGTATCGCAATACTTTTGTAGTATCGTGCACTGTGCAACACCTGTTGGGTACTACAGGGCTACTTAAGCCAACAAGAATGAGTTAGGATAAAGCCTAACAGAAAGGCTACAATAATACAATGCTCACATGGATCAGGTGAATATTTGGTGACATTATCTTGTTAATTTTGCAGGTATTATAGGGAAGAAACATGTTGGTCCTGGGTTGGTTTACCCATTTGACTTTTCCTACACTGAGGAGAACAGTTCTGTGCTTCAGGTGGGAAGGAACATCACAAAAATCAAACTTCTGGTACATAAATTTTTGTGGAGCCACAAAGAAGAGGAGCGTCCATTTTTCCTTTATGTGGCATTCCATGACCCACACCGTTGTGGTCATTCACAACCACAATATGGTACCTTCTGTGAAAAGTTTGGGAATGGTGACAGTGGAATGGGACGTATTCCAGACTGGGAGCCTAAGCACTACAGCCCAGATCAGGTTAAGGTAAGGAGTGAAAGCTTAAATATGATGAGATTCCTCTCTGATTGCTGAGTAGCTACTTAATGCAAGTACCCTTTATGTTTTAAGTAACGGCTCATTTTTTTAACTTTGGCTTGAGGTGCCTGATTTCATCCCTGACACCCCAGCTGCAAGAGCAGACCTGGCTGCCCAGTATACCACTATTAGCAGACTGGACCAGGGTAAGAACCTTTTTGTTTATGGGATGAGTACTTTGTCATTTCCCGAGTTCATCACTGCTAGAGACAACTTTTGACAACTTTTATTAAGACAGTAATTTCAATTGAAAGTGTATGTCTGTCTTGTCTGCCCCATCTACAACCCCAAAACAGAAAAAGTTGGGACATAGTGTAAAATGTGAATCAAAACAGAATGTAATGGTCTACAACTCTGTTAAACTCATATTTAGTTGCAAAAAGTACAAAGACAACATATCAAATATTGAAAATGAGAAATTTGACTATTTCATGGAAAATATATGTTAATTTTGAATTTCATACCCGCAACATGTTTCAAACATGTTTTGGACGGGGGTAACAAAATACTGAAAAAGTTGTGTAATGATAAAGAAAACAAAAGGAGGAATGTTTGGGTATGAAAAAGCATCCCAGAGTGGCAGGGACTCTTGGAAGTAAAGATGTAGGGGTATTCATCACTCTGTGTAAACCTGTGTGCACAAATTATGAAACAATGTAATTTTAATGCTTCTTAACATGAAATTATGAAGTATTTGGGGAGTTCATCATTAACAGGACATAATATTATTAAAATATTCTGAGAATCCATAGGAATCTTTGCAAACCAGGGAAAGAGCTGAAAAACTAATTGGATGGCCGTGGTATTTTGGACCTCAGATAGCACTGCATCAACACCAGACCTGTTTCCAGACCTGTCATTGTATGGGCTCAGGAAAACCTCTAATAACCATTGTCTACAGTATGTGCACAGTTTGATATTCAATTCAAAAACTCAAATTCAAAATTGTAACAGCCAAAACAACCAAAATATATGATGTATTGAGACATTACACAGAAAATACCACTGTCTTACCTGGACCTGAGCTTGTTTAAAATGGACTAAGGTAACATGGAAAAATGTCCTGTGGTTAAGACCAATCAAAATTTGCCATTCTTTTTGAAAGTCATGGACTCATCTGGACTAAAGATGGGACATTTGGCAAAGCGCAATCAATTCTGAATCTCTAGCAAATGGTCTCATTAGTTCCTAAACATTTACAAAATTTTGTTAAATGAAGAGGTGAAGCAGCACAGTGGTAAACATGCTCCCGCCCCAACTTTTTTTGAAACATGTTGCTGGCATCAAATTCAAAATTAACATCTGTTTTCCATAAAATAGTCAACTTTTTCATTTTCAACACTTGATATGTTATCTATGTCCTTTTTGCTGCTAAATATGGGTTTACAAGACTTGTGTATTATCACATTCTGTTTTTATTTGCATTTTACACAGCGTCCCAACTTTTTCGGTTTTGGGGTTGTATGTCTTATGCTGATGTACTAGCTTTTAGTATGAATTAGTTTGCTGAGTCATATAAATTACACATATGTGCAGGAATTGGGCTGGTTCTGAAGGAGTTGCGGGAGGCCGGGTTTGAGGAAAACACCCTTGTCATTTACAGCTCTGACAATGGGATCCCATTCCCTAATGGGAGAACAAACATGTACATGTCTGGAGTGGCCGAGCCCATGCTTGTGTCATCACCAGAGCACAGGCAGCGCTGGGGGGAGGTCAGTGAGGCCTACGTAAGCCTCCTGGGTGAGTAGGAATGTGCTGGGAGTGGACAATTGATCTTTTGATCTAGTATTTTAAAGTGTTTAGTGTATAGTTATTTCATTTTTTAGAAATAATATGGCATGCACTGGACTGTTGAGTGTTTTCAACTCAATTTGAGATGTAGTACCAGCAAAAAACCACAAGGAGGTAATATTACCCAAGTGTTGAGGATGTAGGGATGTGAGTCAGTCAGTGCAAATTATCAGCGTTGCTGCACTCGAATATGAAGAGGATAGGAGTTAGTCCTGAAAAATAATCCTCTGATTCTGCCCTATGTTCACTTCTCCCCCACAGATGTCACCCCTACTATCTTGGATTGGTTCTCTGTTCCCTATCCCCTCTATAGCCTCACTGGGGGACCACTAGTCCAGTTAACAGGCCGGTCTTTGCTCCCTGCCCTAAGTACTGAACCAACATGGTCTACTGTGTTCTTCAGCCAGAGCCTGCACGAGGCCACCATGTATTACCCCATGAGATCTGTATACCAGGGGCCCTTCCACCTAATTCACAACCTCAACTATCGGATGCCCTTTCCCATTGACCAGGACTTATATGTGTCACCCACTTTTCTGGACCTGTTGAACCACACCCAGGCAGGGCAACCAACAGGTTGGTTCAAGACATTAAGGGATTATTATTACCGTGAGCGCTGGGAACTGTATGACACACAATCTGATCCAACAGAGACCAAGAACCTTGCATCAGACCCCAATCACCTCAATGTTCTAGAGACACTGAAAGCCCAGCTGCTGAAGTGGCAATGGGCAACGTCAGACCCATGGGTGTGTAGCCCAGATGCAGTGCTGGAGGCCAAAATGGAGCCACAATGTAGGACACTATGTAATGGGCTGTGAGACCTTAAGTACCCACAAGGTTATGAAAAAAAGGACATTTTTAATGTTATTTTTGAATAATCAGTGTTTGACGAATAATTAATCTACACAGCCTACAGTTGCATTAGACATATTTTATTATAACAAAGGAATTAACTGACACACAGGTAGACTTGACACACAGGTAGACCTGTGTATTTAATTACAGATAAATGTAATGACGGTCTTTTTTTCTTACCAAACAAGATGTGGCCTTATTATTATCTGCTTAGTTAGCCTATAGCCTAGATGTTGCTTATGTGGATGTGTTTTGGTAAATTGATTGAACCTGTACAATCTGCCTGAAACAATTTGTTAGTGTTTTCTTTACTGTTATAAGAGCTGATCATTGAATGAATCGGCTATGCAGCTTTCAATAAGAATTCATATTATTTGCGTTTTGACAGCCTATAGGCTGTTTCTTAACAATAAAAGTTTCTCACAAAAAAATGTTTTCCGCGACTGAAACAAGCTATGAATCATGACTATACGATGACGTTCACGAACATCATGATCTGTCATGATCTTGAATCGACTAGGCTATATATAAAGGACCAGTGCTTGGGACTAACATAGTCAACCCTTTACTTTCGACCCGTTCACGCAGCTTTTACTTAAAATGTGTGCAATGGAGAAATCTGCCCGAATGGCTGTGGTATTTCTGGCCATCTCCATGCTCATTGCCTGCCATCGAACAGAGGCATGGTACAAACAGTCAACTGGTCCAAGCTATTACTCTGTTGGTAGAGCCTCCGGTTTGCTATCCGGGATCCGCAGATCACCATACATCCGCAGGTCCGAACAGGAGTCACCTCTCGAGACCATCGAATCCACTGGTAATAATGTTACTCCAGAGTTGGTCTACCGACAGACTCCGGTCCTGAAAAATATGGTAAGCTTTAGGTTCATATATAATAAACTGGTATCGACATGATATATTGTTTTATGTTGTTATCGCTGCATTGTCATATTATTCATTTATGGTGTAGCCTACATAATGAAGTAGCCTAATAAGGCTATAAAGCCTAACGTAAGCATGCCTAGTATAAGTTGGTAGGCTACACATTTAACAACGTTTTCAGTCAGTAAATAGATTGTTAGGCTATAGGCTAATAAAAATTTAATTTATGTCATATAAAGTAGGCTAGGCCAAGTATGCCGACTTTCCTTTTGTAACGAATAGGCTAGGTACTCTAGCTTTAATTAATTGCCCTGTCTACCTTTGTTATTAGGGGGGCTGTTTCCTAATTGTTCGACGAGATGTGCACACTTTTCGTGTAACGTAGCCAATACAAAGTCTGTAAAATTATAGCTTTGTAACCTTATAGGCTACTGTTCCCAGTTATAGGGTATTAAAATGATCTACAACAATATGTCGTATAATATCTATCTTAAACATGCTGAATTTAGACTAGCCTATTAACAGCCTACATAGACTGCACAGTGTTCAGTCTGGCACTGAAACTGAATGCATGACTTGAATTTTGGAGTTACATTTGAACGCAGGTAGGCTACTGATTGCTTTTTTTTTGTCTCCTCAGGCTGTCTGTGTCAAAGACATCAGTCCGTCTTTACAGAGTTGTGAGCTTATTCAAGACGGTTCTAATATGTTAAGATGCAAAGCTGATGTGTCCGTGTCCCTCAACACGCTGGACTGCCTGGACGCGTGAACGTCTGCTTGCCTCAAAAACCCCGATATTCTTTCAACGTTTAGAGTAATTTTATGGAAACAACATACGGACTGATGGCCCTGAATGTTTTCGCATTTCACACAATGTTAAGGTGTTATAAACTTAAAATCAAGAGAAATAATAAATGCTGTGATCAAGATACGGGAGATACAACAGGTCTATTTTGTGATACATTCTAAATGTTGCCACACTTAACACTGACATAGCCTAGTCATGTAATTAGCCTACTATAATGTCCTAGTATTCCTCAAAAATGATTTCTTTATTTTATTAAAGTGGGACGATCTTATCAAAGTGTGTGTAATGCTGTGTGCATTTCTGTTTTACCTACCTGTGATAGACAACAGTCTTTTGAATTATTTAATGCCTATAGCAGTGTCTTAGTTTTTTCAGTTGCCAAATAGCCTTCAGAAACCTAGCCTACGTGTCATTTAATCTGCTATGAAGAATTTTTAAAGATTGAACCACATGAATAATAATCACCAAGTAGCCTATTGTAAAGTTTTACCATAACTGATTATAATAAGTAGTCCAAGGCCCCTCTGTAAAAACTGGTCTTGGAGGGTGGTGAGAGAAAAAAAACTGTTGCATAAAAAAAAACCTGCATATACCATACAAATACTTTTCAAGACACTGTACAAGATTTACCAATCATTTTATATTGTAAGAACTTAAATTGTGGGACACTTTATGGTTACATTTATGGTTAGTTAAATGGGTAAGGATTGTCGTCATCAACAAAGAAGTCCATTTTCATTCCAGTTACATAAACATTGTGACCATAGAAAAGTGAAACATCTTTTGACACTTAGCCAAATGTCTACTGAGAGCATGTATGAATCAATTTGATAAATAAAACATACTCTCACTCAGGAAAAACGGTCCATATTTAAGACCATCGGAACCAAAGGAACCCCCAGTTATCAAGGTGATGGAATTAAGTTGTCTTTCTTCAAGAAGCTTTAAAGATTAACAGGACCAAAAGAGGTAAAGGCAATAACCATTTGATTAGTCCATAGTCAAGATGTCTAATGTAAAACATAAGAGATATTTTTTTGGAATGATCCATATACTGTACATTGTGGTGCTCTATCACAATTTTGGCCATGCTTTGACATTCCATCTGAATGATTTTTTTTCCCCTTGCTATGAGATTCCTTGTCATTTACCAATTTCAGGACAGCGAAAGTGTAAATGTACACAATGTGTCAATCATATCCCATCATGATCAAATTTACCAGGCTACTGAGGTACCTGCCTACTTTACATTATTAATATATTGGAATCCACAATTATCAGAGTAAAACCTAGAACCACACTTTCAACATCATGGTGTTCGGACGCTTATACGGTTCTACAATACAAAGCAACCTACAGTTTGTAAGATTCTCTTCACATTGCAAGTGTCTCTATTGTCATTCTTATAAATTAGTTTGCAAGATGTGACAGTGATATTTTGAGGTACAGACACTGTCGTCATCACTCTGCCTTCTCTCAGAGGCTCAATATTATTGTATATAGATTATTTTCATTAAAGGGTTTTAAATCTATCATAATTTGACCTAACTTTTATTTCAAAAGACAAGACATGGGTACAGTTTCTTATTTACTTTGACAGCACAGCAAGTGATAAAAAGACTCTAGAGGGGAAGTGAGGGTAGAAAGAGTGAGAAAAAAACAACAAATCAAACAGAAGTAAAATATTTACAAAAACCTACCCTACCTTGTTGTCTGTCCCAGCAAGAACTTTGGTATTAAAAGCTTTGAATTTAAAAAAGAAAATGATAAACACATTTAAAAACTCACATATTTAAACATCGTCTCTCTTCAGTTCAGCTGTTTGTGGCATATATTTTGCTGTCTTTGCTTTTTACTTCAGTGATAATATTATTTTATGAATGTAATTTCATTTGCTTATTACATTTTTTATCATTGTTGTTATATTGTTTGTAGGCTAATGTGCATGTTGTAAGTCACCTTGGACAAAAGCTAAATATTGTAACCATAACATTTATGGCTATATCCACATCATATAGAGTAAGACCTGACCATCATACACACATTGACGTATATAAGTCATACACACATTGACGTATATAAAAGTCATACACACATTGAAGTACATAAAAGATAGCATTATCCTGCCACTAAATACAGTACATAACCCTCACATGTTCTATATGTTCTTTCTACCAAGTCTACATATTATTACCCTGAGAGACCTCTGTCAACATTCAAAAAGTGAAAAAAGAAATTAGACAAAAAATCATTTAAGTTCAGAAGTTTCATACATATAAACATGAGATCCACTGCCCTAACCTTCATCAAATCCCTGAGCTCTTTCTCTCACACCAAAACACAGGTTAGAGATCACTGATCAGAGATGTCAAATGAAAGAAAGGAGGAGATATAGTCTGCTGACCCCATTTCATAGACTCGACCCCTTATGTTCATATGAAAAAGCTAAAAGCATTTCATGCACTCAAAAACAACCATTTCTCAACAAAGGTAAAGGTGTTTGTGGGTAGAAAGAAAAAGGAATAGTAATGTTAGCAAAAGTAACAGCAAACATACATCTTGAAAAGTGTCTTGGCCTCTAGAATCTTTCTTGAGTCAATCAAATTCATGAAATAAATAAATCTGAAAGAAAGAAAACAATGAAATGCCTGCATGGTGACCCAGGTCGAGAAATCAGTTTGTAATGATACTTTTCACAAAAGTTCATTAGAAGACAAAATCAGGAAGTTCCTATTTTATGAAATATTTATCACATTCCAGATGATGATTCATAGATTAATTGCGGTATTTATAAATAGACAGTAGTTAAAACCCAACTGCACATTTAGACAAAAGAATGCTAATGATGTGTGACTCCTGTCATGAAGGTTGGACATGGAAAACAAACACACGTGTAATTAGATCCTAATAACACTGACACTGGGCACTATAAGGCTGGTGGTCTGACCATAGATATGCCCCAACGACTTAATTAATGGTTGGTTGTTTTAATAGCTGCCAATCATCTTGGTCATCTTGGAAGAATGAAGTATGACTAATGTGGCTTGAAAATGATCTAATGAGTCCAAATTAAACAGGTTTTTTAATGGAGGCTCCATTATTGGCTTTTAGTGAACAACGGGATAACGTGGGGCTTGGGTCTTTCACAGATTCCGCTCTGCGGTTTAATCATGGATGGCTAAGAACAAGATAAATGCAAATGTTAGCGTATATGTGTGTGGGCAGCAAATGAGTGCTGAATTCACAGCAGATCTAAGCGTGAAAAACTAGTGAAATTTGTTCAGTGAGTGGTGAAAATAATGAACATCATAATGAAGATAATGAAGTTCTGTAGTTTTAGTTCATAATTAGAATGATTGACCTGCAAACTATTTGATTCTCCCCCTGAAATTGCTATGACTCATTTAATCTTGATTTCACAGGTAAAGCGTTCTTTACAGATTGGATCAAAGCAGTAACTGCTCCATGTGATCTAGACCTGTTCAAAGTCAAACATGTATTAATCGCCTTTTTCATCTATATTGCCTGTCACATCTGTGATAAAACTCTTGGAAGGCAATTGAGGTTTTGATGAATACCTCTTCACATTAATTGAAAACTGCAAGTGTTGGCATATTTTGGCCAGGACAAATCTGGCAAAAAGGGGCCTACGTCCAGCAAGCACTCTTTAGCCCAATTATAGCATAGGTTCTGGTTTCATGACAGATTGTTCTACAAAAAGGCAATCCCTTGTGTAGATAGTCAGTTAGAAGTCAAAAAACTGTGTATAGCTTGTTTGGGCGATGTTGGTTTTGGTAGCAATTTAGCTTATGCAAATTAAACATCACTGTTTAGATTCTTTGACAGTGATGCTATTATGTGTATTATTATGTTTCATAGCACATAGGCCTACATATCAATCTATTCTTCCTGTAAAATAGGGTTGTGGGTGGTTGTTGACAATGTCTGCAGATCTTACATTCTCATATAATAATAATGATAATAGTCTTTATTTATATTTCAAAGTGCTAAATAACAATTTCATACAAAGCTAATAATAGAGTGAAATATTTCAAGCCATTTTTTTTTACTATCCATGATTATGGCCATTGAAAATCAAAAATCAGTTTCTCAAAATATTAGAATAAAGATGTAATAACACAGAAATGTCTGTTTCCTGAGCCTTTACTCTCTCAGTCTGGTCTTGTAAACACAACCACAATCATGGGAAATACTGCTGACTGATAGTTGTCAGAGGACACTCATTGACACCTCCACAAGGAGGGTGGGCCACAGAAGGTCATTGCTGAAGGGCAAGGTGTTCACAGAGTGAAAGCATATTGATGGAAAGTTGACTGGAAGGGAAAAATGTGGTAGGAAGAAGATGTGCAATTTCACAAGGAGTGGACTGAGGCTGGAGTCTGCATCAAGAGCCACCACACAAAGACGTGTCCAGGAAATGGGCTACAAGTGGCACATTCCCACTCCTGAATCAGAGACAAGGTTAGAGCAGACAGAACTGGACCATTGCTCAGTCCACCACTGTTGATCACCAAACTGCGGGATGAGGAACTGCAAACTGCGGGATAAGAAGGGATTTTGCATACTCTGGGCGAGTGTGACCGCCACATCCATCACTCCAGCAAAACGCAGACGGCAAATGAGCAAAACATTGGACCAATATGTCTTTTAAGAAAGGTCCAGTGCATGTGAGCTAAGGAGACTGTATTTCAAGTTCAATTTCAAGTAGTTTATAGTCATGTACTCATAAACGTTGTTGATAGGGAGCCTTCAGGAGAAATGAAGTGCTGCCAGTGACCCCAAGAGTGGGTGATGAAAAAATATCTGATTTTATTTTAACCAAAACCTGAGTGAAAATATATACAAAAGATCTCTTTAAAGGAGCAGACAGACACTAGACAAATAACTTAAAGCAAGCAAAAGAGAAATGGAAAGTCACACTCCCAACTGGAGAAAACACCGCAAATAAATCCAGCAGCTCACAGCAACTGCTGCACAGCGCATTACGTGCATTCAAGAAAAAGAACCCCCCCCCCCAGCACTCCCAACATTGGGTTTTAAATACTCAGGCACCAATTAACCAATCACAAGGCTTTCCTAATCAGGCTGACACTAGCCATTACACATGTCTCATGGCGCTTTACAGAGTGTTAGACAATCAGAGAAAAGAAAAGAAGGCCCATGGGTAACAAGGGCGAGGAAAAACTCCCTAGAATTGGAGATACATATAGCAAGAAACCTCGAGCAGATACACGACTAAAGGGCCTGACCCATATGCCTAGGGTCAGATACAGGACGGTAAGGTCTGTATACATGATAAATGCATAAGTTAGTCAGGTGTAGAGAATAGAACATGGTGTTTAAAGCCACCTGAGGTGAATGTTACAAGAGGTGGGATGGTTACATATCCGGTATGATAATGCATTAATCCTAATTTAGTGTAAGAAAGTTTAAATAGTCCAGCGTACAGTAGGAAATGGAATTGCCCAAGGGATTACGAGTTGTCATAGGGCAAGTGGTGGGTCGGCAGAACGGGCCAGGAATCCAGGCAGAGTTGTCATAGGGCAGGTGGTGGGTCGCTAGGTTGTACGGGCCAGGAATCCAGGTTAGGGGACAGTAATAGGCGATGATAGGGCAGTCGTAGGGATGGGACTTCAGGTGAGATGAGTGAGATGAAGGCCAAGCACATGGATGGCTGATGACTGTCAAGTCAGTTTTATTTGTATAGCGCATTTAACATGCACAGAGTGCAACCCAAAGCGCTCCACATATAAGATATTGTCATTGACACATAACAAAAGATAATAGATGCCGGACGGAGCGACGTAGTCGCCAGCGTACCCGTGACACCAAAACATGACAAATACATTTAAAGCTGCAGTTGGCAAGTATGACGGATTGAGGGGGCTTAGCCAAAATGTTGAATGTTTACAACTCTCATTCCCCTCCCCCACTACCACCGAGCACCCTCTCACCGAGTTTGTGCTCGTCAGTGCGCACCAGACTACACCAGACTGTGATTGACAGTCAGAGGCGATTCTAGAGTCTGTAGGGGCTCCAAGCAAAAATTCCAAGGGGGCCCTACCGACCAGTGTTCATCACCATTATGTTAGGCTATAAATAATCTGATACCAACGGAAAATGTGTTAAATAAAACCTTTTTTTATTCCAAATGTTCCAAACATGAAAAACCTTGTTATTTTGAAAATATAAATGTAAAGAATAAAATAAATAAATAGAATAGAATAAAATACAGTAAATTACTTTAAAAACCCAATATAAAGTATAGAAGTCAAATAGTTTTATTGGGGTCGTATACCCAAAATTAGTAATTAATTTATCTTGATGAACTCTGTTTTAAGTCCCCTTTCAATATTGTGAATAGTAAATGTGGGCACTAATAGCCTACAACACGAGACACTAGGCTACAATAATTGTGGCATTGATGGACAGTTTAACACGGAGCCTGACTTATTATAATTACTTCTTTGGATAAAGTCTATCTTTTATTCTTAAATAAGCTGCTTGGTTGACCCATCTCCTGACAATGTTACAATTGTTTATTGATTGCTTACAAGAAATATTAGCATGCAGAGTGAGAAGCAAACTACAGGAGTTGGGAGCTGGGAGAAAAATAGTTGGGCCTATAAACAGGAATGGAAAGAACATTTTGCGTTCATCTTACCCGGTTTCACAAATGCAAAACCTGTGTATCTGATATGCAACAACGCTGTTTGAAAAGAATATCATACCACACTACCAAACGCAGTGGCACCTTCAAGGTGGCCTATCTGCTCCAAACAGAAGCAGAGGTGCAATATTGAAGCGCTGGCCGAGGGCTATGCACAGCTAGCAGGATCCAGTGCATTCCGGTGTTCTTTCTCATATTTGTTTAAGCACCAACTCGCAGTCTGATTGGTGAATAGGCTATTTGTAAATTGATATCGTAAAATAAACTATTTTAAAAAATAGGAATGCCAGAATAATTTGACTGGGCCAAACAATATCAGGCGGCAGCTTTGGCCACCTGTTGCCGACCCATGTCGTAGATTATAGTTTAAACTTGAGGTGTTTCAGTGATAATTTAATTCCATGTCGACTGAGCCGATATAACGCCCATTCAGCCGACCGGGAGTTCAGAACTGCGTTAGTATTTAATATCTTCATGACTAGGCCTACAGGAGGAAGGCAGACCGAAGTATAGCCTAGCCTACTGGGTGTCTGTGTCAGTTTGAGGACAAGAAACGGTGCATCAAAGGGTCAACATATTGGCAGCCAAAAAGAATCGTTGATAACAGAACAAGTGACGGTGTAAAATTAAAAATCTTTGGCGGCACGCATTAATGTGATTTAAAAAAATTAACGTGTATGCTTGGTCTTTACTCGCATCGCGATTAACACGTTATGGCTGACAGCCCTAATACAAACATAACGTTAACCATCTACTTGCTTAACTAGTTGTAGGCTAACTGTCGCTAGCTAGCTGAAGTTTATTGTCTTATGGATGTAGCAAACCATGTTCAATCTTTCTGCCCATTAACATTAGCCTTTAACTTAATTGAGTAAATGCCAAACTCCGATGTTGATCCGTCATCACTGCACCCTCGATTGACGTTTACCACAGTAGCCTAAATATATACGGATTCTTTGAACTCTTTTGAACACGGATCCGCTGTTTATAAGGCCATAGCATAGGGCCTACATGTACAGATGTACTGTTTGTAGCCTACAACAGGAGAGGCAAAACGCGCTGAGACCAGGTCGGGGCCCCCTAGCGGCTCGGGGCCTGTTGACAAGGTGCGCCTCTGTTGACAGTCAGATCTCACACAGCCCTGCTCTGATTGGACCAGAAGAACCAGAAGCTGTGGATTTTTGCTAAACAAATAACAGGCTCTAGGTAGAGGTAGAATTGCAGTTTTTTTCTAAAACCGGCTGATTTATGTTTTTCTGTCGGAGCATAGTGTTGGTTTCAGTGAATATGATCAAAAAAATCTTGCCAACTGCAGCTTTAAAAAATAACAAACACAAAAGATGCCGTACGGAGTGGCATATTCTCCAGCGTACCCTTGACACCAAGACATACAAGACAGACAAAAAACAAATTAATAATAATAAAAAGTAAAAAAAATAAAATGAAAAAGAAAAATCATGTTAAATTAGTCCAATTTCCAACCGCCTGAAAATGTCCAAGAGCAATGATGACCCACGTGAACCTGCGCACAGCTGTGTCTTAACAACCGATGCAATGCCAACAAAGTTCCCCAGAGATTTCACTGGCAGTCTGGAGAGCACCGGAAGAACAGAACAGTCTGAAGTCATGATGGGCGATCTTCTTGCTGATCAGCAGCTCGGTGGCTTTAGACAGAAACAGTTGTTGTTTCATGGCTCCCGACGTCGCCATCAGAGCTCCCCACTTCAGCACTCAATCCAGACTCTAGGCACCCAACGTCAGATGCTAGTATGGCAGCTCGCAGGTCAGCCGCAGCTCGGTGGTCGTAGCAGCTGCAGATCTCTCACAGTCTTTCCGTCCAGACATTGGGATGTAGGCTACAGCGTCGTTCACAGAATGATGAGGGACGGCCAGTCAACAGCCGACTTGTAATCAGAAAAAAGGACTAAGAATAACACAAAAACTATCGAAAATAACGTAAATAAAGAGCGAATACATTTAACTAGACAAATAAATACAATAAAAACATAAAATCATGAACAATACATAAAAACAAACAAAAACATGATGCCAGACGGAGCGACGTGTCTCGCCAGCGTCCCCGTAACCTAGCAACCTAGCAACTGGTGATGGTATACTTCACAAGTGAGGTAAGGGAGATGTACGGTGTGGCACATGAGAAGTCCATGACAGCACTATGCTATAGCAGCATAACTAAGGCATGGTGAGGGGTAGTCGACACCAGCGCAGGTATGGTCAGTGACCACCATCGCACGCATGACTGGGTTGCCAGTCACACAAGGACACAGCAGGGTGGTCCATTGCAAAAATCCCTAAGGTGGGTGAAGTTCCACACCGCACCATACCTAACTATGGGAGGCAGTAAAGAGGTATGTTTTAAGTCTAGACTTAAAAATAGGGAGGGTGTCTGCTAATCGAATTGAGGGAGGGAGATTATTCCAGAGGAGGGGTGCGCGATAGCAGAAAGCTCCTACTGTAGTTTTTGAGATTCTTGGAATTACAAGAAGGCCAGTATTCTGTGATCGTATCGGTCTGGGTGGGTTATATGGGACTAGGAGATCTTTAATATATTCTGGTGCCCGGCCATTTATGGCTTTGTATGTTAGAAGTAATATTTTGAAGTCAATGCGACTTTTAACAGGCAGCCAGTGTAGGGATGCTAGGATAGGGGAAATATGTTCATAATGTTTAGTTCTTAGTGAGTGTGTGAGCAGCTGCATTTTGTATAAGCTGTAAGCTCTTTAGACAGATGTTATTGCAGCCAGCATATAGAGCATTGCAGTAATCTATCCTTGAGGTGACAAAAGCATGGATTAATTTCTCGCCAACTGGTAAGGATAAGGACTTCCTTATCTTTGAAATGTTCCTTAAATGGTAAAATTAAGTTTTGATAATCTGTTTTATGTGATTATTTAGTGATAGGTCTTGGTCAATTATAACTCCTAGTTTTTTAACATTTTTGGATGAGAATAGTGGAAGATCACAATATGTAGCCTGTGATGATGATAGGCTATCCCTCATCTTTTTAAGACCTAAAACCACGACTTCTGTTCAAAAGCAGGAATGATTTGTCATCCATGTCTTTATGTCTCTTATACATCAAGTTTGGCTAACGGAGTTAATTCATCAGGTTTTATAGAAAGGTATAGTTGGGTATCATCTGCATAACAATGGAAATTAATGCCATGTTTCCTAATTTCAGAGCCTAGGGGAAGCATATAAAGATAAAAATAACAGGGGCCCTAGTACTGAGCCTTGAGGCACCTCATATTTTACCATAGTCTGGGTAGATGGTTTATTGTGAAGTTGTTGGCGGTTAGAAGGATATGATCGAAACCAAGCGAGTGCTGAGTCTTTAATGCCTATCAAATTTTCAAGCCTGTGAAGTAGTATGTCATGGTCTATGGTGTCAAAGGCAGCACTGAGGTCCAGGAGGACCTATATTGATATATAGCCATTATCGGCAGCAATGAGGAGGTCATTAAAAACTTTACCTAAGGCTGAATCAGTACTGTGGTGAGCTCTGAAACCAGACTGATATAATTCTTGGATTTTGTTCATATGCAAGAAGGCACCAATTTGTTTTCTAGTATTTTTGATATAAAAGGGAGATTAGATATAGGTCTATAGTTGGCAATTAACCTCACTAATGTGTGTATGGGGGGATTGGTGTGTGTGGGGGGATGAGTATAGGGTGTGTGGATATGGTGTGAATGGTATGTGTGTATGGGGTGTAATGGTATGTGTGCGCTGCTGGAGCAAGGTTGGTGTCGTGATGCCTTGCGCACGCACATTTCTGGCGAAATAGATGCCCGATAAGTGCCCAAAAAGCGTTACAATATGGCCACCGAGTGGAGGGACTTGCCTAAAAGGCACAAGTTCAAAACAACCATGGTTCAAACAACCATGTCATGTGACCACTGCTTTGAAACATTGTTCAAAACACCTATGTCATGTGATCAATGCTAAGTGAACCTTCGGTCAGCTTCTTACTTTATCATTAACCAGTGTTTCAACTAAACTCTCAGAATGCCCCAAAATGAAGCATGCACATTACAACATCGAGAGTTTTATGAGAAGAAAATGATTTAGAGAACACTAGCAGCAGCAATAAGCTTCACTTAGACCTAAATGTCACTTGATGTGGTCTCCCATCCAACTCTTAACCAAGGACATTACTGTTTATCTTTTGAGTAAGACCATGAACATAGGTTACACAGCGCACAAACTTAAACAGACTGCTTCTCCGCAGCATTTGACAGCTTTGTTCCACCATAATAATAATAATAATAATAATAATAATAATAATACATTTAATTTAGAAAATTACTGTACAATTAGGTATAGGCAAGAAAGTACATATAGCATGCAATCACATCCATGGTTAGATTCACTGAAAGTATGGACAGTACACTCTTAGTCTGCTTATTTCACTTTCATTTTTCATTTCATTTTACTTTTGGAAACTTATCGTCTTTTCTTCATACATTGTCACAGCGCCATCGACTGGCCTGGCAAATGCACTACTGTGCTTTCATTCGGTGTCACCTATGTGTGGGGCACACAGTTTTTTTCACCTTTCACACCTTTAACCGGCGTTGTTAAAGGTGTGAAAGCTGTAAGAAAAAAATACCTGAGATTCAGCCACTGTGTGTAAGCAGAAAATTAAACTGGTGAAAATGGGACCCATGGGAGCATAGGACCTTGGGAAAATAGGACCCTAAGAACAAAGGACATTGGGAACATAGGACCCTAAGAACAAAGGACCTTGGGAACATAGGACCCTGAGAACAAAGGACCTTGGGAACATAGGACCCTGAGAACAAAGGACCTTGGGAACATAGGACCCTAAGAACAAAGGACCTTGGGAACATAGGACCCTGAGAACAAAGGACCTTGGGAACGTAGGACAGGTATTCTTCCTTCAAAATTCACCATTCACTAGATTTATGTGGTATGTGGCACTGAAATAGCCAGCAACGGCACTGTTCACAATTGTCCTACCGGTTTAATAAATGACACAAACACAAGCACACAAGGAATTGTTTTCACTCGTTTTCTTGAAATTCCCACATAACATTAGATAGGCCTACTACATTTTTAAAAAAAAAATTGTCGGTCACTACGTTTTTTGTTGATGGCTACTGATATTTACACAGATCGAACTTCGTTACTGATAGGCTCATAGGTGGAATCATTGTATTATTATTATTATTATTATTATTATTATTATTATTATTATTGATCATAATAATAATAATAATAAGGGTAAGGATATTTGCACCCCTGGTACAATTAGCAGTGTATGCTATTCGTACCCTGGTGCAATAAGAAGTGAATTCTATTCGTACCCCGGTGCACACAGCAATGTGTCCTATTAGTACCCCGTCTGGTACAAATATCAATGTATGCTATTCGTACCCCGTGCACACAGCAGTGTGTTCTATTAGTACCCCGTCTGGTACAAATATCAATGTATGCTATTCGTACCCCGGTGCACACAGCAATGTGTTCTATTAATACCCCGTCTGGTACAAATATCAGTGTATGCTATTTGCACCCCTGTGCATTTATTCTGGCATATTGATCACACAATGTAATAATATATATTTTTTTAAACAAGCAACATGTTTTTTTTGTTGTTACGTAACAGGGTGTGAATAGCTCAGCTGTGTAATAGACACTCTGAATAAGGTATGCTGTTTGCATCAATGTACAGTTAGAAGTGGATGCTATTCATACCCTGGTGTTTATAGTACTGTATGCTATTTACACCCTGGTGCATGAACTAGCTAATTGTTGCAATCAAAACTTCCGTTTGAGAACCGATTTCTTGTTCAAATTGCGCGCCTTCTCTCCAGACACGTTGGTACACATGCACACTCACTCTGCCAAAATGAATCACACAGGAATTGAACCCCAGCCTCCCACATGCTAACCCAGGTCTGTGACCACTGCACTATCTTCTTTCACAAATAAATGGTGTTTGCAGGTACAGTAAACTTATAGTTTATAGGCCTGAACATCATATTCACGAAATTTCTGTTAACTAACAAACTGACGGTTGTATGTGTTCACTGAACCAAGATTATGAAAATAAAACAACTTTTCAATCTAAAACTTAATCTGAACAGATATTAGTGCCGAAACCTTTCAGAATTCATCACTTTCTGCTGACGAAAAAATGAATGTCCGCCATGTTTTTTGTGCACGTGAGCAACGTTTTTTTGTTGTTATGTCACAGAGTGTGAATAGCTCAGCTGTGTGGCCAAGGCTGTTCGTACCAGGGGTGTAAATAGACACTCCGTAATAATAATACATTTCATTTGTTACATAGGTTGATTGGTTACAGAGTAAACACAGTGAAAAATAATAATAACCAGCAAATTTAATAACAAGAAAATAAAAACATAGAAGGCCATGAGCTATCTTGTCTTGTGAAGGCCATAAGCTATCTTGAAAAGGTGTAATAAAGTCTGTAGGAATTCTGTGACATATGGAGGGCAGAGGTTATGAAGGGCTTTGAATATCATCAACAGGATTTTAAAGTTGATCTGTTGAGAGACAGGGAGCCAGTGTAGCTCTATCAGGAGAGGTGTAACCTGTTGGGAGGACTTTGTTTTGAATGAGTTGGAGTCGATGAATGAGTTGCATCTGCATTGCAGAAGTCACAAGGGTGTTGACGAGCACTTCAGCAGAACATTGTGTGAGTGCAGGGTCCAGTCTGGAGATGTTCCTGAGATGAAAAAACGCAGTCCGACAAAATTGGAAAATGAAAGGGTACTGTCTTATTGTACAGTTCTGGATGATCACAGTCAGATGCCCAGCGTCAGCTGAACCCAAGAGTATTAAAACTTCCAGCTTAAGTGGTTTTACTGTGGAGGTAAGCTAATAAGTAATTCAAACTGAGAGAGTGTATGTTCTTTTCTCTACACCTAACTAACTTATTTATTTATCATGTAAACAGACCTTGTTGACACGGAATTTGCTATAAAACAAAGGAAAACATCTCTCAAAATGATTGTACTTTACATTGTTAATAATTCATAAACTACCTAACTAAGTTTGCATTTTCAACTGTATTCCGTACCATTGATACAAATCATTATGTTTTAATAAGTTAATGAGTGCATAATAATGCTAATACAAGACTTATATGACATATTTTAACAGTTAGAACTTTTTAATGACATTTCTCTCATGTATGCTTTTGAGAGCATCACATTTTTGTGTTCAAGTGAAAAAAACAAGTACAATGCATTTGATAAGAGTATGCACTTAAAATAACTGAAGGATCCAGGATAATTTTCTCTATAGTCCCTGATGTGATCCATTCATGTTATTTTGTTTAATGGTGAGCTCTGATGTGGGGACAATTTTGCCCATTCCATTACTATAGAAATAGCTAAAAAGTCTTACAGGGCAAAGTTCAATGTAGAATGACTGTATGTGAACACTGTCCTATGGTGTTACTGATCTCAGAGATTAATGAACTGTTTCGTTCTATGCTCCTCATTACAATGTTAATTATGATTTGGAAAATATGGCTGACCTTTTGCAGACCCTTGAATAGGGAGGGGTGAGGAGGGTTTTCTCAGAAAAGACATCAAATATGGCAACAGACACAGAAAGAGCGCTTCAGGCTTACAAATAAATGCATGACATTTGAACCTAAAAAAAATGTAAGGTAGACCTATGTTGATATGAAATTCACTGATCTGAATTTAAAGGAATCACTACCTTTTAATGAAAAAAAGGTATGCTTCTTAGACACATTATATTCCATGAAAGGGAAGTGATAGGAGATGGGTAGATGTCAGATAGCTGGTTGGTGGGCCTATCAGTTCTGATTCAGCAGAAAAGAGCACAACATATCCCAGTACCACATACTGATGAGTAGAACCCCCTTGTCTCTTAATATGAATAATTCATGCAACTTCCTATAATATATTATTCAGAGACGTGGTGGACTATCCAGTGCTTATTTCAAGTGGCCTGTTGCACATTTTCTCAAATACATAAAAGCTCTGAATGTACAACATTGAACATGAGAATTAGATTGTGACATTTACAAAAAAAATGTACATTTCAGTAGAGCTGAAACAGGAATTGAATGGTTTCTGTGAATAAAACTATAACCATGGTGACTGAAGAAAAAAACAGACTTACCACTGAGATGTTCTATACTGAGTCTAGCAATGATCATTTATGCTATCATTTCAGTAAAACTAGTTTCTCAGTGCTGCTACATATTGCTGATTTGATTGTCACTATTATGACAACGTTACTGTGTTATAGCATTGGGGGACATGGTGTTTGTTGGTGGAGAAGGTCAACAGAACAGTTTTCTTCCTGCGCTGTGGTGAACATAATAATACAAATAATAATAATAATAATAACAACACCATAATCACCAACATTGTAGTCATAATGGGACTTATTCGCTTAATAGACTATAGCCAATCATAACAATAGAATTCTATAGCGGGAGTCATTTCACCTAACAACACCAATGCCAGCTGGTTGGCCTTCTGTAAAAAGCGAATTAGCTGTGTGGTTTGTTCATATTCAGTGAAATAACTGAAATGATTTCAATAATTGAAATTAGGAACATTTGGCCGCATGAATTATTGAACATGTGGTAAAAAACAACATCAATTCAACTGTCAGTGAAAGGCATGTTATCATGAATTTTTGAAGATCTTGATCCAGAGTAATGGCATCCATACAAAAGCTAGGACATTGTTTTAATTACTTGTTTTTTTTTCACTTTTCTGTGTCATGTTTCATTTCATGTTTGTGTCCTGAATTTACACAACTGTACAAATTGAAACTGAATATATGAATACTTTATCACCATCGTCATCATCTTGAGAGGACAGTATTTTCATTATATATCTTCACAGATTATGGCAAAAGTGTGATATTTGTGAAATATAGTCCTTGTTTTTATTTACAGTGTTATAACTTTGAAAGCATCCGTTAACATCCTTCTCCAACTGATTCAAATCAGTTTTTGTTTCTTACCAAACTAATGCATTCTGAAATAGTTAGCCTACAGTAACTCTGCACTATTTTTTGTCACATACGGTCGCATGTATTCTAACTCGTGTCACATTTTCAGAATTTTTTTTTATTCATTGTCAAAGCCATGAAAAATTTGTGAACCATTTTCCTAGTGTGTCCTAGTGGTTATTATGAATGTGGGTGTTAAAACCAATGATAGTAGAAGATTTTATGTTTTATTCAATTCAATTTTATTTTTTATAGTACCATTAAATAAGAATATGTCTCAAGGCCTCTGAGAGCTAGCAATAAGGTTACAGGAGCAAAAATAAACTCCCTTGTAGGAAGAGACCTGGGCAGATCCCTGGCTCCTATTTATTGGGATAATAGATATTAGCGTACAAGATATGTACATGTGATAGACGATGATGAAAATGGAGAGGGCCAGCATTCAATGTAATGGTTGTAGAACAATTTAGCTTTTTCAGTTGCAATTCAGTTTTATGTACAAGTCAGAGGTGAACATTTGTTTTTATTATTTTATATAGAAGGTTCAAGCAGTAAATGTGAGAACATGTTTCATATTTTAAGTTATAATACGTTTTTATAAGTTTCAAATAATACGCTTTTATATTATTGCTTATATGACATGTTTTACTGAAAAGCATCTCTCATTCTCTTAGAGCTGGGCTTTCTTTGCCACCTTTCAGATGCATAACTGTTATGTCTCACTCTGTTGAGGCCCATTTAACATATTCATTATGTCCTCTGCTCTGACACGTGCTGATATACTTGAACCAATAGACTTTTGCAACCAATTCCAGCTGCCATGACACAACAACTGTAAGATGGTTTTTGACATTTATATAAAGGGTTTGTCATCTGGGTGTATTGTTTAAATACAAATAAATTCCACAGAAGAATAGATGATAAATTATGTTTTATGAAAAACTGTCATAGGACATGGGTAAAATAAAGATTGATTAGCATGCAAACAATATAACTAAATTGATGCTATATGCTTGTGGCACAGTGGAGAAACAGTGAAAAGGAATTGTTTTTAAAGGCTCAAACAGTAATAACCTCAAATACTGAAATTAAATCTTGGGAGACAACCAATGATACACAAAGGTGTTTTAGTAGTATTGCATCCATATTTCTGTGCCACATTCTGCTTTTGGGATCGCCTACTCACATGGTCCCAACATCACTTTATTAAATTATTTTTAATTCACAAGGAACCATGTAATGGCATTTCAACAACAACGACAGCAGCAGCAACATTTATATTCCGTTTTATCTATGTACCCAAAGGGCTTTACAGTGAGGGAGGGTGCCTCACTTGTGGTATGGTGTGGGAATGATAGAGAAATCAATAAGTAAATTACACTGGGGAATCATTAGGTGGCCAGATGGAATGAGCCACATTGAGATTGAAGCCAGAATATTGGGTAGCCCATTACCCTTTGCTATGAGTGCTATGGGATCTTGTATGACATCAGTCAGTGAGTCAGGACGAAGGATGAATTTCAGTGTGCCCCAGCCTAAATACAACTTATCAAATTGTGAAAGGAAGAGAATATTGTTTTGGTAATAAATGAATAAATAAATGTTTTTAGCCAATGAATTACATGAGTTCTTATGTAAAAAATAGAGTAAAGCACCTAAATATAAAACTGCTAAATATGTGGACAGGTTACTAGTTTAACATTTTGTAAGTGAGTGTCAGTGGGTTGATTGTTTTCAATGAAATATTTTCTTATTCTGTAAATTGTTTTTTTTTTTTTTTAAATATCATTGATGAGAATGTTAAAGATATGACTAGATAAGAATATTGTCATCTGTCTTTCCATTTGTGCATAAAGCCTTAGTCTAGACATTTCACTTTAGGTATGTATTGGCAGAAATGGCAACAACTGTCATACATTTTAGTAGATATGACAAAACATTCATACATAAGCTTCCACAAAAAGCTTATCTTCTGTTGATAATGCCAGTCAACCTATTGACCTATTGAGCGGTTAAAGCTCTGGTCTGCACAGTGCTGCTGCTGGCCATTTGGGTGCCCAAAGCAGAACTACATTGTGGTGCGCGCCCCCCCACACACACGTTTTTAAAAAAAATATTATTAATAATAATAATAATAATAATAATTGTGTTCTAAAATATTGATTTCCTAAGAAATACTACTAATTTGATATTCTTTAACTCATTTATAAATGGTGCACTGTCAGTTTAAGATTAAGATTATTGTATCTACAAGACTCTCCTGAAGATCTTTTGCCTATGGCTAGTCCACAAACTCTAACATTGTTTGTGTCACATTTAGCACAATATGAACAATGATAAGCCTTCATTCCTTTGGAAATAGAAGCATGTAATGACATGATGCTGCGTAGACATTTTCTGTTTGCTATTAAAAGTGATGTAGGAGCCTGGTAGCCTAGCTATCTGAGTGGAATGTGTTTCAATCTGCATATATTCTGCTTCATGTAAATGCTTAGTTTAAGGGAAACTTCAAGACTCACCAGTCCCATTACACAAAGACAAAGTGTGGTAGTTTTGGGTCGTTTAAGGGGGGTCTAAAGACATTCCTGTTCAACATGTACTTAGTTGTTTAAGCGCTTATGTGTTATTGTTTGTATAATATTGTTTTATTTTCATTAGGCTGTTGATTAATTTGACATTATTGTTTATTATTGATATTCTCCTTAATGTAGTCTTACCATGTCATTGTTTTTATATTATTGATTAAATGGACATTGTTTTATTATTGCTTTTCCCCTCATTTCCATTGCTTATTTTTATTAGGCTATTGATTGAATTGATATTGTTGTTTATTATTACTATTCTCATTATATTTGACCAACGTTCTAATCTGTTCCCTGTTCAATTTTAAATATTATGTTGTTTTGTATTTGTGTGTCGCTTTGGACAAAGGCGTCTGCCAAATCCATAACTATAACCATAACAAAGACCACTCTTCATAATCTTGTCCATTTTCCAAATCACAGTGGTTGCAGCCTATGTCAAAGGCGGTTTATAATGGCTAGAAGGAACCGGATATCATCCAGCCTCGTCTTTGTTGCTTTCATGATTTCCTTTTAAAAGTTTCTTATATTAAAAAGAAGATAAATCAATTATCAGCAATGACAAGTTAGCTTGAACCTGTCACTCTCTCTCCCTCTCGTGTGCCCAATAAAATGGAGTAGCATAACGTTCAAGTTAGATCTTAATGGAGATTGAGAGAGAAACCAAAAAGTTTGCAGTAAAGCTATTTATTGTCTAAATGTTTGTGCCTACTCTGTCCCTTGGTACCCTACGCACAGTGCGTGATGCGCATGGTGGTAAAGGCGGCACTGGGTCTGCAAGACACATTTCCCCAAAAGAGCCATGGCTGAGAACATAGAAATGTTACTTAATTAAACCAAATACAGACATCTGTTCAATTATTTTGTATCTGTTTATTCTCAGCTTCTGATCACATTCTGCTTTTCAAAAGATATCTGTAGGTAGCTTAAAGAGGTTGTGCTGGTGCCAGTTCATATCTAGTATTAGAAATGTCTCTCTGTGAATACTGCTTTCATTACAGAAATGAGAGAGATAGGGCAGGACCCCAGTGGACTTATTGAGAATGACATTTTGTATGGAGAATATTCAGTGGCTTTTGAGTGAATATGTATGCAAACATTAATCAATGCATGATGGTGGAAGCTAAGATTTAAGGGAATTATTTATTTCAGAAATAGTTTAATGCCCTCTTCTCCAGGGAGGAAACTGTGATTAATCCCTTGGAATGAGTTTTTCAATGTATTATAAACGATAATGAACTCCTAAGCAATGGAGCTTGACCAGGTTTGCATGCACTTGATCCTGTTTAACTTCCTGTCTTAATTCTGAAAAGGCTGTGGCAGCACAACAAGTCAGTGTGATCTTTGTTGGAGTAACCAAGGGCACTGCACAGCATGAAACCACTTAAGACCCATTCACAATCACAGACACTCAGTATAAAAACATAAACACACAAAAGTACAGCATCATTAGGTGACCATGATGGTTTATGTCCAGGGGCGGAGCCAGAGGGGTGGCTCGTGGTGGCACAGGCCACCCTTGAAATTCGATTGGCCACCCCAGGTGCCACCCCAAAATCCTAGTCTATGGTTGGCCATTGTGACGGTCTAAGGCAGGACCTTTCTTGATGCACTTACAGCGTTAGTTTGAAGTGTTAGACAGACGTTGGAAAGTGGCAAACACGCTTGCTATTATACATGACTTATTGTTTTTAGCATGTGAGTTTAGGCCTACAGGCTACTGCTTGTGCTAACATGCAAAGATATCTATTAACCTATCGCATCTGCCAGTGCCTGTTTATCTAATCACACACACAAGTTGCGTCTGTTGAATCATGTCATCCTAGACTAACTTTCCTACCTGCTTATATTACCTAGCCTACCCAGTCAACATTTGCTAGGTCATTAAGTGTTAACTGTGGGCCTAAAAGCGTTTAATGATAATATTGTCCTAGTCAAGGTTTGAAAATCGGAGGTTCACAGGCTACTATGACCTTGGTGCCCCCTTCTTTTTTAATATTCTTTGCATCTGACTAATAGCGATTTCAAAATTAATTTAGTCTTTTACGCAGTGGAGAAAGTGACAGCGCACGCAAGAAAGAAAGAGCGTCCAAATTCACCCATTCTTCTCTGTTGAACTACCGTACTCGCGAAGTAGCCTACTCATCATCACACAGACATTACATGTATCACATCACATGAAAGAGCCTTTTCTCAGCTTTTCAAACGATGTTAGCCAATAGTTGCTGTGGTAAACGGTTCACGAGAAAAGTAACTTTAATTTAATCATATTATTATACAGTTCTGCGCCCATCTCCCTACCCATTCATCTCGGTGGAATGCTTTGCGAACTCTTCCCATATACAAACAATACATACAAACCATATATCAGAATAAACAGCGGACCTTACCGAACACAAAGGTGTAAAGCATCCCTCTGTACAGATAGCCATTCCAGAGTAATCCGGTTTTGAATTTGCAGCAAATTTCTACATGTCTCCAACTTTGGGCTTTACATTTCATAGCAGGCCAAATAAAACATCAAATGTTAAATATAGCCTAGATATTTGTAAATATTAAAATCAGAGGATTTACAGTTCTATGTAATATGTCATGTTTCATGTTTTTGTCATGTTTCGTACAGTGATGCAGGTCTACTGTACTGTTCATCAAGTTCACCCATTATAAACACTCGTCGCATAGGCTAGGCTACAGGTAGCTATAAGAATTCTGGTGACCATTCAACCAGTCAAGGATTTGTTGTGAAATATTTACATTTTGGGAAGTTTATGTAGCTTAGGCTAAACTGTATATTTCTTTCGTCCCCCATGCCTGTTTTATTCTTCCCGACCAGGAGGGATAAATGAAACATTGCACACTTTCCACTTTTGCTATCCTGAACGGTTTTGTTCAGAGCTGAAAGTGCAACTGTATTTGACAAAAGACGGATGTAAGTTATTGCTAGTGACAAAATATTAACTTTCGGTGTGGTCTCTTTCTAAATAACGTTTAATTAACATTGTGTTTTGATCGTCCCAGCTGTCCCCTACTGTATATAGGCTAGTGGTGTCCTATATCCAAGTGGAATATTCTCATCCCTATTGCCACTCTGTTTCGAGGGACAAGGGGTAGGCTAGGGGAAGGAGAAGAATGACAAATGGGATTGAGCCTTGGGGTCTGTAGCATTATAAATGTAACATTATGATTAGATTAAGGTTAGTCTTTAATTGGTGTTTATTTCATTCATGTTTCTCTTTGCCAGCTCAGACAAAAAAGCAGGTCAAATTATTTTAACAGCTACAAAAATAGATGGCCATAGATAGCCATATAATAGAATAGAATATATTTTAATGTCCCCATGATGGAATTTGTTTTAGCACAGCATAACCCATTGATAGACAAATTGATAGATATATTTGTTTATGTGTATCTGCATTTTATTCAAATACAAAAACATTTTATGTGAGAGTATGGTCTTTGCCCTTCAATTGATGAGTATGGTGTTTGGTGCATGGTTTTCCTAATGTATTTGTGCTAATTTAATATCTTGAGCCTGTTTCTGTTTATCTGGATGTTTTGCCTCTTGCCACCCTTGAATTAATCAGTGCCCCACTAGGGCCACCCTTGTTGAAAATGTCTAGAATCGCCACTGTTTATGTCAGACAAACATTCGCACCCCCAGTCAACAGTGAGATTAAATGGCAGATGAAAGATCTCCTTTCCTTTTCCCTTTCCTGCAAAGCACACAAATACACAAATGCCTCCCTTAGAGCTTTTAACATGAAAGTAATATTCCTCAGCAGGTATTACTCCGTCTGTGATGTGTTTAGTGTGTATATATATATATAAGCACAGTCAATTCAGTTGCTTTCTTGTTTTACTTTGTTGATGTGATCTGATTTGTGATGGATGGCAAATAACACAATTACCAGTTTGCAAGTAGCCTACTCTATGAATGATGTCAATAGTACAAGGAAATTATGTTGGAAAATAATGCCAGCGCTTTGTCAGAGAATTAGAGAGTTCTCTGACAAAGAGAGTCATAATTATAAAATAAAAAGTCAAAATTATGAGATGCTAAGTCATAATTATGAGATACTAAGTCATGAGATAAAAAAGTCAAAATTAGCATAGATGGCAGCTTTCATTGAAATTTTGATGTACCAAAAATGTTGGCTAAATGGCATTATTACCGACAGGGAAACAGTATGTGTTGTCATGCAGCTGTTGGACAGTGAGGGAGTTGACCTGAGGTCAAGAAATAGACTACGTTGGAGAATATATCAAAGCCGGGGTCCCGTCTTTGATATATGTCTGGCACATTGATGGCTATGATAAACTTAAACCATATGGGATCGGAATAAGTGGATGCATAGATGTTTTTTCTAGGAGACTCATCTGGCTGGAGGCATACAAAACTAATAATGATCCGAACGTCATTGCTGGTTATTTCATGGATGCTTTAAGCAGAAGGTTGCCCTGAAAGATTACGGGTAGATTTAGGGACAGAAAATGTCCGCCTGGCTGACATGCAAAGATTTGTGCACTTTTCAGAGGGTCAACTTGAAACCAAACATGTTACATATAAGTATATATACTCTTTTGATCCAGTGAGGGAAATTTGGTCTCTGCATTTATCCCAATCCGTGAATTACTGCACTCAGCACACAGCGAACACACAGTGAGGTGAAGCACACACTAATCCCACCGCAGTGAGCTGCCTGCAACAACAGTGGCGCTCAGGGAGCAATGAGGAGTTAGGTGCCTTGCTCAAGGGCACTTCAGCCGTTCCTACTGGTCGGGGTTCAAACCGGCAACCCTCCGGTTGCAAGTCCAAAGCACTAACCAGTAGGCCACGGCTGCCCCCTTTTGCTACATTTGGACCAAGCATTGGCAACCAGCGCATTGAAAGATGGTAGCTTACATTACGCAGTCAGTGCGCTCAGTTTTGGATGGACTTGACAAATTGAGATGTGATGGATTCTTCTCTGACACCTTCCTGGACAAAGTTCCAGTTCTGTTTTCTTCCCACAATTCAGGTAAGCATCACTATTACAGTTTTTTCTGAATGCTTAAACCCTAACCGTGATTATTATAGCACAATTTCTAAAACTATTAATACTTATTGCAAAACCACTCACTGAGTTTACAAAACAAACACTGCTTTGCACTCAGGTTGCAATTTTGTAGACTGATTGCAAAGTGAACTAATTATCTAAAAGAGTTTTCACATGTGACTGTGTGCCAGACAGTAATAGCCAGGCAAAATAGTGTAAATAATAGCCATACAGTGAGTTGTGTTTACAGTTCCGCAAAAAGAATGCTGTGCAGTGAATTGTACCTACAGTTTGTACAGTGCAATGTGAGCATTTCTGTATTATGTTGTGTACTTGCCTGCAACAGAATCGAATGAGACAAATCCACAGAGTCCCTTTTGAAAGAAACAGTGAACGCGATATGACTATGTGCAGGTAAGCTATAGTATCATTGGTACTGAATCTGGAAGTGCATACTGTAGTGCTGTGCATGGGGGCAGATGTCATGGGTCATGAGCTGCTTTTTGTGGATGAGGCAGGTTTTACAGTAATTTCACTAAAACAAGGAGACGTGGCAGACACATTACTGGACACCGTGCCATAATCAAAGTCCCAGGACAATGTGGTGGTAACATAACTATGTATGCAGCTATAAGTCAAAATGGTGTTGTTCACCATAATGCAACCCTAGGCCCATATAACACTGCACACATTATTACATTCCTGGACACCTGACATAACCTTCAACATGACATGCTCACTAATGTTCAGAGACCAGAGCAGACCAGTCATCATATAGGACAATGTTAGTTTCCATAGGGCTGCTTTGGTCAGCAACTGGTTTACAGAACACCCACTCTTCACGGTACTCAGAGGCGCACCTTGTCAATAGGCAAGGCAGGCAACTGCTTGGAGCCCGAGCTTCTAGGGGGTCCCGAGACCTGGTCTCAGCACGTTTTCCGGTGCACAAGCGAGAATTTCATCCAGTATGATGGATTACGTTATTTTACGTGCTCCTGTGCTGTTGTATAACCAGTACACCTGTACATGTTTGGCATATAACTTGAACTTGACACTCTGCTATCCTCCATCCCTGAGCATGACTGTCCGCTTCTTGTCCTCGGTGATATGAACATCCACTTAGATGCCCCAGGCTCAGCGGACTTTTTGGCCCTGGTCCACTCCTTTGACCTCGAACTGGTTCAAAGCCCACCGACTCACAAAGCTGGCAAAGAGCTTGACTTGATCTTCACTCGGAACTGCAGCACAGACACCCTCATGGTGACGCCTCTCCATCTTTCTGACCACTTCTTCATCCAGTTCAACGTCAGCCTGTCAGAACAGCCTCCGGCTCCTCAGCCGATGGTCACGTTCCGCCGCAACATCCGGAACCTGTCTCCAACGCACTTCTCCTCTGTGGTTGCCTCCGGTCTACCTCCACTCAACACCTTCTCCTCTCTGGAGGTTAATGAAGCCACTGACTCGCTCTGCTCCACACTGACCTCGTGTCTAGACGAGCTGTGCCCTCTTACCACAAGGCCAGCTCGATCCAAACATTCTCATCCATGGCTAAATGATACCCTCTACATGCCCACTCAACGCATCTGACTCAGATACCGCACTCCTACAACCTCTAGGGACTGCTGGAACTTCCTTTTCAGCATTCACGCCTCTCTCCGAGAGTGAAGTGTCCAGACTCCTGACATGCAGCCGTCCTACCACATGCTCGCTGGACCCTATACCTACGAGCCTACTTCAGTCCATCAGCCCGACCATCGCTCCAGCTATCACACATGTGATCAATGCCTCGCTAACCTCCGGCACATTTCCAACAGCGTTCAAAATGGCCCGGGTAACACCGTTACTTAAGAAAGCTTCTCTCAACCCTGCTCAAGTCGAGAACTATCGCCCTGTCTCACTACTGCCTTTCCTATCCAAAGGCATTGAACGAGCAGTCTCCAAACAGGTCTCTGACTTCCTTTCACAGAACAACCTTCTGGATCCAAATCAGTCTGGGTTCAAAAGCGGCCACTCTACCGAAACGGCTCTGCTGTCTGTAACAGAAGCCTTAAAAGAAGCCAGGGCGACCGCTCGGTCATCAGTACTCATTCTGCTTGACTTATCGGCTGCCTTTGACACGGTTAATCACCGTATCCTTCTCTCTATACTCGCTGACATGGGAATCTCCGGTTCTGCTCTCTCCTGGTTTGAATCCTACCTCACAGGACGCTCGTTTAACGTATCATGGTTTGGTCAGCTATCTGCACCTCACCATCTCACCACAGGGGTCCCCCAGGGCTCAGTGCTGGGCCCCCTCCTCTTTGCTATCTACACCACCTCCTTAGGACAGATTATCCGTTCGCACGGCTTCTCATACCACTGCTATGCAGACGACACACAGCTCTATCTGTCCTTTCCACCTGACGACCCCCTGGTTTCAGCACGGATCTCGGATTGCCTTTCAGACATAGCTACATGGATGAAGGCACACCACCTCCAGCTGAACCTCTCAAAGACTGAACTGCTGGTCATCCCAGCTAAACCTACCATACACCACGACATCAACATCAAATTTGACTCCCTGTCTGTTTCACCGACCAGGACTGCAAGAAATCTAGGAGTTGTTCTCGACAACCAACTAAACTTCTCAGATCATGTTGCCTCAGTCGCCCGGTCATGCCGTTTTGCACTATACAACATACGGAAAATCAGGACTTACTTGACTCAAGATGCTACCCAACTTCTGGTTCAAGCAATAGTCATCTCACGACTCGACTACTGCAATGCCCTCCTGACAGGTCTCCCAGCCTGCGCAGTGAAACCACTTCAGATGATCCAGAACGCGGCGGCGCGCCTGGTCTACAACCAACCCAAAAGGGCACATGTTACCCCGCTGCTCATCCAGCTACACTGGCTACCTATGGCGGCCCGCATCAAATTCAAGTCTCTAACGCTTGCCTACAAAGTAGTCTCCGGTTCTGCTCCCACCTACTTGAATGCCCTCATACAGACTTACACTACCTCCAGACCGCTGCGCTCCTCTGACGAACGACGTCTAGCTCTACCACCGGTACGCTCAAGCCAATCCAAACTTTTCTCATCTGTTGTTCCTCGTTGGTGGAACACACTGCCAGTTCCTACAAGGGCAGGGACATCCTTTTCCACTTTCAAAAAACTCCTGAAGACCCAGCTCTTTAGAGAACATCTGCTCTCATAGCAACACTTACAACAAGTCTTACTGATCCTAGCACTCACCAGCCGTTTAAACTGACAAGTAACTGTTAAAAACAGCACTCACCGACGCACTTATTCTTACTGTACTCTAATGTTTTTAAACTGTCCTAAAATTGTGAGAATTGTTCTAAAACTTACTGTTTACCATGTTGTTAGTCGCTTTGGTTAAAAAGCGTCAGCCAAATGTAATGTAATGTAATGTAATGTAATATAAACAGTGGATCTGTGTTCAAAAGAGTTCCAATATTCTGCACATATTAAGGCTATAGCCTACTGTGGTTAACGTCAGTCGAGGGTGTAAAGTGATGATAGAGCAACATTGGAGTTTGGCATTGATTCAATGAAGTTATAGTAATGCGATGGTTTGCTACATCTAAATGACAATATACTTGAGCTAGCTAGCGATAGTTAGGCCTATAACTAGTTAAGCAAGGAGATGGTTAACATTGTGCATTATTAATCGCGATGCAATAAGGACCAAGCATAATGTGTTCATTTTTTAAATCGCATTAATCATGTGCCACCAAAGATTTTTAATTTCATCGTCACTTGTTCTGTTATCAACAATTCTCTTTTGGCTGCTAATATTTTGACCCTTTGATGTATCGTTTCTTGTCCTCAAACTGACACAGACACTTGCTAGAAGATAATAAACATTAACGCAGTTCTGAACTCCTGGTCGGCTGAATGGGCGTTTTACTTTGTAAAAAAAAAAAAAAAAACTCCCTGTCGGCTCAGTCAACATGGAATTGAAATATAACTGAAACACCTCAAGTTTAAGATATAATCTACAACATGGGTCGGCAACAGGCAAATTAGGCCTATGGGTCGGCCTAGCCAAATTATTGTGGCAGTCCAATTTTTACAAATATTTTATTTTATTTACAATATCGATTTACAAATAGTCTATTCACCAATCAGACTGCGAATAGGTGCTTAAACAAATATTATGAGAAAGAACACCAGAACGCACTGGATCCTATAGCCTACTCTGTGCATAGCCCTCGGCCAGCGCTTCAATGTTGGGCTTTTGTGCCTCTGTTTGGAGCAGATAGACCACCTTGAAGGTGTTGCTGCGTTTTGTAATGCGGTATGATATTCTTTTCAAACAGCGACAGCGTTGTTGCATATCAGATACACAGGCTTTACATTTGTGAAACCAGGTAAGATGAACGCAACATTTTCTTTCCATTCCTCTTTATAGGCCCAGCTATTTTTCTCCCAGCTCCAACTCCTGTAGTTCGCTTCTCACTCTGCATGCTAATATTTCTTTTAGGCAAACAATAAACATTGTAACATTGTCAGGAGCTGGGTCAACCAAGTAGCCTATTTAAGAATAAAAGTAAGATAGACTTTAGCCAAAGAAGTCATTAGAATAAGTAAGGCTCCGTGCTAAACTGTCCATCAATACCAAACTTACAGTATAGTAGGCTAGACTAGTGCCTAGTGTTGTAGTGCCCACATTTACTATTCACAATATTGAAAGGGGAGATAAAATAGAGTTCATCAAGAAAAATTGATTACAACGAATTACTTTGGGTACTATAGGACCCAAATAAAACTATTTAATTTCTATACCTTATATTTTGTACAAAGTTCATATTGGAGTTTTAAAATATTTTTTAGTTATTTATTAACTTTTTTATTCTTTTACATTTATATTTTGAAAAAAACAATTTCATGTTTGGAACATTTGGAATATTTTCTTTCTTAAATTTTTCGTCGGTGTCAGATTATTTATAGCCTGACATACTTCAGTGCTCACATACTCTCCCTTGTGAGGCATGTGGGGATATTGACCAGGCATCATGTCAGGCCTGGGGCCTCATTTATAAAGTGTTCTTACGCACAGATTTGATCTTAGACCGTGCATACGCTCAAATCCATGCCAACGCTCAGATTTATAAAAAACGTCTTTGACGTGGAAAAGTGCTTGGCATGGATTTGAGCGTACGCACCTTCTAAGATCAAATCTGTGCATAAGAACGCTTTATAAATGAGGCCCCTGAATACGGCATTCCAGAAGAAATTTTCCCGGTAGCTTGGACTAGAGGACGTTGCATGTGATGTAAACAAAATTGTGTTGCCAGAACCCAGGGAGACGACACTATGTTTTTTTGTCTCAGTGAAATTACTATTTTGTGTTTCGACTTGTGTTCGACTAGTGTTTGTTTTGATGTGTGTAAATAAACACCAATACTTGATGTTTGGATCCCTATATGTTTACAGAACTATGACAAAAGTATGACCTCAAACTGACATAGCCTACCTTGTGCACAGAGAAAGCAAAAGCCAGATGTGTTTTTGTTCATACCATCAGTGTGTAGTTGCCGCATTGTGTGCTTATTAATGTGATGGCTTGTGTTAACTGTTTGATACGAAAATACAATTTTTACGAAGGTGTGAAGAGTTAAGCAAGGTAGCTTTTGCAAGAGAACTGCAATGTTTTTTGGTGAAAGGTTTTCTTATTTGTCTGTAGAGTTTTGCAAAAACAGCCAATAGTTACAAAAAATATAAGTATATATACTCTTTTGATCCCGTAAGGGGGGAAATTTGGTCTCTGCATTTATCCCAATCCGTGAATTAGTGAAACACACTCAGCACACAGTGTACACACAGTGAGGTGAAGCACACACTAATCCGGGCGCAGTGAGCTGCCTGCAACAATAGCGACGCTCGGGGAGCAGTGGGGGGTTAGGTGCCTTGCTCAAGGTCACTTCAGCCGTGCCTACTGGTCGGGGTTCGAACCGGCAACCCTCTGGTTGTAAGTCTGAAGCGCTAACCAGTAGGCCACGGCTGCCTCCGTGCTTAAGCAATCAGAAAAAACTGTAATAGACTATTCACTGTTTTAATGTTTCATGTAGTTTAATGCATACACATGCAGTAATGGATGTGTTGGATGAGGTTACACTTGCCTGGAATGAGCACAGGATGTGCCGAGTGCACAACTCACAAAGTCCTCATGGTTGGCCATTAGTGATGCGCGGGTCAGGGTTTTATATATCCCGCGCCCACCCGACCCATTTTGGAGATCCAATCCGCCCTGCCCAGCCTGACAATATATACGTTTAACATCAACCCAAAACTGACCCGACCTGCAAATTCCTAATTTTAATGATACATGGTTGCATCAATATCATGTAGCCAAAATTAATGTTAGCCTACTTTACTTTACAAGTCATACATCCCAGCAAACAAAATAAAGTCCCGGCGACATCCCCTACAGGTCCCCACCGAACGTCCCCTCCTCGACATTGTGTAGGGTACCTTGACGTCCTGCGGACGTTTTTTCGGGACGTCTAAACCATCATGCAATTTGCAGTCCCGGCATCATCCGCCGATCTGTTTGCCCTGTAGGCAAACTGCAGGGGATCCAGCAGGGGTCCTGTTATGTCCTTCAGATGGCTCAACACCAACCTTTCAAAGGATTTCATGACCACAGACGTCAGGGCAACGGGCCTGTAGTCATTTAATCCTGTGATGGAGGATTTTTTGGGGACTGGAATGACGTTGGAGCATTTGAAGCAGGAGAGCGCTTCACACAGCTCCAGGGACTGGTTAAAGATCCGCAAAGATTGGCCCAGCTGTTCAGCTCGGACACGCAGACAAGAGAGGGGACACCATCAGGTCCCTTCTTGATCTTCTGCTTCTGAAAGAGGAGGCACACATCCCCAAACTACGGCCCAACAACTCATTTTGGGTGGCCCCCCAAAACATGTCCGTGGTATATAGCATCTGGCCCGCACAGGAGTACGACATCGTCAAACTATAACCTCCGTAATTTCCCCATTCATTCTCAATGGCGAGTCTTAACAGTACACATGTAATACTCTTTTTGTCCACTGGTGGTTGTTTTGGCGCTGTTTCGCGTTTGCCATCGAAAACGGAATGAAATGTAGGCCTACCTGCAAACAATGTAAGAGGCCTATGCTGACTGCATCAGTGCTCAAAGTATTCTAAAGTTTATCAATTATTTGTTAATAACTAACTAACTTCTATTCAAGTCATATTTCTGGGACTTTCTGGGATAATTATTTCTATTTTTTTATTCACACGTTCAAATTTTCATACAGACTTCAAAGTTCTCATCAGGTGAGTGAAAGTTAGAATGGTGGTCATTTCAGATGTGTTTGCCAGCACTTTATAAAACTCTCATAGTTTGATAACTTTAAATTATTTGTAGGATATTGCTTGTTCACAACTTGAGCTATGTATGCAAAGAAACAAAGAAAAGAGTCTTTTTATTAGTATTATTTCATTTGAGCTACATTTTACACTGATATGGCATGGTGGCAACATAAACACAGCTAGCAATGGTATTAAATTGCAGTGATGATTAAATGTAATGGAATATTCAACTAAGGTAGACTGCTGTTGTTCACAGCACTAAGCTATTTATGGTTGATATACTCCGAGTCTCTGGCCCTCTCTTAGGCATAGTGAGCTGGCCCTCGGAAGAAAAAGTTTGGGGACCACTGTTCTAGCAGATTGTTAATGCAGGTGGGGGGAGGGGTTAGGAGTTGAGGGGAAACCTATTGTGTGTGAGGGGTGTGATAATGGATGCTTTTCAAACCTGCAGTAAAAGTAATTCAGGTCATCAGCCAGTCTGGGATTTTCTTCAGGATGGGGGGATGGTCTCTTATAATTTGTGACCTGTTGCAGGCCTTTCCAAACTGTTGCAGGATCATTGTCCGAGAGGCTATTTTTTTACTTCTCACTGTAGCTTCTTTTGGCTACCCTGATCTCCTTTGTCAGCTTGTTCCTGGCATGCTTCAAAGGTCACGTTGATAGCCTATGACATCACGTACCGGCAGCAGCGCAGGTGGACGAGGCTACCACCTTAACTTCTATATTACTTATTATATTCTCAAATAATTGATTCACACATTCATTTTTAAATGTTTATGAGTAATTTTACGAAGCATTGATAATTTAAATGACCACTCAAAAGGGCACTTTGGCCATTCCACTTTGGTTCCAGTTCACCCTAATAAGTTGTGAAATGTTTGTTCCTCTTTTCATTGTCTTCGTTTTCATTTTGTTTGTCCCAATGGGGCAAAGCCATGCACTGTATTGTTATTTGGTGGCTTCTTTTTATTATTACGTTTCCCTCTGGTTACCAGATATTACCATTGTGTTACTGACTTAATACTTTAATATACTGTACCTTCAGCAACAGTTCCCAGCCTTTGATCTGAAAGACCATATCTACATAAAAAAATATTCATGCTATGGCATATATTTTACATTGGCTAGTGTTTGCTAAAACATTAATCTTTTTACTAAGTAATTCTCTGACATTATAGACTTGTCTCAACTCAACCAGTGGGAGACACATACACCCTGAGGTGAAATGCTCTTGCCATTCCAAGAGCTGTCATAAAGGGTGTTTTCTGGCTCAGACTTAGCCACAGACTGTCACAGCAGGACAGAGAGGGCCTGTCCACACAAATAACACTAGACTATATCCCCCTCCATTGTGCAGAGGGTAAGAGGAGGTAAGAAACTGTCAGACTCATGCAGCTCTTTGCTCCTCTCATCTCACTTCATCTTTTCCCCCACTCTGATGTTTCCTTAATTCTGTTACAGAAAAGGCCCCATGCATCCCCCCACTCCTCCCATCCATTCATACATGCTAACAAACAAACAAACTACTGCAGACAAAGCACAGCAGACATACAGATATCTGCTTCTCATGCACATTATTTAACACGGATAACAAGGATAACACAATAAAGCTGAAAACACTGCTATTGTGATCCTCAACGGGGTTGGAAGTGAGATTGAAGGAGGGAGAAGTCAAAGAGGAACCATGACAGTGATAACCACATAGCACAATACATTATCACAATAAATATCACCAACCACAACATCAGCATTATCAAAAGATATTTTAGTAATGATTTACTATTAATAGCATAAATGACAATGACAATCAGTAAAATGTCCTGTTATTTTCAAGTCCCTAGGCAAACTGTTCCAAAGGACAGCTACAGAATATAAGAATGACTACTTACATGTTTGGTACAACATCTGTAGAGCTATGTCTAGTGGAATATAAATGTGTGTCCCAAAGATGGTCAAAGTAGCCCCTAACATAGTTGGGAATATCACAATACACAATCATATGTACCCAGTATACAGTAGTTTTATCTGCTTCACTCTGTCATTCACCTTGAGCCATATTCCTAATGTGAGGGTGTCAAGGAATGAACCAGTTGGGAGCCCTGACAAAAGCCTGACTAGCTTGTGTTATGTTTACAGTTTGTTCTTTAGATCTTTAGAGGCACTGCTAAACCAGGAACTACCAGAACAGTCAAAATGGCACTCTATAAGAGTACCTGATATTGTTTTCATGGCTCATTGTTCAACAAACTTGGATATACTGTCATGAAATTTTATTCTGTTGTTAATTTGAACAAAAAACATATGATCTCCAGACAAGTTGTTATCAAGCACACAACAAAGGTAATTCACAGATGTCTTTGCTATAATCAGCTCTGCAGTATGGGAAATAGGGTTGCCACATTTGATTTGTGAAACTCAAACTGTGACTCTGACTGGGCCACTCTAAAATATGACATTGTTCTCTGTTAACCATTTCTTGACTTGTTTGGCTGTATGTTTTGGATCATTGTTTAATGGTCCAATGATGCCTATTGGGGCAGGTCTCTTTGCACACTGCCTGATCTTTTCCTCCAGAATCTCAGTGTAGCCTCCTGCTTTAGTGGTACCGTTTACTTTGTGAAGGTCACCAGGTCCCCCTGGCTGAAAAACATCCCAAAAGAATACTTTTCTAACCCCCACAATTGAAATGTACATGGTGTCATTGGAATTTAATGCTTCTTTTTTATGGCAATCTCAGGCCATGTCCCTGGGTCAACAAAAAATCAGCAAAAGCTAAATTCTTTGTCCAGGTGTGCCCTTATTAAGGTTTAACTGAGTTGTGGATGTTTGGAGAAGAGTGATCCATGATCAGCATCCATGGTGACCAAGTGATCCATTTTGAGATGGAGTGAACATTTCAACCACCAAAACACCATCCACAATGTGGAGAATAGCTATAGAAATGTATTAGTTTTGGGTGTTTTTCAGACAATGGGACCTGGTGACCTTCTCAAAGTAAACATCTTCAGTATACCTTCCTCATGGACTCTACTTCTTCAAGGTTTTCAGATTGTAAGTTCAAAATGGCTTGAGAACAAAAATATGCATTTTCCAGTTGCTGTAAAACATATCTGGGTTTCTTTCAATAATACAACAGTGGTGGATAGAATAGGATAAGCAAAAACTGCTCATCTAACAAAATCTAACCAAGTGCTTGTTGATTATGTTTTCAGTATAAAGAGATTTACCTAGAGGTTTCTCATAGAATCATTTGATTTAAGAAGAGTTTGTCTTATTCTAATCTCATCCTGAAAACAAGCAAATATGTCTGCTAGTGCGTTAAGCAAATTAAAAATAAGTACATTTGTCTGCCAGTGTGTTTTTTCAGTGTTCTCCAGAGTGTACATTTTTGGCAAAAAATGGTTTTGCTGAGAGATGAGAGGAATATTTCAAAAAGTGTTAGGCTACACATATTGGCATTCAGTGCGGTTTTCTATGCAGTGTCAATACATAATTGAAAAGGCATATCTCAGCAACGAAATAAGGTGTCAGGCTGAGAGTTTACTATCATAGTCTTAGACATGGGGGACTGTTAGAACAAACATTTTAAATCTTAGACTAGGATGTCGAATCCAATATTTTTTTATATGAATTGATATGAAAAAAAAAAAAACTCAGGCATTATCTGAAATAAGAAAGTTCATTTGAGAGAGAAAAAGGGTTCTTTTTTTCCACATTTGAAGCTTTTTAAGAAATATTGTATATATTATATTACTGTATATAACGTACTGTGTAAATAAATGTCAAACAGGGAACTTGATGCATTTGATATTAATATTCAGCTTGAAACTAAGAGTAGCCTATTTCCTACATTTGCATGATTTGGGCCCATAGGGCAATAAGATTGTTATATGAAATTGCCATAGGCTATAATAGGAAATTGCCTAAGGCACCCTCCTAAAAAGTTACCCCAAGTCTACAAGATAAAGCAGAAAAAAAAAAACTTTATCCGACAAAACCAGGTTCAACCCCACGATTTCTGGGTTGAAAACCAGGTTCAACCCTATGGTTCAACCCCACTAAAAAACTGTTCAACATCTTTCAAGTTTTATTTGGAAAAAGTTTCTACTTTTATTTTGAAAACTAATCCGTCAAACTATCTTTGACGGAAGTTCTTCGTCCCCGGAAGCTCAGGAAGCTTGCCCTGTCCGGCTTATACATTTTCTGTGAACTTGAGTATAGTCTGACCAAACTTAAACCGAAAACTATTGTGTCGGTCGGTCTGGCCCATCTTACTTGAGTACTTATTTGTGTATTTAGAAATAAACTTAAACGTGAATCTGACAATGATCAAGAACGGCCATCACGGCGCTACTGTTAGCGAGGAGACAGTCGCAAATCCAGCAGTCACTGGTACTGAAAAAAGAAAACGTATTGTCCAGTTGTGGTGCGATGGTTGGTAAGTTACCTATGGCAGCTAATATCAGCTCTCTTACTAATAACTGTTAACCTTGTCTTGTTCAAGTCCCAAAATAAGTTGTGTTTATGTGTTGTTGTATGTTAACATTAACAGTTGCTATCGTAGCTACACCTTAATCAAGAATTTAGCTAGCATTCTAAAGCTGCAATCAGCGATTCAAATCCAGTGCAATTTGTTTTATAGATCGATAGATAGATAGATACTTTATTGATCCCCAAGGGGGTAATCAAGACACCACACACAACAACATAAACAAGATGATAAAATAAACGAAATCCACAAGACTAAAATGAACAGTAAAATGCACTAAAGATACTAAAACAAGGATCCTGAATGTACTGTAGGCTACTGAATGATGAATGTAAATGTAAGCATGTAACTCAGTAAGGTGTGTGTCATGGTGGTAGTGCAAATAAGTGCAACAGTGCAGGGTTAAAGTCTAGCGACCAGCAATAAATGTGGACAATATAAGAGACCAGTATTAAATATGAACAATATAATAATAAAAAATTAAGCATAGTAATATAACAGTTATAGTATAATTATGGACAAAATGGAGAAAAATGTAATAGTAATATAAGAATGATAGCAGCAGTGCATGGATAGCTTTGCAGTAATAGGGTATCAGCCATTGGTAAATGTGATGTTAGACCAATGGCTGATACCCTAGGGAGAGGGGTTGTATATGGGCTAATATAGCCAGAAAACAGTGTAGACAGTGTAACACAGTGGGCTAGTGGACAGTCAGTACAGTCAGAGGTCACAGAAGTGAAAGGGAGGTGTGGAGGCAGATAGACTATGCAGAGAAGTCTACCTCTCCTCTTCCTTTAAGTGAAGCATTGAAGAGTTGTATGGCCCTGGGGACAAATGACTTCAGTTGTGCATGGCAGAGCGTAGTCTCCAACTGGTCAGCTTTCCTTACCAGCCTGTTTAGTCGCCCAGCATCCTTCTTCTTAGTGCTTCCTCCCCAGCATACCACAACATAGAAGAGGACGCTGGCCACAACAGATCGATCGATAGATAGATTAGATATATAGATGGTATATATATATATATATATGGGTGGTTGACATGACATGGCCATTTTTTGGTCCAATGTGTCAAAGATAGCTAAATTATAAAAAAATATATCAAAAACAATGGTGATATTGTTCAGAAAATGCTGTTTTATATGAACATACAGAGCATTCATGGGATTAATCTTCCATTTTTTCACAATTTTCAGCCAAACCAGAAAAAGCTCATATGGAAATGTTCATTAGTGAACGCTTGCAGATTCAAACATGCGCTCTTCCTCCATGAAGAGGCGACTCGGAGCTCAAACACGCGACAGCACTTTACCTCGGGAAAGCCACTTTGCCTCGCTGTGAAACAGTACAGCCTTTTGGTCAGCTCCCATCTCCTCTCAAAGTGCGGAGAATAGACACGCTTTTAAAGGCCGGGTCTTGATGAAATATACCACTCTCACAACCTCGTTCAAAATCTCATTCAGGTCGGGACTAACTAAGCTGCTTGACACGAGCGCTTCCCTATGAATAACACAGTGCGTCCATTGCGCATCGGGTGCTACCTGGGCCTAGGCTACAGATAAAAAAAAAATAAATAAATAAAAATCCTGTTTTTCACGTCAGTTCGCCCCATCTGGCATGTCTCCGCGACCCACAGTTTGAGAAACGCTGTTTTACCCTCTCTGTCTCCACTCTCGAATATTTTGTTAATGCGGAGAAAATAAGTTTTTAATGTGCAGTGCAAATGCGGAAGTTAAGTTACCAACATGGGATAGAGAAAACGTTTAAAAAAAGGCATATGACTTAGATCTTTTTTCGTGTACCCCCTGAAATCAGTCCACGTACCCCTGGGGGTACGCGTACCCCAGTTTGACAACTGTGGGCCTACATCATCTGGGTGATGGCTTCGAATATGTGTAGCATATATTTCCACTCACATACCATATAACAACTGCTGAACAACGCCGACACACAGTTTCATCTTATCCACCACTCTCTCGCTTGTACTACTGTAACTGAAGTTCTCAAACTTGCGATCTTAAAGAGACCAGCGGATCCTCTAACTCTTGTGGGTCGCCACCTTAGTGCTGCTAATGACTGACTGACTCGACCGACGACCTGACAAAAAAAACATAGGCGCCAATCAGAGCTAAGGCGAGGCTACAGATTAGGTGTCGCTAAAAATGTCCCGTAACTCTCGCTACTTAACAGTAATTGCGCATGACATTAATTAATCAGCACACGAGTTTTATGTATTTTTATACCGTGTATTCTCCGTGTAAATTCATGCACCGAACCGTGACGCCCGTACCGTTTCGGTTCAATACGAATACATGAACTGTTACACCCCTATTTATTATATTTCAATACATTATATTTCAGTGTGAAAAAAAAAATGTATGCCTGAGGTAGGCAAATATGATTTTTTTGGAGGGTTATCATGTATTTAGTGCAATGGATAAATTGAAAAGAAGTTTACTTTTAATGAACATTCTGAAAATGTTGTGGAATAGTGGAAAAGGCACCCATTTCTTCGAATTACCCAGCATCAATTGGCGGGACAACTATTGATTTAGCTCAGTCACTTTAGGGGGGGGGGGGGGGGGGTATTTATGCAATGATTTATTTTGCATTACATATTTTTAATTAATTAACATTACTTTGTAGACATTTGCTTTGACTTTGACATTAAAGATGTGATTGTAAATGATTGTAAAAAGGCCAAATTAAATTGATCGAGGTTCCATTTATAAAACTGTAAAAGGGGAATTATCCAAGGGGGATGAATACTTTTTACAGGCACAGTATATTGTATGTTTGTATTTACACAGTATGTGATGCAGGTCATCTCTAGAACTTTACAAACTTATATCATTGTCACATACCCCCCATTGTTTTACAGTTACGACATGGTTCACTACGGCCATTCCAATCAACTGAGACAAGCTAAAGCCATGGGAGATTACCTTATAGTGGGGGTGCACACTGATCGTGAGTTATGCATCTTTGAGTGCTTACATATGGACATGCTCCTGCATTTGGTCCTCTCTATATTTCACTGTTCTTAATAAATACTTTGTACTGAAATTCACACTTTTTATCTGGAATGTAGTTGTGAATTATGTCTCCCACTCTGTTTCTTCCACTCTTTCGTTTCCACAGAAGAGATTGCAAAGCATAAAGGGCCTCCAGTTTTCACACAAGCTGAACGGTATAAGATGGTGCGTGCGATCAAATGGGTAGATGAAATTGTAGAGGGGGCACCCTATGTTACCACCTTGGAGACCCTGGACAAGTACAACTGTGACTTCTGTGTACATGGAGGTTAGAAAAGTCTCTGGATTTACACTTCTCCTCTAATTACACCATACCTCCCAAACACACACACCATTCCCAAACACCCTATTACCCCCCCCCCCCCCCCCACACACACACCAAGAAGAATATTTGTGTGTTGGTTGAGTTCAGATACCATCAGGTTTTCACCTGGATTGAGGACTGTACCATTAACATACCAGGGCTCTACAGTGCGCCCATTTCACTCGCACATGCGAGTAAAAATTATGCCGTGCGAGTGCAAAAAAATATTTAGGCGCACTGGTGCGAATGACTTCTAACCATGTCAATGTTTGTCTGCAAAATACACCGCAACATCGAGAAACATTACTGGTGCAAACCATAGAATCACGTCGCGAATGCAGCATAAAAACTACACCTCCCATCAACGTTAGCAGTTTCGCTAGTAGTCGCTTCTATCAAATCCAAGAGCGCGCAGAAAAAGCGGAAAGTTAGACTAGCCAGCCAAGATGCAAAGATTGAAGAAATTAGTTCTTCTATCCACCGAATTCATCGGATATCGGAGGAACAGGATGAGATTCTGAGAATGCAGTGAGAGAAGGAAAGGTAACCTAACATGCCTTTCAGCCCAGTTGACGTATTGGCTGCAATAAGCAAAATATAGCTGAGCGAACCGGCACAAAAGTAACCTCCCGTAATACTCCCATTTTATTCAAAGGTAGAACGCTACTGACAACTCCAGGCTTCCACGCATGCTTGTTTGTTTACACCGAATACAAGCTGAAGTGCAAAACGAAAGTAGGCCTAACATTTGCCTACTGCCCCTATCAATGCAGATATTTCAAATAAAAACTAAAAGTATAAAACATATATCCTTGATTAGCCTATGTTGGGTTTTGTGGAAGAGAAAATGGACTGTTTTAGTAGTAGTATTAGGCAGTATGCAGTCAGATAGGTCACCATGGGCATATTTGGTTTAGCTATAGATGGATTCACAAATAAATAAATTAGCCTACATTTGGCAGGATACTTGATGTACAGGCTAAATGCAAATATGGCAATGTATTATATTATTTTACATTAACAAAATGTAGGAAAATGAAACAGACTGAAAATAAAGTAGGCACTGATCTTTAAAATCCTGTTTCCTGTAGCCTAAATGTTGTCAGTCATCCTTAATGTGACTTAACTGACTGTGCGCCCAAATTTTTGTCTGTGCTCCTAAATTTTTTAACTTGGGAGCACAAGTGCTCCTGAAAAAAAATGTTAGTGTAGAGCCCTGCATACATCAAATGTGCATTTTTGTTGTTTTTTTTGGGAATGAAATGTCTTCTCCTGTTTAATTTATTTTACAATTATCATTCTCCACTGTATAAAGATTTATGCTATGCCATGTCTCCTCAGATGATATCACACTGACTGTGGACGGGAAGGACACATATGATGAAGTAAAGAAGATGGGTAGATACAAGTAAGGACATCGGACTAACTTTTTCATGGAAATATGCCATGTTATCCTAGGTAATGATTCTCCCTCTTCTGCAGAGAATGTAAACGAACCCAGGGTGTGTCTACAACAGACCTGGTGGGACGTATGCTTTTGATGACCAAAGCACATCACAGTAACATGGTAAGCAAGTGGTCTCTACTTCCTTATGTATGCATTTCTGCATTTGTTATTGCGTCATTCTCTGTCTCTGTCTCCTGCACAGGATAATTCAGATTATCAACAGCACACTGACAACTTCGGAAAGGTGACGTTTATTCATTATTTATATGATCAAGCTACGCACATGAGTTAAATAATGTTATTGTTTCACAACGCTACAGCCATGACTAGTGGATGTTAATTGGAATTGGATGTGACAGACATTAGAGGCTAGAATTTATTCTTGAGTAAGAATCATAATATATAAATAAACATATATAAAAAAACAGAGCATGACTGTGGAACATAGGATATACTTGATGTTGAAAGTAACTTTATGTTACCCGCATTGTACTGTACATCTGGTGCTGATGTTTACTTGTATATTAAAGTAAGTGAGTTGCTCTTATTGGAGGAAGTAATTTGTTATTAATTGTGTTCTGAAATGGTTCTGAGGTGGTTTTGTTACTATTTGCCCAGGGTCCTAAAGGCCACAGTCCATGGACAGGCGTGTCACAGTTTCTGCAGACATCCCAGAAAATCATTCAGTTTGCTTCTGGGAAAGAGCCACAACTGGGAGACACAATCATATATGTGGCTGGAGCATTTGATCTCTTCCGTATCCTTTTTATGGGAGGAGGGGGTCTGCTTTAAGTTTCCATTTCACGAATTTAACTGACAACAAAGGCTGAGGTGATTGTGAGTGATGTGGATCTGAGAGCTCTTGTAATGCATGTCAGTTCATTCTGTGTACCTTTGAAATTATGTAGCTTTCTTGACTGTAACATTGTGAGACATTGGTCATGTTGACTTCTTGGAAACTGTATACAAGCAGGCAGAGAGACCATATGTCATTGTGGGGTTACACTTTGATCAGGTAAGTTCCATTTTGGGTCAGTTTAAATGTATTATGAACCGGTTGATGACCCGATTTGAAAATGACTAATACAGGCCTGATTGCGCTCACCGGATTTCCGGCCGACCGCCGTGTCTGCGAAAAAAACAAAATCAGGTTCGCGTTCGCGTTCACGTGAGAAATGAGAAATTTCACGTGAGAAATTATTTTGTGTTTCCCATACACTACAAATGTGTTTCACACTGGCAACGCGAAACATAGCCAATGTCATAGAGTGCAACTTTATGAAGCCAGGGGAGGACACCAAACTTGTCGATAAAGGTAGGCTATAAAGGATAAATGGTGCTGGTCTGGGATAGAGGAGGTGGGTAGAGACGAAAAGCCCTTTTGAAGCTGGTGTCAAAGGCAACCAGGAGCATGTTTCTGCACTTTGTGCACAAGGAAAATATTATATGGAATTAGAGGGGAAAAGTGCTGCCACGTATGGCACGAGTTAGACCCTAGTCATCAAGCAGCTGTCCAAGCAATTCAACACACCTCACGTAGGTGGCTGTTTACTCGGCCGCTCCTCCGCTCGCGTCGGGTCGCTTGGCTCAATTCCGCTCCCTGCTTCACTTAAAAATCATCCCGCTCCAGTGAAATCGCTCCACGCTCGCTCCAGTTAAAAAGAGGGAGAAATAAATACAAGCCAAATTGTCACCTTAAACAGAAAAGTTAAACCCCAAAGAACTAAGAGCAACAGCAATTTCACTCATAGAACATTTATTTTAAAACACCGATCAACCAACGGTGCATCAACCAACAAGCTATAGGTAACGTCAATACACATTGCGTAAAACTAAAGGGATCAATTGCCTAAAGAATACAGGCTTAGCATCCAAGTCTTACTCTCAGCTTTCTACTTCATATGAAGCATATTCAAATTGCTCACGTTTTTCTTTGCTCTCCATAGCACACTCTCCGCGAAATGTGTCTTCGTGAATCTTTACTCACTGAAACAATGTCACCATGGTCTACATTGTATCTACCGTATTTTCCGGACTATGAGTAGTCAGGCGTGACTTATATATGAAATTTACCGATAACATTATTTTTTTTTTATAATTCCGAAATGAAAGAGGAGTAAACATTACCGTCTACAGTCGCGAGAGGGCGCTCTAGGATAACCAGAGACAACGTTTCGCCGGACCATATTGTCAACATGGACGAGGTCCCCCTCACGTTTGAAAAGGGCAAAAAAGTGTGAATATAGTGACAACTGGTCATGAGAAATCACACTTTACAGTGGTGTTGGCATGTTGTGGAGATGGATCGAAATTGCCACCGATGGTCATTTTCAAACGGAACACCATGCAAAAAGACGAATTTCCACGCTCAGTTGTCGTGACTGTGAATGAGAAAGGGTGGATGGATCAAGAAATGATGAACATCTGGCTTAACTGGTGCTACACTCAGCGTCCTGATGGCTTCTTTAAAACACGCAAAGCCCTGCTTGTGATGGATAGTATGCGAGCGCACATAACGCCACAGTTTAAAGATAAAATAAAAGCTTGCAACTCCATACCTGCCATCATCCCTGGAGGCTTAATCAAAGTACTCCAGCCACTCGACATCTCCGTGAACCGGAGCTTTAAGGCAGTCTTGCGTCGCCTGTGGGAGGAGTGGATGGTGGATGGAGAGCACAGCTTCACGGCAACCGGGAGGATGCGACATGCAACTTTCCAGCAAGTCATTGGATGGATCGACACAGCATGGGCTTCAGTGACCACGAAACCATCCTGTCGGGATTTAGAAAGGCCGGAATAACTCCAACTGATGCTGAGTCTGACGACAGCCCCGCAGAAGAGGAGACGGCGCTTCGTCTTCCTCAGGAGTTGGCGGAGATGTTCAGAAGCGACACGGAGGACGAAGAATTTAATGGATGGTGAACTGCTTGCCGGTGGCGTGTTATGTTAATTTATTAATATTAAATACTGTGATCTATTGTGTTTATCTTGCATTTATGGATTAAATGTCTGTTCTTCTTCTTGGATTAAATAAATGTCTAAATAAGCCTCCCGCGAGTATTTGATCCACTGCCGGCTTGAGACTCCACCTCGCCCAAAATGCTTGATTGCATTGCATTCTCCACATTTTTATCTACATTTTGGTGTACCACATCAGCATTTTCATTCAGTGAATATTTTGTAAATTGCTTTACAATTACCGTCGGGCCCTCCTCTTATCGCCTTACACGCCGCAGCTTAATTCATCCTTTGTGCACGTCATTTTAAAGGAGAATTCCGGTGTGATATTGACCTAAAGTGTATTGAAACATGATACCGAGTGTGAACGTATGTCTCATAGCCCATCTCGGCTTGTCCCCTGCACTCCAAAATCTGGCGCTAGTTAGCCGATGCTACCAACAGCTTTTTCAATAGTGGTGCTTCGGCATTGGGCTAGCCATGCAAATAAATCACTGTTTTACACCCATTTACGAGGCTCAATGTATCTTCACACTTCATTGGTAGACTTCCGAGGGCCCTGACATTTAAAACGAGACACTGAGAACTTTGAAAAAGCACTGGTAGTTTACTTACAAGACGATTTATACAGACAGTATCTTCACGAAGTTTAGCGTTTGCAGCCATCTTGAATTTAGTCACGATAAGTCGAGCAACGAGTAAGAATGAACTGTATGATAAGGAATCAGATTCCAAAAATAATTCAGTGGAAATGCATGGATTCCAGTTGCTGCTACTGGAAGAAACTGGAATCCATGCATTTCCACTGAATTATTTTTGGAATCTGATTCCTTATCATACCAGTTCATTCTTACTCGTTGCTCGACTTATCGTGACTAAATTCAATTCAATAAATGCAGGTAAGTGACTAGTTAAAAGCAGGGATGGATTAATGAACAGGCCTACCAGGCCCAGGGTCCCAGGGGCTCTGGTGCTCTAAACAAAGATGCTACTGTAATATAGGCTTGTATTGGGTTTGTTCATATCATTTCTGAATGATGTCCATATTTCCACAAAAGTCACCAGAATCTATCATCTAAGGGACTATTTATCAAAATCTTCTCCCAGGGGAGCACACCCCTGGATCCCGCTTGACAATTATGTTGATAAGTACAGGGTATATCTTGGTTTAGGGTCCCGCTTACCTCCCAGGGAAAAAAGTTCAGGCTCAGGATTTTTTTCTACTATCACCCCTGCAATCGGTTGCTGCTAAGCAGTCCTGCAGCTGAAAGCCTAACGTTACAAATTATGTTACTTTCATAATGATTCGACCGACTCTGATTTGTTAACACATCTATAGAGCATCTGGTAGCCTTTAAGTAGTGTCAACAAATTAGTTCAATTTGAAGCTGAATTTAGTGAAACGCACTGTTTTGCTCAACATTGGATGACAATGTATGTGTGTGTGACATTAATGTGTGTATTACAGTATCCTAAATTAAGTCATAAATTCAGTCAGTCTATGCTCCTTAAGCACTAGCCTCTAACCTAGCTTCTTAGGCTGCAACAAACACCCCTTTTCTGTGTAACTTTGCTCAGCCTCCTTCTGCATTCCCCTTCCTGTGGTGGTCTCTCCCTCGCTCCGGGGCACGGCTAAAAGGGGAATTCTGTCGATTTTTCACATAGATCTCCGGTTTTACCTTGCTCGAGTTGCAGCTAGGTAGCTACAGTGCTACACTCTGGGGGCATGGCGGCTCACGAACATTACATTACTCTGAGGAGTTTTGAGCTAGACTACATTTACATTAGCAACAGGCATGGAGCCACGTCAAAATAAACCGCTATTTTCAAACTACTGACATTGCTTAAAATAGCCTTACACTTTGGTTGTAGCGTGGAGAAGATCTTTACAGACAAATTGAAGTATCGACTTCTGGCAGTTCTGTGCAGATCTTTTTTTTAAAGTATATTTTTGGGCTTTTTATGCCTTTAATCAGATATGACAGCGGGAATCGAACCCGGGTCGCCGGCGTACGGTGCAGGTGCCCCAGCCAATTGTGCCACAGCTGGGGCCATTCTGGAGTCATTGGAATGGTTATATGACTTTTTTCGGGTTGAATGGTGGCCGTCTCGCTTCCCCCTAGCGCCTGTGAGTGGTAAAACCATCCTTGCAACTGTGGGCCGGCGGGCCGACGGCCTCAGTGTCAGGAAGTATAACGAGTATAACAAATTGCTTTACTGCATTCAAATACACACACCAGGCACCGGCTAGAAAAAGGAAGCGATGGAGTTTCTCAGACCTTTTAAAAGCAAGAATTTCCACAGGCTTATTTGAAACCGAGGGTTAAGAGAAATTACCCAACATACACCGCTCACACCGGAAAAAACAAGCACACGAGAGATTCATTAATGTAAAATGCCATTTTGCATTACCCTTACGTGCCCAACCGTTCTACCGGTCGAAATTTTAACGATGACCAAATGTGTTATATATCAGCCGTCCAATGACTGATTTTTAAGTGTGCTTGCAAAGCACACTTATTGTTCTTCTTAAGTTTTATTATGATTATTTTTCCCGTCTCCCTAATTTTTTGTCAGCCCTAGCGCCTAGGCCCTTTGAGACAGAGACACCGTTCCAACTTTAAAACGTCCGGTCAGTACCGGTGTAAGTTGCTCGCGAAGATGACGTCAGGTGGGCGTGTCGTTCGTCCGCCATATTGGATAGAACAAAAAAGCGAAACTAAATTTTCACAGGTCACAAATTTGGTCCGAACGCCACGAAACTTGACGTACATTATCCTTGGACCAAGCCTCGCAAAAGTTACCAGAAGGATTTTTGATTTTCGAAAGCGTTTGCCTGTCACAGCCAAACGATATCGGCGGCAAAGCTCCGAAACAGGAAGTCGTCCATATCTCAGGAACACTGTCACATATCGATACCAAATTTTGTATTTGAACCCGGGACTCCAATGTGAGGGTGCATAAGCTAAAAAAAAAGAAAACATTCCAAAAGTTTCCAGCATTTGGCAAACCACCCACCCATATTTGGTAACTATCACCTTCCACATTTGCAGTTGTACTGGTACATCTATCACAATGCCTTCCAAGTATGCACAATGTCTCTGGGCAGCCACAATGTCTCCGGGCAACCTTGCCCAATCATGAAATCCTTGCTCTGCCATGGGATAGTATGGACTTATGAACTGAAATGGTAAGGAGAACATTAGCTATTTATTGCTGACATAGTACAGTTATTTTCACATTGACGGTATTCAAATAAAATTTTTCATTATTGTTAAATATCATGATGGGAGAGTATTATTAAAAATGTTACAAGTATGCAAATGCATATGTTTACGGGCATTTAGGTTTTACTGTGTTGTTTTGTTATAAAGACATGCAAGGCATTCTGGGCCGTAATGAACAGTGGTCGGCAGCACTCCATAGGCTACGTATTAATATGAATAGGTGTTTCTGTAAACCTAGGGACAATAAACAGCTATCTCTGTTACAAAAACGAGCTGGTAATCGCTCATTGAAGAGGGAACTATGATAAAAAGATTGTTTTCCTAAAAACATGGAGTTGACGAAAGAATAAGCAAGCAATGTCACGTTAATGTTAAATAGCCTACATCTGAACGCTAGGTGGCAACGTTGTATTACATTTCACTAGTGTATTTGAAATACGGTGTGAGCTTCACAAGTAAGGAAGGTGCAAATATTATGTAATTTATCATGGGAAATTATTGGAAATGTTATTTCTTGTTTATTCTAATTGCAAACCACAAACATCCATTCGTAATCACACGTACACTTTTAATACCTTGAAAAGACTCTCATTTTGTTTATTTGATGTTGCCTAGCAACGGGAACAGACTTCAGAGCAAAGATTCTAGAACAGAGCTTCAGAGAGACACGTTTTGAGTTCGTGGCCAAGTACCTAAAATATCGGTTTCCATGTGTATGTGCTGGATGGTGTGCTTCCTTTATGAAAGTAAGTGTTTTATAGAGTTACAGACATAATGAGTCATGTTGTAGTGGTCCACATAAATGTGCCCCTTCTGTTATTAGAATGCTAAGCGGAGATTTAACATCATTCATTTCTTGTGTGGCTAGAAGCTAGCTAGCTAGGTCATAGGGAGGAGATGTTGCTGTAATGTTATGGGACTCACTGTATGGAAGTAGGCTAAGTAAAATAGAGATGTTTAAAATAAGATAAAGTTAGGATATGCCTGCTTGACAACGGCAGAGATAACTGGCCTTTGGCCGTAGCAACCATCCATTTAGAACGACTGGCCTTCATAGCAACCAAGGATCTTAGCTGTGATTCATGTAGCTACAGTATGCATGCAATGTGATGCAAAGTATAGAAAGGTGATGAAATATACAGAGACAGGTCAAGAAATATAGTGCAATGTAGACAGTAGTATACAGTTGATTTACAGAAGATGGTTTAGAGTAATATGAATTAAATATAAATATGTGCAGTGTATTAGCTGTTATCTCATACAATAAGTAGAATAATGATGTAGATGTAGCAGTAACATTATAAAAGTAGAAATAATAATATAGATATATACAGTGTATTAACAAAATATAATAAAACAGAATAAATGGATATTCAATATGACAAATATATAACAGATATGTACATAACATACAGCTATGTGCAGTGTGGAAACAGTGTCATTGTAGTGCAGAAACAACATTATAAGAGTAGTAAGAATAAGTCTATGTGCAAGATGAATAGTATAAAGATCAGTAGAATAACTATGTATAAATGTAATTACAGTAGGCCTATGTACATTTGTAAATAAATAGAAAACTATGGGTGAGAGGGATACATTAATTTTATTTAATCGTAAAAGTAAATTGCATTCAATTAAATTGCAATTAAAAATCTTTCTAGTAGGCTTTAATGTCACACAAAAAGTACAGCCAAAGCTGAGCTTGATCAACTAGAACGTCTAAAGAACCAGAACTTGAGTGTAGTTTTTTGCTGGGTCCCAGGCCATGTTGGTCTGAGGGGAAATGAGAAAACGGACAGTGCTGCTAAGCAAGCCACAGAATGTCAAATCCCTGCCCCAGACCTTAAACCTATACTGAATTCTTACATCTCAGATAAGTGGCAATCTGAATGGGATTCATGTACCAACAACAAGCAAGGAATGTGAATTCTGCACATTTTCATGATCCACTGGGTCTTTATGGGCCACACAAAATACGGTGTTGCTAAAATTACTCCTATTGTGGCTATTAGAGACATCCAGCTACATTCAATGTGTTAAGTAAAATACATTCACACATACAAAAAAAAAAACATCACTAATGTTGTGGACATTACTTTATTCTGAGATACATCAATAGGCTCACAAAACAATCCCAAACAGACATAAGGTCTTTATAGAGCAAATCCATATAGATTATTTGTCAAATAAACCTGTAAAACAGAATTAGGGGATGGAATATATAACATTCACACTCATAGCTCAGTGAAAAAGTATCCTGACAAACAAGCAGCATTTTAATGCCTTAAGTCATATTTCATAATTTCAAATTTTTCTCTAGGTTACCCGATAGCCCAGTTTGAGAGGTGCAAGACGCGTGACATTATTTATTTTTGCAGCCAATCACTGCTGTTGTTTTATTTTATTGATTTGATTTTAGTCATAGAAGCTAAATTCGAAGGCAGGCCACAGGTAAAATCCAACAAACCGCATTCACCCGGCAAGGCAATAGTTGAATAGAGCTTTTGAGGTATTGCCACTGCTCCAACACTGAAAGGCACTGTTAGAATGCTTGGATCAAGCCAGGTTCAGCATAGCGTATGTCACTGTCTGCTCACGTTGGTGACCGGACCAGGGCAAGCACACTTTCGCAGTTCCCGCCGGAAATGCAGTCTAGTTTTTTCTGAAATCTCCCCCCTAGTGTTGACAACATAAGCTTCCATTTGATATGATTTGTTAAGAGGTTTATGGCACATTTTCTCTTGGATACTTGAAGATGAGTCATGAAAAAATAGTGTCACTTCAGTCAGTACATTTGACGTGGACAGCCGGACACCACCTGCACTTCGTTGGAGTTTACATCGACTGAAAACCACACAGCTGGATAAATTGAGGTAATTGTTAATATGTTTTTACATCAGTTCTAGTTATGGTTTATCTTAATTTGTAGTCCTAAAATCCTTGTTGTTGTTTGTTTGACAGTAATATGCTTTCTCATCAGCGTCAACATTATGGCATAGCTTGGGCTAGTGTACAGTCATGTAAACTTTAGCTAGCTGCGTTACTCTGAACTGCTTGCAAAATTATTGTTTGCTTTTGATGTCAGTTATTTTCATTTAACAATTTCATTTAAAAAACTTTAGTATACTGTATAACCTGTACATTTGTTTTTCTAGTACCAATTCGCATGTTAGGTAGGCTAAGCATTATGTTAGTAAGTCAGTAGGCCTATTAGCCAAGCAACTCTCCGTTGGCTTGGAAAAACCAAACTCTGGTCAGGCCAATCACATCGTGTCTAGAGTCGATGGGCGGGCTTAACACATAGTTGCAACGGTTCCGTGTGAATTCCCTGCTACTTGAAAACAAAGGAGATGGCTGCTGCTGTTGGCGAACAGCGGTCTTTCGAATCGGCTTTGGCCACGACGCTTAAAGACTTGGAGTTAAGCTTTTCTTTGAGAAAAGAACAAAGAAAGGCACTGAAGTCATTCCTAAAAAAAGGTTGGTTTTAGCACTATCCTATTGTGTGCAGAGGGAATTTGAAAGATAACCTGCCCCTCGGATTGAGCCCTGCCAATAGTGTGTTCCCAGACCCAACATCTTAACTCATTAAATGCCAAGCTGTTTTCGGAAGCTTTGTCCTAGAGTGCCAGCAATCTAGACCATTGTTGATGATTTTTGTACAGCCACAGCATATTCTGTGTTATAGCTATGAACACATACAATGGCTCGTTTGAAAGGTGAGACTTTAAGCTCTCAGTGGGTGCAAACCGTGTTTGTTCCTGAGAAATCCCAAGCTAAACAGTGGCTAGTTTTCATCAAAATCGCTGTTTTTTTTTCTAGAAATGGAGATATAACGTCTTTCATGAAATATGAAGTGTTGCCTGTAAAGTTTCCGGGAAGTGACCTGGCGAGACTGCCACCTAGTGATAGACCCCCGAAAATGGCCTGGTTTTGAGCTGACGTGCATGCGTCACTGATTTGACCAAAGCGGCAACCGAGTTATGATAAAATATCCAGATAAAATGTCCAGATTGTGCGTTTTCATGAGTTTTCGATCGTCATATATTTAATTTCCATTCATCACAGAGTTCCCAAAATCACATATAAGGTGTGTTGGAGTGTCTAGTTTCGTAATTTAAAAAAAAAGCTAAAAACTTAATATTACGTTTTTGGCACTCAACGCGTTGGCACTCAATGAGTTAATGTGGGTCTGGCTTGCCAGGCTATAGGCCTATTGATGATACCTAGTTGATGTCACAGACGCAAGAATTCTAGTGTTGCCATTTTAGGAGTCAACTAAGCATATTGTAACTTAACTCCAAGGTTAGCGTCCAAGTTTAAAGGTCTCAATTAAATTTAGCCTAACTCTTTATTTTTCAACCGATTTCATTTTAATATGCTGTGTGCGTGCGCAGAGGTGTCTCCTTTGGAGTAGTGTAAAATCTATTTTAGAATTAGACAAGGCAATTGCAGCAGCAAATTCGTCACTAGGCTACCACAATTTTGTCAACTGTAATCTCTATATATATAGCTTACAGTGATAGAAAGCCTATCAAACAATGTGCTTAGAATGTATGACAGGGCACAAGGAAAAAAATTACTGCCTATGTTGCAAAAGTAAACATCCCCCGGCCCCCATGTTCGAGTGTGCAGTCATTTTTAGTCAAATATCAGAAATGTTGTCTTCCTGGCAGGAGGTAGCCTGGAGATTCCAGACCCTGGTAATCTAGAAAGATTAAGGGTCTGGCTACGAATAATGTAATGGTCCAACTCGAGGGGCGGCATAAAGCGTGCATTTGAAAATCTCACTGCACGAATTGGATAACACAATACGACCAACGTTTACTGACTGATTCCGGACTTCGACGCAATTGGATAACACTACAACTGTCATCTGTTTAGCTCGCCTCTGACCCGCCTATATCAGATACACTGATGTGATTGGCTCTCCACGATACAAGTGGCAAAAGTAACGTGCTTCATTACTTCTTGCCAGAGTGTCTCGCAGAGACAATTCAAATTGTGCTCTTGCGAGAACTCTGGAGTTTCCAGGGTATGCAGGAGGCGTACTTTTAGAACATTTCTGGGTCCAAATAGTCCAAATAAAACAAAATTTTGCTGCTGTTGCTATGATATAGGCTACCTGTGTTACAATAAATCGCGACTTTAGCCTAAGAGACATCTCTATGTTGCCATGGCGCCGCCGCGTTCAGACGCCTTTTTGGTTGCTCCGCCTAATTTGTGCTTATATTTACTCTTTTACCTTTTATTAACCCCTAATTTTTTGCACTTTTCCACTGCACTGATTACGTATAATGGCGTTACACTCAGAAACATCGGAAATGAATTGCCTTTTTTGTTTCGGGATGTTTTAATCGACGATTCTACCTGGCTGACTGAGATTCTCCGAGATGCATCATGGAACCATGGAGACGCATCTCGGCGCAGAAGGAAAAAACACAGAGGAAAACGAGCCGGGGCCCGTAACAGATTGAGGAATAAAGCTCATAGGCCTCCATTGCCTAGCATTCTCCTAGCCAATGTCCAGTCTCTTGTGAACAAGATGGATGAACTAAGAGCGAGAATACAGTTTCAAAGAGACTGTAACATTCTATGTTTTACTGAGACATGGCTAACTGAACTTGTACCGGACTGTGCCATCACTCCGGTGGAGTTTTTCTCTGCTGCTCGCTCTGACAGGACTGAGGAATCTGGAAAATCGAAAGGTGGCGGTGTTTGCATCATGACGAACAGCAAGTGGTGTGATCCTAGAAATGTCACCGTTCTCTCAAAGTCCTGCTCGCCTCATCTAGAACATCTAGCTATCGTCTGTCGACCCTTCTACCTGCCCCGTGAGTTTACTTTGGTAATATTCAACGCTGTCTACATTCCTCCACAAGCCAACACAGATGCTGCGGTTTCAGAATTGCAAGAAGTGTTAAATAGACAACAACACACGCACCCTGAAGCTGTGCTTATTGTGGCCGGTGATTTCAATCAAGTACATCTGAACCGGTCCATGCCTGAATTTATTCAACACATTCACTTCCCTACACATGGTGACAACACACTGGATCACTGCTACACACAGTTCAAGAACAGTTACAAAGCTAAGTCTCTACCAGCTTTCGGAAAATCAGATCATGCCGCTGTTTTCCTACTGCCTATGTACAAGCAGAGAAGTCAGAGGGACCCCCCAGTGACGAAGGAGGTCAAGCGCTGGACTGACCAATCGGAAGCCAGGCTACAGGACGCCCTTAGCAACGTTGACTGGGAGATGTTCAAGACGAACTCTGCTGACATCAATGAGTTTACGGAAGTATCATTGAGTTACATCAGTATGCTAACTGATTCCATCATCCCAACTGTAAAGATCTGAAGCTTCCCTAACCAGAAGCCATGGGTGGATAGAGAAGTGAGAACGGCATTAAAGACACGCACCATCACTTATAATGCTGGGCTTATTTCAGGGGATATGACTGATTACAAAGCAGCATCTTATAGTTTACGTAGAGCTATTAAAGATGCTAAGCGGCGCTATAGAGACAAAGTTGAAGCTGATTTCTTGGAGGGTGATCCAGCACGAGTGTGGAAAGGACTGGCTTTGAAAGAAAGTCCCCTCCTATGATGAATGTGAGTAAAGCCCTCCCTGATGAACTTAATGCTTTTTATGCTCGCTTTGACATGAAAAACACAGACTATCTTGCACTAGCTGCAGCATGTGAAGCAAATGAGGATGCACCTTTCTGTGTCTCTGAGGTCGAGGTCTGAGGTGTGAGCAATGCCTTTAGGAGGTTTAATTGTAGAAAAGCTGCTCGACCGGATGGAATTTCTAACAGGGTTTTGAAATCCTGTGCTGCTCAGTTAGCTCCTGTGTTCACTTATATCTTTAACACATCATTGGCTCAAGAGACAGTTCCTACTTGCCTCAAGCAGTCTGTTATTGTTCCAGTACCGAAAAACAAAAGTCCATCATGTCTGAATGACTACCCCCCAGTAGCCCTGACGTCTACAGTGATGAAGTGTTTTGAGAAGCTTGTGAAAAACATTATCTGCTCTTACAGAGCCAACAGGTCTACAGATGATGCCATCTCAAACCTCATGCACACCACCTTAACTCACCTGGAGGAGGGAAATGGGAATTATGTGAGGATGCTGTTCATTAACTTTAGTTCAACATTCAATACGATAGTACCTCTCACCTTGGTCACAAAGATGAAGGCCTTAGGACTGAACACCACCCTGTGTCACTGGATATTTGACTTTCTCACCAACCGTTCACAAGTGGTTAGAGTGGGGGGTCTGACATCTGACACATTAACCATCAGCACTGGTGCTCCCCAAGGCTGTGTTTTGAGTCCACTGCTGTACAACATCTACACACATGACTGCAAAGCCAACAGTAGTCATACCTCCATCATCAAGTTTGCAGATGACACCGTGATCTTGGGCCTGATTAGAAACAACAATGAACAGCTCTACTTGGATCAGGTTGATGTGGTGGCACAGTGGTGTCAATCTCAACAGCTTGACACTGAATGTCAATAAAACCAAGGAAATGGTAGTGGATTACAGAAGGCAGCAGCAGAACTACAGTTACACCCCACTAATGATCAGCGGGCAACCTGTAGAGAGAGTCACAAGTTTTAAATACCTTGGTGTCCACATTACTGAAGACTTAACATGGACTGTTAACACTCAATATGTTCTGAAGAAGTCCAGACAACGACTCTACTTCCTTCGTCAGCTAAGGAAATTCAAAGTTTCTACATCCATCATGAAGGCCTTCTACACTTCAGCGGTTGAGAGTGTTCTAACTGGTAGCATCATCACCTGGTATGGGAACTCCACAGCAAGAGATTGTAGTACTCTGCAGAGAGTAGTGCGCTCAGCTGAACGTACTATAAGAACTCAACTCCCTGCTCTGCAAGATATCTATTCCAGAAGAGTACTCCTAAGAGCCCAAAGGATCCTGAAAGACTCTTCTCATCCTAACAATGGATTATTCCTACCACTGAAATCAAGAAGACGCCTATGTAGTCACAAAGCCAGAACTGAGAGACTCAGGAGAAGTTTTTATCCCTAGGCCATCCGAACTCTGAACTCACACTATACTGACTTTGCACACATTCACTCCTCAGCACTCTCAAACATTTCCCAACTCTGAACTCACACTATACTGACTTGCACTCATTCACTCCTCAGCACTCATGACCCCCCCCCCCCCCCCCACACACACATACACCTACATTACTTTTAGCACTTTTACATCCCTCTCCCTATGCTACAGACTTTTTATTTATTTTCTTATTTCATCACACGTCAAAACACACACACACACACACACACACACACACACATCTGACTTTCTCCCACTTTTGCACATCTCCATAGAACTTTTTATTTATTATTTTTGATTTCTCCTCCATCTATCTACCCATGTCCTTGATTGCCTAGCCCAGGGGTTCCCAAACTTTTCCACGACAAGGCCCCCCAAATACTACTAGTTTCTGGCCAAGGACCCCTTGATGTGTTATTAAACCCATCAACAATACTACGGCAAATGTAAAATTACATTAAGCTAATTCTAATAATTATTTTAGCCACAAGCACTTTGCGATTGAGCATACAGTGTGTAAAAATTGCATTTGGAGCTTTCTGCTATATGAGAGCTATCACTCTACTATTATTCCCAGTCATTATCATGAAAAATATAATGTTCAGATATGCGACAAATTATTCTAATGGCATTGTATAACAACCCTCATAGTAATAGGTATATTTAAACATTTTCAAATTTATTTATTTGTTGCTTTTATTTTTCCTTCCAAATTGCTGAGGCCCCCACTTTGAAAACCACTGGCCTAGCCTTTCTGCCCCCCCACCCCCATCCCCAACACACACACACACAAAAAAAACAACACACTTACATCATCACTGTCATCACCACACATACATACTGTACAGCACACTGCTTGCTACAGTAAGCCTCCTCTACATACTTGCTGCACTGCCCCCCCCCCCCCCCCTACATACACAGCACATTGGGATCTTGGGATCTTCTCCAACACACATCCTCTACATACTTGCAGTACACTGCGCCCCCCCCCCCCCCCCCCCCCCCTACTTACACAGCACATTATTTCATCAGGAAGCTTCTCCAACACACATCCCCAACATACTTACAGCACACTGCCCCCCCCCCCCCCCCCAATACACAGCACATTGTCTCATGAGGAAGCTTCTCCAACACACATATTGCACACTGCCCTCTCCCCACATACACAGCACACTATCCCATCTCCCTTGTCATCCCCCCAACACACACCAAGACCCCTGGCAGTTGGGTTAGCCCCTTGAGCCGTGGATCTGCCCAAGGTTTCTTCCTTGGTAAGGGAGTTTTTCCTTGCCCCTGTTGCTCTTGGGTGCTCCTTGTTGGTGCCTCCCCCCCAATCCCAATCCTCCCCCACCTTTCTTATGCAGCCCTTGCCACTTAATCTACTAAACCCCTCTTCTACTGCACTTTTTACCCCCCCCCCCCCCCCCCTATAAATGCACAAATAGGCTGACACCAGACATAATTTCACTGCATTTCTTACTTCCAGTAACTATATGTATGTGACAATAAACTTCCTTGTATCCTTGTAATGGCATAAATCGAGGTGTTTCAAAGAATCACTGGCTTATTAATGCATCTAGGCCTAAGCTATAGCCTAATTAACTATGTATTAAGTAAATGTAAATGTTTGCAAACAAATAAATAAAGTGTGTTGCATACCATCTTAATTCATTTCAAAGACTATGATTAGGCGGTCTCTATGCTGTTTCCATGGATAGTTACAGGAATCCAAGTCGGTGTTGTTTTAAATATCGTTGATGGCACCAAATAAAAAGTATTTCCTGATTGGAGAAACTTTTAGTTTCTTTTCTAGTTGATATAGACGGTTTACTCAATTTAAAGGTAATTGATAACAACAACTGGATTGCAATAGCCTGCCCTTGCTAGCTCACTGGGAAAAAAAGTTAGAGGTATCTTACTCAGGTTCTTACCTTGTCTGAAAGCTAGCCAGCTGAGCTGACGTTCACAAATCAGTTCTAACAGCTGTTCTAGTGCTAACTAGTCAACACATTGTCAGTTTTGCCTAACAAAAAAATAGATGTAATCCGGATTTCACTTAAAAATCAGAGTAGCTCCCGTTGATAGGCCTACGTTATTAGCTGCAGACGCAGACAGCTGCAGACAACACGTAACAGTTTGCTTGAAGGATCCGTAGCCTAGGCGCTGCCAGCTTTGGATGTGACTTCGTCTTTGCTAACAGCCCCTCACATCGACTCATCCAGGCACTTAGGCACATATTTTGTTTATTGCTGTAGGCTACTGCCAGTCATGTTCAATAATGTGGTTACGGGGTCTTGGTGAAATTAAGAAAATGACAGCCTGTCCTCCGCTTCCTAGCATTCTCCTTGCTAACGTACAGTAACTCGATAACAAACTGGATGAAATCAGAGCCAGCCTGGCGTTTCAGCGGGAAATTAAGAACTGCAATTCATTTGTCTTTACTGAGACATGGCTGGACCCCTCAATATTAGACTCTGCCATCCTACCCCAGGGCCTCCTCATTCATTGACAGGACAGAACTACTGACTCGGGGAAGAACAGAGGAGGTGGTGTGTGCATCCTAATCAACAAGCTGTGGTGTGGATGTGCAAACATCATCATCGGGGTGCTCTCCTGACCTCGAACATCTAATGGTCAAGTGCAGGCCCTTTTATCTACCCAGGGAATTCTCTGCAATTTTTTAGTCGCCGTTTACATTCCACCGCAAGCTGAAAGGGGCTGCTTTCATTGTAGCTGGCGACTTTAACAAAGCCGACCTCAAGAAAGTCTTACCGAAGTACCATCTGCACGTTAACTTTCCAACTCGAGGTGAAAACATCCTGGATCACGCCTACACCCGCTCAGCCTTCAGCAAAACGGATCATTCCTCTGTCCTCCTAATGCCAGCCTATAGGCAGAAGCTGAAACGGAGATGCTGGAACGAAGTCGCAGATGGGACCTCTGTCTGTCTTGCAGAGGAGCTGAACTCTTTCTATGCCCCTTTTGAGACACCCACCATGTCAGAGGTACTGTTAGAGCAAGACTGCTGCCCTTTTCAGGTATCTGTGACCGATGTGTGCAAATCCTTCATAAGAGTGAATGCATATTCACAGACATCTTCAACCTCTCACTGGTACAGTCTGTTGTCCCCACATGCTTCAAGAGGGCCACCATCATCCTAGTCCCTAAGAAACAATCCCTAAGAAACAATCATTTCAGTCTAAATGATTACCACCCTGTCGCTCTGACCTCTGTTGTGATGAAGTGCTTTGAGAGCTTAGTCAAAGACCACATTACATCCTGTCTAACTACTGCATTAGACCCTCTCCAGTTTGCTTATAGGTCTAACAGGTCTACAGATGATGTTGTAGCTTTGACCTTGAATACTGCTCTCTCTCACTTGGATCAGAACAACACGTACGTACAGATGCTCTTTATCGACTTCAGCTCCGCCTTCAACACCATAGTACCATCTGGATGGATGGATGGATGGATATATACTCTTTTGATCCCATGAGGGAAATTTGGTCTCTGCATTTATCCCAATCCGTGAATTAGTGAAAGACACTCAGCACACAGTGAACACACAGTGAGGTGAAGCACACACTAATCCCGGCACAGTGAGCTGCCTGCAACAGCGGCGCTCGGGGAGCAGTGAGGGGTTAGGTGCCTTGCTCAAGGGCACTTCAGCCGCTTTCTACTGGTTGGTGTTCGAACCGGCAACCCTCCGGTCACAAGTCCGAAGCGCTAACCAGTAGGCAACGGCTGCCCCAAATCTAGGCTCCTCATGAAACTGCAAGACCTGAACATCAGTCCCTCCATGTGCAGCTGGATACTAAACTTCCTAACAGGCAGGCCACAGGCAGTACGGCTAGGTAACATCACCTCCTCCAGTCTAACACACAGCACTGGTGCTCCACAGGGTTGTGTGTTAAGCCTCCTGTTGTACTCACTGTTCACATATGATTGTGCAGCCACTGACCGCTCCAACACCATCATTAAGTTTGCTCATGACACCATCATAATCGGCTGCATCAAGAATGGTGAGTCTGCCTACAGAGCAGAGGTGGCAACAATGACATCTTGGTGTCAGGATAACAGTCTGCTGCTTAATGTAAAAAAAACAATGAGCTGATAGTGGATTACAGACAGCTGCAGGTAGAACAACATGCACCCATTCACATCGGGAGTGCAGCTGTGGAGAGTGTCAAAAGGTTCAAATTCCTGGGTATAAACATCAGTGAGAATCTGAGCTGGACACTGTATGTGACCCTGCAAGGCGAAACCAGTCAGTTTGAGCACAGTGCTATTTTGAGAAGATCCACGATAAACAAACGTATGGGATAAAATGTCGAATTTCACGTTTTCGCATTAGATAGATAGATAGATAGATAGATAGATAGATAGATACTTTATTGATCCCCAGGGGAAATTCAAGGTCTCAGTAGCATACAGACATCACACACACAATCACTAACAGCAGAAAAAAGTAATTAAAAGTATGTAATAAAAAAAACACAACTAAGCAATAAGGACAGTAGAAGATAAAGAATATATTAAATATACTAAAATACAAATTATACTAAATAACACTTAATCTAAATCAATTCTAAAAACAGTATCCACATAGTGGGTGATACATCAATCAAGAGGCGCTTGCAATGACTGAGGCAGGGACTGAGCCTGTGATTCTCTGTGCATAGTAAGGTAAGGTAAGGTGCTCTGTGTGAGTGAGTGTCATGGTGATGGTGCAAATGAGTAAGTCCAACAGTGCAACAGTGCAAGAATAAAGTCAATATATATCTGTATATCTATATATATATAACTATATTAAGAAAAGGTATAAGTGTGGCCACAGTTCGGCTGTGGCATGCGGGGAGGGTTATGCATATGTGCTAATATAGCACGCAACAAGTGAGGCAGAAAGACAGTGGTAAAAAGTGGCTAGTTGACAGACAGTATCCAAACATGGAGGTGGTGAAGAGGCAGACAGACTATGTGGAGAAGTCTATCTCTCCTCTTCCCTTAAGTGAAACATTGAACAGTTCAATGGCCCTGGGGACAAATGACTTCCTCAGTCTGTCTGTTGTGCAAGGCAGTGAGCGAAGTCTCCAGCTGATCAGGCTCTTCTGCTTAACAATAGTGCTGTGGAGTGAATGATGTTGATCAGTTTGTCAGTTGATAATTCGACAGTATACAGTGACAGTCTACACTTTCATATTGTGAACAAATTTCACGGATAAACATACGTTTTGACTGTTAAATCCTGACTTTATTTAGGTGAAGTCATTAGCAGTCATTCCCTTTGTCCACGCCGCTATAAAAATTTACTTATTACTTGTTACTCAATGTGTCAGCTCTCTATCGTTCTTGGCAGATGTAACCGAATATGAATTTGTGAAAGACTTGCACGAACGGTCAAAAGCACAAACTTGGACCAGTAGAAGTTTTCCATTGACGTAGCGCATTTTAAAAGTAGGCCTATACACAATCTGTGTAAACAGAACTCCCCTTACTTCCCCTGAAATACATTAATTATATTCTATAGTGACACCTAATGACCGTCCCAGGTATTAACTAGGGGGCAGAAAAAGACACTCATTCGGTTGATGAAACTGGACATAGTCAGTCAACCACTTCAAAGTCACGCTACCGTAAGGCTAATAATAGCGGTGTCCTCACACTATCGCACGTGACAATTTACTTTAAAAAGGTGATTTTCTCCTCTTCTGGCGTATTGTGTCAGGAGAACCATGCCAACTTTGGATGCGGTTATCTTAGCGATACTTTTTGCAATACCCTCGATATACATATTGTTGGAAAGCTTAGTTAATGGTCGTTCATGTGAGCACGATAACTTAATTTGGTAAATTTTACCAAAGCAACTGGTTTCGCCTTGCAGGGTCACTACTGGTGTGGTCACAAAGACAGCTAGACAGCGGCTCTTCTTTCTGCACCGTCTGCGGAAATTTGCCATGGACTACAAAATATTGGCCAACTTTTACCGCTGTACAATAGAAAGCATTCTGACTGGTGGCATAACAACATGGTATGGTAACCTGCACTGCCCAGGATTGAGAATCGTTACAAAGAGTTGTCAGATCAGCACAGCGCATTACAAGGACTGAGTTACCATCCATCCAGGACCTCTACTGCCAGCGCTGCAGAAGGAAGGCCAAGCGTATATTTTCTGACCCCAGTCATCCCAGCCACTGTCTTTTTTTACCCTCCTGCCTTCTGGCAGACGATACAAGGGCATAAGGACCCGTACCAGCAGACACAGGGATAGTTTCTACCCGTAAGTCATCAGGATGCTGAACAGTCCTTGGAAATCCCCACATAATGGCACTTAGTTTTTTGAATTTTGTTTTACCCTCTTCCTCCTTCTCTCTCCATCCTATTTTTATAGTATTTTTAAAAATTATTCTTGAAGTTGAATGGACACTTGAGCACAAGGAATTTCAATGCTGATAAATGCTTATTTATGAGTACATGATAATAAACTTGAAGTTGACATTGCTACAAATTTAAAACTGGATTACTCTGGAATGGCTAACTGTACAGGGAAATGCATTACACCTTTGTGGGGAATACTTTACACCGTTTACCACAACAACTAGCGGCTAACATTGTTTAAAAGCTGAGAAAAAGCTCTTTTGTGTGATGTGATACATGTGATGTCTGTGTGATGAGTAGGCTACTTTGCGAGTAGTTCAGCAAAGAATGGGTGAATTTGGAGGCACTTTCTTTCTTGTCACTTTCCCCACTGCGTAAAAGATTAAATTAATTTGCAATGTTAATGCTAACATGCAAATTATGCTAATGCTGCTTAATTTGACAGGCCATAGGCTAAATAAAAATTGCTAGTCAGATGCAAAAGATAATATTGAAAGAAGGGGGCACCAAGGCCACAGTGGCCTGTGAACCTTTGATTTTCAAAGGGGCATCACGGCCAACGCAAGGGGCCATGGCCGTCTGGCCACTATGAAATTCCCACCCTGCATACTTTGATAATAGATGCAATGTGCTGTTTCAAATTCAGTGCATTTTTTAACATGTCACGGCATACTCTCTGCTTGAGGCTAAGATTGTGTTTAACTAGTGTATTGTGTTTAAACTGCGAAGTGCCTGCACTGTCTGCAAACTTTGTGTTCCCCGCAGTTCTAGGGTAACAACTACAAAGTTCATGGAGTCTCCTTATAGTACCTCAACCAGCTGAATTCTCGCAGCCAGTCTTCCCATAAATGGTGGGTTTGGGCCTTTTTCACCACATAAACCTCTGACTCTGAATCATCATCCGACTGTGACACTGTAGACTCTAGTACTAGCACACAAACCGCAGGTCGGAAGAACGAGTCAATAGTTCGCTTGCTCATTGTTCAGACGCACATAGCAGGTTGTGATATCTGTCTCCTTCCCACAGACGTTTACGTGTGCTCGATTAGGACCCTCCTCCTCCACACATTAGCCACTGACAGAGGCCATTCCCTATCCTTCTCACACTCATTGGCCTGCCACAGATTCCAGATTCATTCCAGATTCAATAAATAAGGGACAAATTTACTAGTTGCACATGTGCGACTGGATTTTGGTCGCAAGATGCGACCATTTGGTCTCAGTCTGGAGCCCTGATCTGTAGCACCTGCCAGAGGGGAGGAGGTTAAAGAGGGTGTATGCAGGGTGTATACAGGGTCTTTGATGATATTCTCTGCCCGCTTCCTTGTCCTACCAGTGTACAAGTCCTGGAGGAAGGGCAGGGGGGCACCAATTATTTTTTCAGCTGTCCTAGTTATTTTGAGTAACTCAGAATGCTTCAATAGTTCAGGCTACCTCTTTGTGTGTGTGTGTGTGTGTGTATACGTGTGTGTATACACGCACGCATCTGTAGTTTTGGCATTTAATTTTTTTTTATTTAAAAAAGTATTACATTTGTATGGTTTTGCTGTTGTTTCAGATGGAGGATGACAAGACCTACACAGACCTTCTTGCAAGCCTGAAAAGGAAGAGGCAGCTGACTGCTGATGAGCTTGCGCTCACAATTCTGAAGACCATGAGGGGATGGAGGAAGTAGGTATAGATTTAGATGGTGTGCGTAAGGCAGTGCAGACTGCCACTAGACTTTTTAATGTTGTTTTTTACTCACGTTATTGTCCCAGGCATATGTGGTTTTACAAATCGGTAGGGGTGGGAGCTTGTGCTTAGTTGTGCGTCGTATGCAAACAGTGCAGGGGCATGGGATAATGAGAAATGTTTCTGGGATTGATCATTTACATGGGGTTCACTTCCCTCCCTAACGTCCATTGCTACTGGGGAACCAAGTCTCTGCAGGGATCGTGGGCCAAATTGTTTGCAGCTGGATGGCATTTTGCGTTCGCGGTAGCCTAATGGGGTTCTTTAGGCTACAGCCCTGTTACTTCAGCATTGCATCTCACTAGCCAGTGTGTGCGGCGCTACAAAGCTGCAGGAATTAAACATGCAATAAAGATACTGGTCATGATGAGTTGAAGAAGAGCTGATTAGTAATTGATCAGGCTATTACATTTACAGGATTTCAATGTGTGGAGGGTATTTGTCTACAGTAGTCGATCACATGAAGTTAAATGCACAACTTTAATTAACTTCAATTTAATGTAGGGCTGAAATATAGCCTAATGTGCCTGCTGGTGTCAGTGTTGGCCTACATTTTTTATGTATTATAAATACATAGATAAACTTTTAAAATAAAATTTTAAATAAAATTTGAATTCAAATTTCCCAACGACTGTTTCAAAAGAATGGATTTCTATTCTCGTAGGCTAGTTGATGTGATGTTTTAGGGAATATAAGGTCATGAAAATTTGTCAAGTAATTATGGAAAAGTCATGGAAATTCTCTGGTGGAAATGTGTACAAACCCTGAACAATGCTGTGGGGACATGAGGTAGCATAAAATAGAGGGTAATGCAGTACAGTGTAATTTCCACAATGCGAATGATTTGATTGACGTATTTAGACTAGTGAAGAAAAATTCAGTTTGGGACAAAAGACATGTACATCAGCCTATTGTGGTAAGTGATTACAAATACATGGAGGGCGTTGTGTAGCAGACCTCTACAGATTCTTTATAATAACATAACTATTACTATAGTATTCACTGGGCTTATCCAACCAGGTTTGCTTAAACGTAATTGGGGTGTTAACGTCGCAGTCAGCTGACAATAAAAGACTGCTTGGCCAAACCTACGTGGAGAGAGCACTAATTACCAGACACGGAAGCTCTATCGGAGAAAGTGGTTACTAGGAAAGAAAAGGTGGAAAATTTCCGAAGACTTTACATGGGAAGTTAAGATGGGGAATTTTGTAAATATTCCAAATTAGCAACGTTCATGGAATTAAAAGAAATTATGGGATTTAATGGGAATTTACGGGAATTAACTGGTAATTTTGGGTAATTCATACAAACTGTTTCATATACAAACATTAACATTTTGTTTTGTAATAAGGAATATGTTTGTTCATATTTTCACTTAGCTTAGACTACAAAGCTAGCTAGCATACTAGCGGGAATCCCATTCTCTGCCTAAGGTTTACTAGTGTGTTAAACTAGCAACATTGAAACCACTGAACTGCCCAAGATGCACAACGCCACTCAACAACAAAATCCGATTGGTTGGCTGACTATCACTTAAAATGGTAAAGCAAATAAAAAATACATAATTACGCTCATTTTCCACTTTCGTGGAATTACGCTCTTATTACAGTTTCGACCGAAGAGACAAGTTTTAAATAGGAAAATTAACGAAAATCTTTTAAGCGTGATGCTAGCAGGCGAGATGCTAATGGTCTAATCCGATTCAATGATCTATGCTAGGCTGGAGCTAAAAGTGGTATCGCCAGACTCAGAGAACGGCTGGATGAACTGGAGAAAGGTAAAAAGCAATTGTTTAACTCAGGGAGGTGGAAACTGGGCGTAATTCCCCAAATGGTGGAATATCCCTTTAATCAGACAGGCAATATGCACATATGGTTATTAATCGTCCCGTTAGAGTTTATGCAAAATTACGTACCCCCATTTGAATGAGCCCATAACTGGGCAACTGTGTTCGCAAACTTCCCCCAGTTTCAAATAGAAATTCGACTGAAACTGCATTAAATCAGGTTGTAACTATATTATGCTCCAAGATGGGGGCTACGTTTAAGTTTCCTGTTATAGACTAACTTGCCATATTAAAAATTCCTAGTTTATTCCGACGTGGCGGGAGCATTTTAAATAGAGTATTCACACTGGATAAGTAGATACATGCAGAGGCCTACTAGTTTCCCTGGCTAGTCAACCACTGGTAACGCTCAACACTAATCTCCGAGTTCACATTCCCTTTCCTCCAGTATACAAGCAGCCGTGGCCTACTGGTTAGTGCCTCGGACTTGTAACCGGAGGGTTGCCGGTTCGAACCCCGACCAGTAGGAAGAGCTGAAGTGCCCTTGATCAAGGCACCTAACCCCTCACTGCTTCCCGAGCACCGCTGTTGTAGCAGGCAGCTCACTGCTCCGGGATTAGTGTGTGCTTCACCTCACTGTGTGTTCACTGTGTGCTGAGTGTGTTTCACTAATTCACGGATTGGAATAATTGCAAAGACCAAATTTCCCTCACGGGAGTATATACTTACTACTATACAACTAATTTAAACTCTTCCACAACTCACTTTCCTTCTGAGACTCATTCTGACTTTCTTTTTTTTTCACCACCACCCCCCTCTTAGGAGGACAATCTTTATTTTTTATTCCATATAAGTACAAGTAGTAGGAGCCGCTCCAAATCCACCCACCTTAGTGTACAAGTACAAATCACAGGTGTGACTAAGGCACCGTTCTAATAAGGCACCGGTGCCGACGCAAACGGTAGTAACTACATCGAATAACAACATGGATTTTGGTGCCTCATTTTAGTGCCACTTAAATCTCTGCCGTTTTTTTTTTTTTAATACGAGGCATCACTGCATGTCATGTGCCATCTCTAAGGTCTTGCTCTGATAGCAACACATCCAGATACAGCTAACATAAACACTAGATGTAGCCTAAGATTAAACCAGAGGGGTGCACCACCAGGGGCGTCACTAGACCTTTCTTGAATTTCCCCTGGGGATCAATAAAGTATCTATCTACCTATCTACCTATCTATCTATCTATCTATCTATCTATCTATCTATCTATCTATCTATCTATCTAATTCACTGGGGCACGCGCCTTAGTAAAAGTCTCCAGTGCCCCAGTAAAATTCTAGCGCGGCTCTAGCTGGAAACGGCATTCATGAGCGCATCTCTGTGCCTGCTTTAATCATGGCTCGAGCCTGTCACTTACCAGCCAATAAAAGGAATAAAGAAAGGGGCCATAATAGCCAATCAGGAAATAGCACCTCTGTAGCTGGGTAAGATTGAATGCAACAACCAATGAAAATCGTTCACATGATTCTTCCGAGTGTTTCGTTGTACTGCACACACATACACTGTGGAATCCGCTGGAGTTCGTTACATCACTTTGAGCACAGAGTAAGTCGTCCCCTGTTTAATGTTACAACAAATTCACAACTTGTTTGACAGAAAAAAAGTTGATCGCTGTTACCCACATAACTAGCATCTGTTTTTCAATGCTTAGCGTCGTTGTAGCCTAAATTTAGCAACAGTTTACCAGCTTGTGCTCTCTCACTCACACACACACTCACACCATGCGTAGGCTGCATGCACACATGCAGACAATTAATAAGGATTTATACGTATACTGTAGAGATAGTAGAGATGGACATCAGAAAATTCTTCCTGAACAGAGGGAGAGAGGAACAGTGAGGAGGATGAGGGAGGTATGATTTTGCCCACATTAACGGTAACATTAACATTTATGCTGGTAATAGCCAGTGCTGTGATTTGATCAATGGTTTAATGGCAAACTTAAATAAGTTTGCTGCATTTGCAAATGTAGCCTATAATAATATGCACAGAATCAGAGTAGCCATCTATGTAGATTATTATAGGCTACATTTGCGAATTATCACCAAAAGTCAGTATGAAGGCTTTAGTAGGCTATTTAAGCTACAAAGAACTGCAGTATTGCCAGGATGTCTATAGGACCCTTGCCTGGGAGGGAAGTATATCTCAATTTGACTAAAAATAAGCTTCCCTTGTGTTAGTAGGAAAGCCTATTAAATTCATGCAGTGAGTATAGGCCTACTTATGCCTATGTGTTTGGATGTTGCTGGATAGTGGCTGCTACAACAATTGAGGGAGAGTGTGCTGGAGGAGGAGGAGGAGGAGAAGAAGGTCGAAGACAGGGGAGAAAGAGCACAGGCTGGGCAGTCCAGTACCAGGCAGGGGGAGGAGGAGGAGGAGAGAGACAGGCAAGAAACGGATGAGGACATGATGGGGGCTAGACGTAAAACTATTCAGAGTATGGAGGAGGATGTCTGTGACCTAGGGGAGATATGTGATGGTCCAAATCAGGCTAGCCATTTATTTCATATTGCGCGCACAGTTAATTTTTTTTCAAAGCGCTAGGTCTAGAATCGCCCCTCTGCACCACATAGGCTAGTGGACAGTATTTGACAGCTTGCGTGAGCCCAAGTAGCTTACTTTAAAGGGGAACTTGGCAACTATTTCAACTTAATAAACCCATTTAGAAATCATTTTGAAGGTTAAATGACCTGTTCCGGTGAAAATAGTGACTTTCCCCGCTCCCCTCGTCCCCGGGTGGAAAACCAACCTTGCAACATTGGGACTACCATCCCGGTGAGAGAAGTGAGAAACAAGAAACTTGTTTTAAATTGTGTTTCTTACCTTGTAACATCCACATTGTTCTGTCAAAGTTATGCTAACCGTTTTGCTAGCTTGTAAACAAATCCATGTCCTTTATCATTACCTTTTTCCACAGTTTGAAATAGCATAATGCACAACTCCAGCAGAGGGGGAAATATAGCTAATCCTGCCAAGTTTCTCTTTAAAGCAATATCACAAGCTCATCTCAAAAGCAGTAGGCCTAACTACACACAAGCAAAAGGCTATGCAACAACATCAACAGTATACTTATACAATAACCTTGCTTATACACTAACTGGCATTTATTACAGTGCATGAAAATGCACTGTACTGTTCTTCCTAGGCAACTTCAACAACTTCTTATTATTATTCCGCTTACCACTTTTTCCGTACGCAATTTCTCTTGAACAGTTTAACTTAGAAACTTCATTCAAACTTTGTAACGTAGGTCTTCAAACAGATCGGGTTGGTATGACTTTTCAACTTTGAAACTTTTATACTTTTTAAACTATTAAAGAAAAACGTTTTTAAAAATCCCCATAGACTTAACATTGCCGATTGTGACATCATAATACGGCCGTTAAGCAATTAGAATCCTATGGCAGGTGTTCAGGCATCCTGGATCAACTGCCAGTCTCAGGCTTTAAGCATACAAACTGGCCCTATTAAGACTACACATCCTGTTCAACTGCTTCCTCTGCCAAAAACTGTTTCAAAATAAAATTCCTCACTACAATATTTCACTATTAAACAATTTAACCCTTTAAACTACTGAACTTTTTAACTGTTCAGCCATTGTAACTGTTACTTGTCATCGACTATGACTCCTACCCACTGTAGCTAGTTAGCATAGTTAGCATCTTAGCATAGTTAGCATGCTAGTTAGCGTTTTTAGCAAAACTGCTAAAAATGATTAGCTAAGTTAGCTAAGTAACATGGTTAACATAGTTAGCATGTTAACATTGTTAGCATGCTAGTTAGCATAGTTAGCATAACTACTAAAAATGATAAGCTAGGTTAGCTAAGTCACATGGTTAACATAGTTAACATGTTAGCATTGCTAACATAGTTAGCATGTTTAGCAAAACTGCTAGAAAACATTAGTTAAGTTAGCTAAGTAACATTGCTAGCATAGTTAGCATGTTTAGCAAAACTGCTAGAAAACATTAGTTAAGTTAGCTAAGTAGCATTGCTAGCATAGTTAGCATGTTTAGCAAAACTGCTAGAAAACATTAGTTAAGTTAGCTAAGTAGCATTGCTAGCATAGTTAGCATGTTTAGCAAAACTGCTAGAAAACATTAGCTAAGTTAGCTAAGTAACATGGTTAGCATGTTAGCATTGCTAACACTGCTATAAAACATTAGCTAAGTAACATGGTTAGCATAGTTAAAAATCTTAGCATAACTGCTAGCAAACATTAGAGCCATTCCAATTTTCAGTTATCGTCAAATATCTACCTATACACAGCCATTAAACTATTTGAATATCAACATTCATTAAACTGCTAGAAAACGTTGGCTAAGTTAGCTAAGTAGCATGGTTAGCATGTTAGCATTGCTAGCACTGCTATAAAACATTAGCTAAGTAGCATGGTTAGCATAGTTAAAAATCTTAGCATAACTGCTAGCAAACAGTAGAGCCATTCCAACTTTCAGTTATCGTCAAATATCTACCTATACACAGCCATTAAACTATTTGAATATCAACATTCATTAAACTTCCAGTCTGTCAACAACTTTTAAACTATTTACCTTCAACTTTTAAACAGTCTACTTTTAAACTATCTATTAAACTATCATTAAACTATCTATTAAACTAGCTGCCTATCAACAACTTTTAAACTATCTACTGTCTATCAACAACTTTTAAACCATCTACATTCAGCTTTTAAACAGTCTACTTTTAAACTATCAACTTTTATTAAGCTATGCAACCACCATGTCTATCCTAGCATCACCGTAGTAACCATCTCTGTATTATCTGTTTTAACTATACATGATATTTTACATCACAACTTTAGCATTTTCATCCACTGGTAATTCCTTGGAATTGCATTTCTAGTTTTAAATGTTATCATCAAAGTTCTAATGTGAAAACTTTTTCACGGTGTGTTCCGAACAACATAATGACATTAATCATTCATGTGCATGAGGCCCATATAGCATCACAATGAATATGAAGATCATGCTAAAGGTTAGCTGGCAAAAACATAAATATGTAGATTACATACCGCATTGATATCACTGAGCTGTCAAGAGGCTATGGAACCATCTCCGTACGTTATCGCTAATTAAGCTGCTCAGCTGACGGGGGTATTAGCCATAGTTGCTGTTAAAATGCCTAATAGCGCTGGCAATCTAAACACTACAACACCGGCATATGTATCATGTTTAAAACTATTATGTGTTATGGGGGAAGACACCAAATTTCTTGAAGCATTTGGGAACACACTGAATGAACTTGAAAGCAGAGTCCCTGACGTTAGATTAGGTTGCTTGCAAATGCCGTTGTCCATGACCTGGCAGTTCCATGGCGGTTTTAACATAATTTATGGCAAACCACCTACACTGGATAAACTTGAAAGCAGAGCTTACCATTGTGAGTGCATCCATGGCAAGCTGTTTTAACATTTAAATGTATTATGCGTAGAAGCAATACGATATCGATAGTAAATTGAATAATTAACAGATAATTTAAAAATATATCAAATTGGTCTTATCAATAATAAAAAAGCAATTCATGCTGTAGACCATTATATTATAAAAGCAAAGTACCAGTTCAGGCACCGTTTTGGCACCGGCACCGTTTTAAAACGCTAAAACCCAAACAATATCCAACCCTATGTGTGACATACTAAGACAGACAGACAGACAGACAGACAGACTGACTGACTTTATTTTGTACAAAGTATATTTGCCTATATAAGTTGTTGTATGAATATTTTTGGTTTGAATTATTACAATATATTATTTGAAATTTATAAAAGTTTTTTTTTGTTGTTTGATTTGTGATCGGCTAGCTGTAACTGTGTCTTAAGGTTGAATTTGCTGCAAATACTGCCTGGCACCCCAGAGACCATTTCATCTCTAAATTTACGTTACAGTTACAGTTGATCAAATGATAAATACATATTGTGTACTCCAAAAAATACAGAAGTGGTGTAAAACACCTTTTTTCCATTTTGTGGACATTGCTGTTGTCAATAGTTTCATATTATTTCAAGTTTGGCAGTGCAATGCAGAATCTGGTGTTGAACCTAGGTTAGGTAGCTACAGCCAGATAGACTTTCGAGAAAATCTATCACGACAGCTGGCAGGCATTTTCTGTTGATATAGTTTTTCAGCCTCGCCTTCAGCTGCTCCAACTACTACTCTGTCATCTTTCCATCAAGTACATATTCTTGTACAGCAGGAGCCACAGAGAAATTGTTGGCTTTGTTATGAAAAAGGTTAAAAATGGAGTTTGTGTGTATATGTATGTGTGTATTCTCCACAGGTTTGTTCTACTATGTAATCTACTTTCAAATGTTTACAACACATTGATTTTTGAGTGATGTTGAAGTTGATTGTATTCCTAGCTTCTCATAAATAATAATATGTGTTATATATATATATATATATATATATATATATATATATATATATATATATATATATATATATATATATATATATATAGTTTTCATATTATACTGATATTTATATAAGGAAGTTGTATCTGTTGAGTCAAATGTATTTTATGTCTCTCTTCTGAAATGGTCTTAAATAAATATACAGTTTTCACTTCCTGTATTACTGGTAATGTATTTTTATGTCATTCTTATTGGCTGTATCATTTGCTCATATACAAATAAATGGGTTATTCTTATACACCACATAAATCTAAACCACTCTGTCTTGACTTCATTATTAGTATTTTTGCATACTTTTATGTTATTGGTGAGAAATATTCTAAATCACATTTCCTGCATTTTTTTACACTGATCACTAAATTTATCATAACATTTGAAAGGTTAAGGGTATTCCAATTCAGTTTTTTTGTTAAATAACTCACAACTTGCTGAACATGTTGTATATCAACATTATCATATGTATTTTACATCATTTCATAGATATGATCCTTCTGATTAAAATGGTATGTATATATATATATGTATAACACTACCGCGACCGTGATCTGAAATATATCATGTGTTCCTTCCTTTGTATCAGCAACCAATCGTGAAAGTTCAAAGGCGATGATTCTAGGCTGAGAACGGAATCTCATTGGCTGTGTTTCAAGGCTGTTTTCTCAAAATGAGACCGCTAAATTCTTATCATCTCAAACCTGATGTAAAGCTGCAGCTGACACATCAAGAATTAGAAAGAGGTAGAGCTGTTGGAGCCTATTGTAATAGTAACAGTAGCCTACCTATAATATCTGCATAAGGTGTGCTGTCATGGATAAATAATCATATAACAATATCAGTAGTTTATATAATAATAGTTATATTAATATAATATTATATATGTATAATGTAATTAATTAATATTATACAGCCACTACCCTAACTAACACATTTTCTGCGGGGAAACACTGTAATATGAAGAGAGAGCCTAATTGCTCGGTGTTCATTGATTTTCTTTCAGACTTATGTGTAGGCCTACATTTATTTATTTGAGTGTTTGTCATGGTTGTGTTGACATTTCTTCTCTTGTTTGCCTTGATTGATGTGGTAATTAAAATCAGGGGGAGGTTAAGTTTTAAATAAAAGTGTTTAAATTGAAAATTTTTCACTTGGTCCTTATTTCAAATTGGTAAAAAAAAGCATGATATGAAACAATTCTATCGTGATACAGTTTTCAGCCACATTGAGGCACTTGAGTGGAAGCCAGAGGTTTATTTAAGCAGCTGTGTGACCTGAGCCATTTTAAATAAATGTTATAAAGAACTCCTCACAATAGGAAATCCAACCACATTACATTACTGTATGGATATATATGTAATATTGTTTTCCCCTGTTTCTGTCTTTAGGAAGTGAATCGCTATAAAGGAAAGAATTATCCTATCATGAATATTCATGAAAGAACTTTGAGCGTGCTGGCTTGCAGGGTAAGACACACATGCACTCTTCCTGTCTAAGGTTTGCCTAACTAATACCTAATGTCCTTTGCCTGTATACATTCATACCTAAAGTTGTATAGAATATGGGTTGACCAGTTATTGCATAGGCACAAACATTCCAATCCTTTTGCCTTATGTAACCAACTTTAGATTGTGATTCCAAAGGCAAATGTGTTTACTTGGTACAATGATATATGAGGTAGGATAAGCCTGTATTAAACCAGTGTTTTTCAAAATGGTGGTCTGGTGGTCCACAAGCTATCCCAAGTGGCCCCTTAGCAGTGGGAAAATATAATATAGATGAGTTGTTTGCAATATTGAAACAACTTGTATTTAAATCCAGTTCTGCAACACTGCCTTTTGTGGATTTCCGGTCTACCAATGTCATGCGGGGAAAAAATCAGGTTTGCGTTCGCCTGATCTCATGTGAGAATTTCTTTTGTGTTTCCCCAAACACTACGATTGTGTTTCCCACACTGGCAAGGCGAAACGTAGCCAAACTCATAGGCCCCTATTTTGCACCCTGGCACATGGCGTAAAACTTGTTTTCCACCCGGCGCAAAGTTTATTTTCTTATTTTGCACGTCATTTTTTAAACAATGGGGGGGGGGTGGAAATTAACAACCATGGGAGTGGCCTAGCGCATTGTCTAAAAATCGCTATTGTACACCACCTAAAACGCATTACGCCACTGACAAAGAGAAACCTGGTGGGTATTCCATCAACCTCGCTAAAGGCCAAACCTGGCTTATTTCGATAAGTTTAGCTAATTTTAGTGAAATCCCGTTCCATTAATAAGGTTAACGTTACCCAGCTTGGTAACTATGGGAATTTATGCCACAAAACTAACCTGGTCCGTAGCAGGTTAACTTTCAAGCTAAATTAAGCTGTGTTGCAAAAAAACCCAATCACTCGGAAAACTAGTCAAAAAAGATGGTTCCGTCAACCTGTGCTTTCATCACCTGTAGCATACAACTTCAAAAATAGAAGTAGAAATGTTTTTTTTTCCAACAGTGTCACCAAGCATGGATTTACACATTCACTAGCTCCAAAGAATTTATGAAGATTATGTGACTGTGAGCGACCGAGGCAGCCAGCCCACCAATTGGGATGTGAGCTTGGGGTTGTAGGTGGAAAAGGAGGTGCAGGAGAGGTTTTCAGCGTGCAATTTCTATTTATTAAATAACCAAAAGAAAAACTTGCAGGAATAGCAATCGGCTATTATTTAACAAAAAAACACTTTCAAACAAACAAAACAAAAATAAGTTCCGTATTCCAGTTCAGTATTCCAATTATCAACAATTGCAGAGCATAAAGCTACAGTAAGTCTCTACCTCACAACAGGAGAGCTGCTCTCTCTTTGCTCTTTCAGGGGAACTGAGCTACCCCTCTTAAATAAGCCTACCAATTGGCCTAAATTAGCCCAAATGGGGATATTGGCTCAAACCACTCAACTAGGTAACCACTTTCACTGGACATTCACTATTATAACAAAATAACTACCTATTACAAATATATACAAAATGACAATGGTGCATATTACTATGAAAATACATGTTAATTACCATAACCAATATTCCCCACATACATAATAATAACAACAAGACGACCAACAGACAAGGCAAACACCCCTCTATCATAATGCCCCACTCCCTCCCCCTGTGGGATGTTGGTAAAAGCACTGTCCCAACGCGAAGCGCGCTTCCGCAATGGGACAGTGGCTGGGAAGCCGAAGCACCAGGAAGTGTTGTGAGTATGGTGAATGTTAACCGGTTTACAGGCGTTGTACAGTGAATGCAAATGGTAAATGGATTGACAGTGGGTACCACACTATGTGTTTAAGTTACCGGGAACAAAGAAAGACAGAACTAAAGGCAAAACTAAAGAAAAATCGCGGCAGACCAAACATTTGGTCTGACGCATGAATGAACGCCAAACTGGCGGCAAAACTCCCGACACTAACGATTAGACAAAACTATACACCAAACACACTTTACACAACATGAAACAATACTTCAAACAAACACACAACATCGTTTATACGCCAGGGAGATGTGGCGGGTGACTGTGTGCGTATGGGTGCATGTACTGTATGTGTGTGTGCAACCGAGTGGAGTCTCTCCCTCTCTCGCATTTCAAGAGTGCACCGAAACGTCTTTAAAGTCCGATATAGGGAGAAGGGGGAAAGTTCAACTTCTCACATTTCCCTCCACCTCTGAAGTCTCACCACCAGGGTGGCGAGACAAGAAATCCGCAACCACATTTTGCTTTCCAGGCCGATACTCAACCTGGAACCTGTATGGCTGCAGAGCCAGGAACCATCTGGTAATCCTGGCGTTAGAGTCTTTCATCCGGCCAAGCCACTGAAGAGCCTGGTGGTCAGTTTGTAGCAAAAAGTCTCTGCCGAGCAAGTAATATTTGAAAGTGTCTAGGGCCCATTTAATGGCCAAACATTCCAGTTCAACAGCAGCATACCGTGTTTCACGGGGGAACAGTTTGCGGCTAATGTAAGCCACAGGCCGCTGGTCCGATCCTTCCCCTTGGAGCAAAACCGCCCCCAGTCCAATGCCAGAGGCGTCAGTCTGGACTGTGAACGGCTGGTCAAAGTCTGGGCTCTGCAAGACTGGGCCCTGACACAGAGCCCCCTTCAGGTCATTAAAGGCCCTCTCCTGCTCTGCCCCCCACTGCAGTTGACCAGACCCGGATTTCCGAGTTAGGTCCGAAAGGGGTGCAGCGCGAGAGGCAAAGTCTGGCACAAACCTGCGGTACCAGCCCGCCAGACCCAGGAAGGACCGTACCTCCTTTTTAGTCTGCGGCTGGGGACAGTCCCGTATGGCTTGTACCTTGTCGGTCTGGGGCCTAATCAGCCCCCTACCCAGCACATGGCCCAGGTAACGGACCTCTGCTTTGGCAAAGTCACATTTCTTTGGATGCACTGTAAGTCCAGCTCTTTGGATGCGCTGCAGCACATCGGAGAGATGGCGTAGGTGGTCCGTCCAGCTGGTACTATAAATTACAATGTCATCCAAATATGCTGCGGCGAAGGATTCGGTACCTTCAAGAACACAGTCCATGAGTCTCTGGAATGTGGCTGGCGCCCCCTGCAGGCCAAATGGCATAACCATGAAGTGGAACAACCCTTGCGGAGTTCTGAAAGCCGTGTAGGGTCTGTCCTGCTTAGCGAGGGGCACCTGCCAGTAACCCTTGCACAAATCAAGGGTGGTAATAAAGCTGGCCTTACCCAGCCGTTCAATTAGATCCTCTAGCCGTGGCATGGGGTAGGCATCAAAATGGGACTGGGAATTTACCTTGCGGAAATCAATGCAGAATCTGATCGTCCCATCCTTTTTAGGCACCAGGACGACTGGATTGCTCCACTCACTATAGGACCTCTCGATGACCCCTAGGGACAGCATCTCCTCCACCTCTTCTTTAAGCAGAGGCAGTAGACACTCGGGGATTCGATACATCCTTTGCCGCACCGGAGTGGTGTCCTTCAGTGGGATGGAGTGCTCCACCACCGTGGTGAAACCCGGTTTGTCTTGGCACAGTCCTGAGGGAATGATGGCCGCTAGCTCCCTCTGCTGTTGTGGAGTGAGGTGCGCCAGGTCAAGAGCGGCGGGTGGTTGAGTAGCTGGAAAAAACTGCTCTGTACTGTCACTGTCTTCCTCTCCAACAGTTTGCACCAGGAGCTGCAGGCTACCTTGGGTGACCCGCTCTCGCCACTCCTTCAACAGGTTGACGTGGAACACCTGCTTTGTCCTCCTCCGGCCTGGCATGTTGATTTCATATGTGGCAGGGCCCATCTTGCGGGTAACAGTGAACGGCCCCTGCCACTGTGCAAGCAACTTGTTCTCCGACGTGGGAAGGAGCAAAAGGACCGTCTGCCCCGGCTCGAGAGTCCGTTGTCTGGCAGTCTTGTCATACCAGACCTTCTGGCGATGTTGCACCTGTTCCATGTTGTTCCGGACCAGCTCCGTCATCTCCTCCATTTTCTCCCTCATTTGAAGGACATGGGAGAGGATACTGTTGGTCTGGGGTGCTTTTGGCCCCTCCCAGGCTTCTTTTAGTAAATCCAAGGGCCCTCTCACTGGTCTTCCATAAAGCAGTTCAAATGGGGCAAAGCCAGTGGAAGCTTGGGGCACCTCACGGTATGCAAACAGCAAATATGGCAGCCAGCGGTCCCAGTCTTTCCCATTGGCAGACACATACTTTCGGAGCATACCCTTGAGTGTCTGATTGTATCGCTCAACCAGACCATCAGTCTGGGGATGATAGGGTGTGGTCCTGATCCCCTTAATCCCCAGTAAACTATAGACCTGTCTCATCTTTTTGGCTACAAAGGCTGTTCCCTGGTCAGTGATGATCTCTTGGGGTATCCCTACCCTAGAGAACAGCTGTAGGATAGCTTGGGAGATGGTGGTAGCTGTCACTTTACGAAGGGGAAAGGCCTCTGGATAACGGGTAGCGTAATCACACACTACTAAGATATACCGGTGCCCTCTCTGGGTTCTCTCGAGTGGCCCAACAATATCCATTCCTATCCGTGTAAAGGGGACTTCAATAATGGGAAGGGGCTGGAGGGGAAATGGACTAGTCTTCCGCTTACTAGTCAGCTGGCACACAGGACAGGATTTACAAAGGTCTTGGATCTCTTTATACATTCCTGGCCAATAGAACCTGGCAGCAACCCTCTCGAAAGTTTTGGCAGTACTGAGATGTCCTGCCCAGGGGATGCTATGACCCAGGGACAGCACTCGTTCTCTCAGCACCGTAGGCACCACTAGCTGCTCTGGCATATTCCCCTCTGACTGGTGGTACAATAAGCCATCTCGCAACACATAGCTTTCTCCAGACAGGCTAGCTGGAACACCCGTTGCCACACCATCCACACTGCTAACTTTGCCATAGGCCTCCTGCAATGTAGGGTCCTGGTTCTGTAGCTGTTCCATGTCCTCAGTAATGTCTTCCCAAGCTCCACCCCCTATTTGAATGTCCTCCCCATCCTGTTCATTCTGAAGTGTCCCCACTAGTCTCTCCCTTCGCCTTTGCCTGTGACTTTTCCTAGTCTTTAGCTTGGGAGGGGGTACTACCTCACTTCCAAAAAAGGGCATCTCTCTCAGGGAACCTGGTTCTAGGGGCTCTTCTGTCTGAGCTTTTGTCCGAGACCTAGTGACTACCACATTGACAGGCTTATTGGCTTGCACCAACTCTGGCAGTACCAAAATATCCTGTCCTAAGACTACTGGATGACTTAGTCTCTCCACAATTCCAACAGTTAGTCTATAGGTCTGACCATGCACTTCCACATATACTTTGGCCACGGGGTATTCATGTTCATCCCCATTGACACAAATTACTTTTAGGGTTCTACCAGATATACAGTCCTTTTTGTCCACTAAGTGGGGCTGAACTAAGGTTTGAGAGCTCCCTGTATCAATCAGAGCCCTCGCCACCTTACCACTCACTAGCACTGGGACAGTCTGTAACCTACCCATAACCCCCTGTTCTTGCTCCTCGCACCCTGGGAGACAACAGTGGCTACTACCTATGGGCTTTCTCGCAGGGCAGTCAGGCTTAATGTGACCTTCTTGGCCACAATGGTGACATATGACACGTGAGCGCTCTGGTGGGCGTTCTTTGGGGAAAGTGGCATGTCTAGGGGGCATGTAAGAACTTTTATCCCCCATCCTACCTCGTTCACTAGGTCTAGGACCACCCCCGCCACTAAACCCATCTGACCTACCACGGGTCAGGGGCCTGGAACTGGTCTCACTTCGGAAGTTCTTTGGACCTCTGCGGGCAGCGACAAAGTTCTCCACCAGTTCTGCAGCCTGCTGGCCAGTCCGTGGGTTGTGCTCTTTCACCCACACTCTGACATCAGGAGACAGAGTACGAAAAAACTGTTCCAAGATGAGGGCTTCTCCTATTTCTTCAACCGTCTTGTCCTCCGGTCTAATCCATTTACGAAATAAATCCTTCAGACGCTGGTACAGTTCTTTGGGGGACTCCCCAGGCCTGGCATCTGGCTCCCGAAACCTTCTCCGGTAGACTTCTTCATTTATTTCGTACTTTCCCAGGATTGCCTCTTTTACCTTGTGATAATCCATTGAGTCATTCATGTCCATGGCCACATAAGCACTGCGGGCTTTGCCACTCAGGTACGGCACTAAGTACACGGCCCAGTCCTCCCCTGGCCACCGGTAGGCAGTCGCAAGCCGTTCAAACGTAGTTAGATACTGCTCGATATCTTCCCCTTCTTCAAACTTGGGCACAGCAGCACGCGACCATGCTACTGGAGCGGCTGGATTTGCTGGCGGTGCCGGTGAAGCTGGCGGCTGAGCAGGCAGTGGCGCTTGTGGCTGAGAAGGCAGTGGCGCTTGTGGCTGAGAAGGCAGTGGCGCTTGTGGCTGAGCAGGCAGTGGCGCTGGTTGCGGCGGCGATGGCGCTGGTAGCTGCGGCGGTGGCGCTGGTGGCTGAGCAGGCAGTGGCGCTTGTGGCTGAGAAGGCAGTGGCGCTTGTGGCTGACGGCTTTCATCAAAGTCATCGCGGAGCTGGTTTAACTGGACCTGCACACTTCGCCAGCGCTGTTCCTGCTTAAAAAACTCTCGCTCATGGGACTTCAAGGATTTCTGCAACAGCGCATACAATCCGGCCAGGTCAGTCTCTGCTGGCACCTCTTCATCTGGCTGCCCAGACACTGTTGCTCCTAATGCTGCCTCTAGCGTCTCCTCCTCCCCCTGTGGGAGCTCCCCCTGGCCAGCTCGTACTAGCCGCCGGAACGCCATCCTCTGCCAAGTATGGCTTTGTTTGACACCCCGTCCACGTTTTCCACCTCGTCCTCGTTTTCCACCTCTCTTATCCAGTTTCTCAGGCGGCGCTACACATCCCACCGCTGCCACCAAATGTGCGCGACCGAGGCAGCCAGCCCACCAATTGGGATGTGAGCTTGGGGTTGTAGGTGGAAAAGGAGGTGCAGGAGAGGTTTTCAGCGTGCAATTTCTATTTATTAAATAACCAAAAGAAAAACTTGCAGGAATAGCAATCGGCTATTATTTAACAAAAAAACACTTTCAAACAAACAAAACAAAAATAAGTTCCGTATTCCAGTTCAGTATTCCAATTATCAACAATTGCAGAGCATAAAGCTACAGTAAGTCTCTACCTCACAACAGGAGAGCTGCTCTCTCTTTGCTCTTTCAGGGGAACTGAGCTACCCCTCTTAAATAAGCCTACCAATTGGCCTAAATTAGCCCAAATAAATATATACAAAATGACAATGGTGCATATTACTATGAAAATACATGTTAATTACCATAACCAATATTCCCCACATACATAATAATAACAACAAGACGACCAACAGACAAGGCAAACACCCCTCTATCATAATGCCCCACTCCCTCCCCCTGTGGGATGTTGGTAAAAGCACTGTCCCAACGCGAAGCGCGCTTCCGCAATGGGACAGTGGCTGGGAAGCCGAAGCACCAGGAAGTGTTGTGAGTATGGTGAATGTTAACCGGTTTACAGGCGTTGTACAGTGAATGCAAATGGTAAATGGATTGACAGTGGGTACCACACTATGTGTTTAAGTTACCGGGAACAAAGAAAGACAGAACTAAAGGCAAAACTAAAGAAAAATCGCGGCAGACCAAACATTTGGTCTGACGCATGAATGAACGCCAAACTGGCGGCAAAACTCCCGACACTAACGATTAGACAAAACTATACACCAAACACACTTTACACAACATGAAACAATACTTCAAACAAACACACAACATCGTTTATACGCCAGGGAGATGTGGCGGGTGACTGTGTGCGTATGGGTGCATGTACTGTATGTGTGTGTGCAACCGAGTGGAGTCTCTCCCTCTCTCGCATTTCAAGAGTGCACCGAAACGTCTTTAAAGTCCGATATAGGGAGAAGGGGGAAAGTTCAACTTCTCACAGTGACTTAAAATGTTTTCACTTGACATGCGTGTGGTTCTAGGAATCTCGCTACTCTGTGTCATAGTGTAACGCGGAGCGTGTAACGCGTAGCGAGACAGCATTTGAAAGGAATTATATTCTTGCATGTTCACAGGTTCGCTTCACATGGAGAGTATGTACAGTACTCTACATTTATCATCTTGAAAATGGCACTTTTAGTTATACTCTTTAATGAAAGACATTTCCTACTGTTGATAAAGGGTCATGCACATTTGTTTGGTAGGCTGTTCAGTGACAGTAACTTATGCTTTGCCACTGGGCTATATTATATCTGATGCAAGCCAAGATAATTCTGTAGCCTGTAGGCCTATAGGCAGCTAATAATTAAAACTGCTTCATGTGTCGACGATTGTTCATGAATGTCAAATCAACTGTGTGCTACACAGATTAAATATTAGGCCTAAATGACAACTTGAAAGCCATTGCATTTCAGATATATTTTTTAAACACTTTGGGACTTAGGGGAGACAATAGGCTATATTACATTGATACTAATTTATTTTATGACCACCTACACCTAGACAATAATTTGGAGTGAACCCTTTTAATCTTAGAACGTAGGCTATACAGTAGATAGTTTTGAATATATGCCAAAGTTGTTTTTGAGTTCATACTATTAATTCACTCGTTTTGTTCAAGAGTGAAGACAATCAAACTCGCAATTGATTTCAAACCATTAGCATTGTTTAAATGTATGCTTTCATTATTTTCCAATTTATGTAGCCTAGTCCTAGGCATAGGCCTATCTAATTGTTTTCTGTCAATGTTTAATTTGATGACTTTCGATGAAAATCCTGTAAATCGAACAGAAATCGTCTAGTATTGCCTTCATTTTTTTACGACACATATCCTCTTTTCGTCAATCTACTGTTTTGGTCTACTTTTCTACCTCGTGCACGAGCAGAGATGAAGCTGACCTAAACCAGAGAATGTCTAATAAGGGGGGAACCGCCACTCTCGGGAAACTTCTGGTTTCTGAACTGGTTGCAGTTCCTTTTCTGGTTCCACATGAGGGCGCTCACAAATAAGTGCAGAATGAATGGAGGTCTATGGAGCTGTACCCCTCAAATCCACTTCTCGGGATATCATTTTTTGCCCAGAAATTCAAATGTTGCAGTCGAAAGAGGGGGCAGAAAAAATACAAACCGCTGAGTATTATATTTTTTGAGTCACTTATTTGTTCTAAAAAGCCTTTCAAATGTGTCAATGATGTTATTCATTAGCAGAAAGCTAGTGTGTTGTGGGCAACAACGACCCAATCTGTAAGAAATCGAAAGGACATGACTACCGTAAAACTCATCGACTAAGGGTATCTCATGCTGCACGAGTCCAGTACACCCAATGTCACCATCACTCTGACTAAACACAGAACTATATTTGTGGAGGAGGGCCCTACCCTCCTGCTCTTGACTGTGACTGAGATTGGGCCAGGATACTTGTGATAGGTCTAGGGGACCACTCTGCACTTGTAATGACTGAACCTGAACAGTGCACCCATCCTCTCTCGACCTCTCTAGTGTGATTGTGTTGCTGTTTGTCGGTAATTGTGCTGCATACAACTCACCAAGGATGACTCGACGTGGAAGCCAGATATCTTCAGATGCAACATTAACTACCGGCACCCATACTTTCCCCTGTATTACTGAAAGAAAAGCCCTCGAAGCTAAAAGGCCATCTGGCATCCTGTTGATGGTGGGCTCAAACAAAGCAGAATGGAGAGCACGGCCAAATTGTTGAGTGCATGTGGCAGCAACCATTTTCAGTGACCCAGCTGGTACGCGGACAGGAGAGCGTCCATTCAATTTAACACATCCTAGTAAGCCAGATTCGGACAAACAGTCCAATTTGTGACACTCTGACAAAGCATCCTTCCAAACTTCGCTAGCTGTTTGTACAGTAGAAGACTGAAACAATGCTGAGCCATGCTGATAAAAGAGCTCCTCATAGCAACCACTTATCACATTCATGCCTAAGAGGCCAGGCACCTTGGCTTTGTTCGCTTGACTAACTGGGTGAGGGGGGTCGCGGACAACCAGGACACCCCTACGTGGGAGGGCCTTTCCTAGAACTGAAATGTCTAGCTCTAGATACCCCAGATATGGAATCTCTAGGCCATTAGCTGCCCTTAGTTGGAGCCAACTGCACTCTTGCAACTGTTTGTCACCTCAAGACTGAAAATGTTGTTTAAAGAAACTCTCTGATATAGTGGTTACCATTGACCCAGTATCAAGTAAGCAGGGAACTCTGACACCCCCCATCCCAATCTGTACCACAGGACAAGTCCCAATGAGTTTTAAGTGCTTTGAATTTACAACTGAGCCGTTGAAATCCCCTTCTGACGGCCGGCTCGCTACACCAGAGGGGAATAGTTTCCCTGTTGCTCGGAACCCTCAGCCGCTACACCCGTTTCCACCCCTTGGACAGCCACCCTTCCCCGCACATTAGACCCAGAGTTTCTAGGCAGTTCTACATGACAAAAACGGGCAATAGGCTGCTCACAAGTCAAGTCAAGTCAAGTCAAGTTTATTTATATAGCACATTTCATACACAGAGGTCATTCAATGTGCTTTACATAAACAAAACCAAACGATAATAACAAATAAAAGCATAGAAGGGCAATATAGTCAAAGAATAGTTAAAAGGTAAAGATCATAATAAAAAGAAAACATAAAACACAAGGTAAAATCATTTAAAAATAAAGAATAATTAGTAAGCAAAAACAAAGGCAAAAGTAGTAAAAAAAGTAATAAAAGACAAAGTAGAATAATTATCGAGGCAGATTCAGAATTTGTAACTCGGCACAGTTAGCAGAAAGCGTCTGAGAACAGTTTGGTCTTAAGTCTAGATTTAAAACTGGCTACAGTTGGGGCCTTTTTAATGTCATCCGAAAGTTGGTTCCACAGCTGAGCCGCATAGCAGCTAAAAGCTGCTTCACCATGTTTAGTTCTAACTGTAGGTTTTACTAGCAGGTTTTTCATCTGGGACCTGAGAGGACGAGAAGGTGTGTACTGCTGAAGCATGTCTGACAAGTATTTAGGTCCTGCTCCATTTACTGATTTATAAACAAGCAATAGTGCTTTAAAGTCAATTCTGTGACTTACTGGAAGCCAGTGCAAGGACTTAAGAATTGGAGTAATGTGGTCAGTTCTTTTAGTTTTTGTTAGAGTCCTAGCTGCTGCATTTTGTATCACCTGAAGCTGTTTAATAGTCTTTTTAGGAAGGCCTGTGAACAGTCCATTGCAGTAATCAACCCTGCTGGAGATAAATGCATGAATGAGTTTTTCTAAGTCATGTTTTGACATCAGCCCTCTGAGTTTGACAATATTTTTGAGGTGGTAAAAAGCTGATTTAGTTATCGCTTTCATGTGGCTGTTGAAATTTAGATCACTGTCAATTAATACACCAAGATTTTTAACAGTATCCTTTGCCTTCAACCCTTTTGTGTCAAGGAGAGTGGCAACCCTAAGTCTTTCCTCATTTTTACCAAATATAATTACTTCAGTTTTTTCTTTGTTCAGCTGAAGAAAATTTTGAGACATCCAGGTGTTGATTTGTTCTATACACTGACACATAGATTCAAGAGGACCATAGTTGTTTGGTGATAGAGCTAAGTAAATTTGTGTGTCATCTGCATAGCTATGATATGAAATCAAATTATTTTGAATGATTTGTCCAAGTGGGAGCATATAGAGGTTGAATAATAGTGGCCCCAAGATCGACCCCTGGGGAACACCACAGGTCAAGGACGTTGGTGTTGAGGTACAGTTTCCGATGGCAACAAAGAAGCTCCTTTCTTGTAGATATGATTTTAGCCAGCTGATAACTATGCCTGTAAATCCAACCCAGTGTTCTAGTCTGTGTAGTAAAATATTGTGATCAACAGTGTCAAATGCTGCACTAAGGTCCAGTAGCACTAGGACTGATGTTTTACCTGAATCTGTGTTGAGGCGTATGTCATTGGAAACTTTAATGAGAGCTGTTTCAGTGCTGTGATTTGCCCGAAAACCAGACTGAAAGTAATCAAAATACCCATTTGATGTTAGGAAGGTGGTTAATTGATTAAAGACTACTTTTTCAATAATTTTGCCAATAAAAGGTAGATTGGATATGGGCCTGTAATTGTTTAGCATGGAGGCATCCAGGTTATTCTTCTTGAGAAGTGGCTTTACAACAGCTGTTTTCAGTGACTTAGGAAAAGTGCCAGACAGCAATGATACATTTACAATTTGAAGGACATCCGCCGCTATGAGGTGAAAAACAGTTTTGAAGAAATTGGTAGGCAGAGTGTCTAAGACACATGTGGAAGGGCTGAGATTCTGTACCGTTTTTTCAAGTGTTTCGTAGTCTATCAAGCTGAACTCTGACATCAAGTTTAGTTTCCCTCTGTTTGTTGCTGGAAGTTCAGGTTGTTGAATTTGTAATTGAGCAGATATGTTGAGTCTGATTTTGTCAATTTTACCTTTAAAAAAAGATGAAAGCTCATTGCATTTATTAGTTGAGAGAAGTTCAGGCGCTAATTGTGAGGGGGGATTTGTTAACTTATCAACAGTTGAAAATAGAATACGAGTGTTATTTGAACTTCTATTGATAATGTTAGAAAAGAAAGACTGTCTTGCTTTGCATATTTCAGAGTTATATGTGCGGAGCATCTCTTTATGGATTTCATAGTGGATCTGAAGTTTGTATTTACGCCATTTTCTTTCAGTCTTCCTACACTCTCTTTTTAGAAATTTAACTGCTGGATTTTGCCTCCATGGTGCTTTCTGTTTGGCCTTAACTTTCTTGAATTGTAATGGAGCAATGTCATCCATAATGTTTGCCATTTTTGCATTAAAGTGATCAAATAAGTCTTCAGAGTCTGACAGTTGACTTGACTTTAGTGAAAGTGCTTGCTCAAAGAGAGCACTTGTCTGATCATTTATGATTCTCCTTTTTACCATCATAGCTGTGTTTTGAGTGTGTGGGGACATAGACACATCAAAGAACACGCAAAAATGATCAGATAAGGCCAGGTCTTTAACAGCTGTAGAGACATCGAGACCCTTTGTGATAACAAGGTCGAGGGTATGGCCGAGAGAGTGTGTTGGCCCCTGTACATGCTGTGTTAGGGAGAAAGTATCGATTAGTGCAATGAATTCCTTGGCATAATTGTTTTCAGGATTATCCACATGCAAGTTTAGATCCCCTGATATAATAAGACAGTCATACTCTATGCAAACAACTGATAGCAGTTCACCTAGCTCTTCAAGAAAAACTTTAGCTGAATGTTTTGGAGGCCTGTAAATTGTCAGTAATAAAATCTGAGGAGAAGACTTAATGCATGCACACAGATATTCAAATGAAGTAAAGTCACCGAATGACGACTGATTGCACTGAAAAGACGTCTTGAAAATTGTGGCTATCCCCCCACCTCTTTTATTTGCTCTGGTAGCACTCAAGAAACTGAAGTTTGGGGGAGCTGATTCGATGAGAGTAGCAGCACTGTTTGCTTGATCTAACCATGTCTCAGTTAAAAGTAAAAAATCAAGGTTGTGTGTGCAAATTAGATCATGAATTAAGAATGATTTGTTTGAAAGAGATCTGATATTTAGGAGTGCTAGTTTTGTTAGTTTAAGTGTTGGGGAAATATGATCCATGGGGGAAATCTGAGGTTGATGTGGTACGGGTAGGAGATTGGACTGGTTTACCCTATAAGCTCGATGCATTTGTGTTCTATTTCTTGTCAATACAGGAATAGAGAATGTCATGGGCTTACTGGGTCCCGGCATGTTCTCAAAACTACTGTCAGTACCATTTATATTGCAGGGACCCTGAGAATATCATGCAATACAGTCATCATATAATTGTCCCCTGCTGCTGCCATCTGTATTTTCCACTGCACATTCCATGCTATATGCCGGCTGAGAAAATGAACTAAGAGGTTGCTGCTGCTTAAGAGATCCTTCTAAACGGGGAGGGGGAGGGCGAGGGGGTGGAGGTGCCCTTCGCTTCTTTGGTGCTAATGATCTTGGGCTAGTAAAACTCTGCATGGCTACTGGTAGCAGTCTCTCCATTCTTGCAGGGAACATCATGTGCTTGGGTGGGGATGGTGATGGGTATTCAGGGGATCCTGTGGAGTTTGAGTGGGTGGTGGGATGAAGGGGTGGGGATGGGGATGGGAGATTAGGGGGGTTTGTGTGGCCTGGGGAGTTTGATTGGGTGGGGACGTGATTGGGTGTGGGTGATGATGGGAAATCAAGGAGGTTGGGGTTGAAAATTGATCCAGAGTCTCCATCTGCCTGCTGAGGTTCTGGGAAGTTTGTTGCAGACGCTCCGCTTTCAGCATGTATTCCAGTAGTGTATTCCATGTTGTTGTGTCTTTGTGGTGACAAGGAGACGACAGAGGTGGGGAGGGGTATTGGTACTGGTGTTACAACATGACCCTTCCTTTCTGATATCCTCTCAGCAGCTTTGATAGGTGCTATCTCCTCATGCTCATCACATCCATTTGTTTGCTGAGATTCCAGGGAGTTTGACGCCAGTGATTGACTTTGAGTCATTTTAGCAGCACCCATCTTATCTTGTCCAGTGGACATGGCTTGGCATTGTTGAGCTGGTTGTTTATGTTTCTCCAAGGTCTGCATTTCAGTGGAGGCTAGCGGGTGGTTATCAGAGGGCCCCACAGCAGGGGAGGTTGGGCATATCTCTGTTTCAGCCTGTGCAGAGTGTTTTGGTTTAGCTGAGTTGTTGATGTCATCCGCTTGTTCCGTCTGTATGGCCACTGAGCGCTTATCAGAGGCTCGGCTCAAGGTTGGCAGAAAAAATGTTGGGTGCAGGAGAGAGAGGTGATAGTATTCGGTTAAGATCTTGGCCCCAGTCCAACTCAGCTCTGTGCTATTTGGTCTGAAGTATTCCCTGCGATTCCAAAAAAGGTTAAAATTGTCAATAAAATTCATCCCAACTGAAAAGCATGTTTTTGCGAGCCAGGTGTTTAAACTGAATAGTCTGGAAAATACAAAGCTTCCCTCTGCTGGGAGTGGGCCACTGATGAAAATTTGTATTCCAAGCTCATATAGGGCCGAGAAAAGTTCCTTGAAATCTTCTTTGACATACAGCTGTTCTCTGTAGATGTCATTTGCTCCAACATGCACAATGATGCGCTTGATAGTTGCATATTTTGACACCAGTTCAGAGCAAGCCTTATTCCTGTACAACGTAAACATATTGGTTTACCATCTGGTTGAAAACTATATGGCCTACGAGGGGGTCCAGTAGGGTCCCGATTCAGCATGGTGGGTGAGTGGGAGGAGGCCAATTGTTGTAAAATAGCATCTAATTGCGTTTGCTGTCTCCGTAAACACTCCTTCACTCCCTCTGACAATTCATCACTAGGTTTCATAGTAACTGCATGGCTGTCAGCTCGACACTCACCCACCACCTGAGCTTGAAAGTCACAGGAGTAAGCACGAGCCCTTGGAGCACCAACCCGTTCCCCATCTTCCACCCAACGAATGGCTTCACTGCGTATTGTAAGAAAAGAACACTCAGGGTTAAGCCTAACCGACTTTTTAAGTTCTCGTCTTAGCAGCCCATCACGCACATGTTCAATGAATTGATCCCGAACCAGAGCATCCGGATTCGGGACACCTCTGGGGTTGCTACGTTTTATAGACTCCATCAATGACAATAAGGCATGAGAGAATTCCCGAATTGATTCCCCCTCTAACTGTTTACGGTGAAAAAATTGCTTCTGGAGAGAGATAAAAGATTGGGAACACCCATAAATTTCAACCAAAATCTGCAATACTCTGTCCGGGTCAACTCGATCAGTAGATGGGCGGAACCGAATTTCATTTTTTGCTTCACCATCCAACAAATCATACAGGAATAAGGCTTGCTCAGCACGAGACATATGTCGTACTTCTAAGGACCTACGTGCCTCTTCCACCCACTCCTCTACAGACAAAGGGTCAGTACTTTTTCCAGAAAATCGGGGACATTTTCTCTCTCTAGGCAAGTAGACATAACGTTCAGGCCTATCAGGTGCTATTGGGGCCGGAGGAGTACCAGACCCTGATGTAGTAGCCCCCTGTTCCCCTTCAGAGCTCATTTAGCAGTCTAAGCTGTTCTTCACTCTGAAAGTACAAACACAAATTGCCCACCTCAAGATAGAGAACACAAATCAGAGTTTGGTACAGATGAGCAGGTTTACTTCTTTGTCGTAAGCTGACTCCAATATCGTGTGGCTAGAGGGTCTTTCGTCGAATGGGGGTAACCACTGTTTTTCCCAATGTATTCCCACAAAACAAAAAGAAAATCAAAACCACATGCACCGGCAAAACTATGAGCTCTGAAAATCAGTGACAGCTGTAACCACTCAGTCCTGCCCGACTACGCCAAATGTGGCCTGTAGCATAATGTTCTAAACAGTGACTACGCCACTCCCAGTTAGAAGGGTGGGAGAGCCCTATACCATACACCTATGTCAATTCCCCAGCAAGTTCACTAAGAGAATAAACTGATCAGGATACAGCTGTCATGTATTCAAATTCTTATTTATTTCACAAAGTTGTTTTTATACACAAGGAAGACAATGGGCTATAAATCGCCACCAGTAAGGGTAATAGTAGGCAATGTGCAAAATGCAATCTCAATATTGTGCAAAATGGCAGTAAGTAATATCTCAGATATTGTGCAAAATGGCATGAAGTAATAAATATGGCAGATATTATTATGCAAACTAGTAAATAGGAACAATAACTGAAATAAGTTACTATTAAAGGATTATAAATTACATCCAACAGTCAGACAGTACACTGCAAATTCGCAATAGTCCAGGACTTCAGCTCAATACAACCAGTACTCAACAGCTAGTACTGAGGCTCAGAGATGTAGTGATGGTACCAACCAATAAGACACACCACACAGCAAAGATGTTTCACAGCAAACACTAAACAAAATCAAACAAAACACCTAATGTAGGCTACAAATGAAAATAAATGCAGCTGTCACTTTAAGAGAAGATAACTTCTATTCAGAGTGCCCAAGATACACAGCACACAAGGGTGAGAATAACTGGGGTTGGCTATACACACACACACACCTTAGTTAAACTGTGTACTAACATCAAAGACTGAAAGATATTGCACTTAGCCCATATAGCCACTGATAATTGCACATAGATATAATTGCACAAACCCGTTAAATATTAACACAACTAATGCAAATCACTAGACGCACATTAGAAATCACCTTAGATATTGCACTAGCCCAATACGCCTCTTCAGTTTGCGACAGCACACACTAGTCAGAAGCCTAGGCCTAGTCAGATATTGCACATAGCCCACTAAATTCACGAAAGCTCAATAAGAAACAAACTTAATGAAAAAACAATAAAATCAACATGGGAAAAACAGTGGTGCCCCCCTCTATCGTAGCAACACCAATTAGGACCACGGCCGCGGCAAGCCACCATGTAGTAGTATAGACTCGTTCCTGAGAGTAAAAATGGGAGCGTTACCATGCGAGGAAATTACCATAGTTCATCTCATGTATACCCAACACCCGAAGCATTAAGTACACTCACATAAGTGACTGGTATAACGTAGCTTAAACCATGGAGGCTACCAGAGAAAGAGAGCAACATTACCTTGGTTGACTCACTTAACCCCGAAACTCGTCTCGTTGCGTGTACGGCGTTACAGCTGGGCTCACACCACCAGCGACGCTGCTTGACTTAACAATCCAGTATGAAGATAAAGACTTAAAACGCACATCCGATACAATCCAGTATGAAACTCGTCTCGTTGCAGGCACGGCGTTACAGCTGGGCTCACACCACCAGCGACGCTGCTGGACTTAACAATCCAGTATGAAGATAAAGACTTAAACGCGCATTCGATACAATCCACAAACATTCCAGTATGGAGGCAAAGTAGGCCACGCTTGCCAACGACACCGGTGCACTCAGATGAACAATAGGCTCGGCATCTCGTGCTAGGTGATTTACAGATGACGTTTTAAGGCCTAAGTGAGACCTCATTAACCTAACCACGTTCCCGCTGGGCCCTAATGCCTGACCGTGAATGTGCACAGACAGAAAGGGGGAGGAGGAAATGATCTAATATAAAAAAAACGTACAAAGTACTGCCATGGGCTACACTAGCATTAAAGTGGATTCGATCCCGCAAAAGCAACACACGCGTGACTCTCTCCATCCTGATTCCCTACTCTTTGAGCCAACTAATATGTTACGCGAATCAATTAACTATTGTAGGCTACCATTAATTAATACACCCAGGTAACATGTTGTCCAGGCTATCTGAAACAAGGGGTTGCCTCTCATCTACAACAACTGGTTACCTTGGGCTGCTACAGTCGTCAGTGCACTGTGCACAGTAGGCCTATGCTACTCTTTGTGGTTGATCAACTAAAAATAAAAGATGTATTTGGTGATGACGTTATTGTAGGCCTAGTAGACCTAAATTCTGAGAAATTAAATGGTACGAGAAACGATCTACATAGCGCACCAGACCGCGATGTCTTCAAGGGTTGAATGAAGGGAGTTTGCAAAAATTAGTGTATTTTTCAAGTCAATAAACATTCTTAATTCTTAATTTTCGAATGTCTTTGTCAGGAAACATCTGACTTTTAAAAACCATAGGCCTGGTAGTCGCTTAGACAAGGAGTTATAAGATAAAGGCAATACCATTTGTGTCACCTAATGCAGTTCAGTGAATTAGCAAGATAACATCAGAAGCCAACAATCATAAGCACCTGTGCGCGCGCGCGCTCTCTCTCCTGCGCATGAAGCTGTCTGCGTGTTGTAGGCTAGATTTGCGTGAGTTCTTTCTATCTGCTTTACTTGTGAGTTGCGACCACCTAGGCTATGTTATAGACGTTCTATGAGGTACCAGTGTTTAGCTGTGTCACAAAACAATAAGCTTTGTCAGACTACTTTTAAAATGATATTCAGGGCTATATACATTTTAAACATTCGGGGCTGAAGACCCGACAAAGCCTTGCGTTAATTCTTCAGGTGGGAAGTGTCAGGAATTTTCATACGAGAGACGCTCTCATTGGTGGTTAGTATATGGAGTAGGGAATTGACAGCAACATATCCAATCACATTATGAGAGATGCTGAATTTAACATAAACTGCAATGTTTGATTTTAAATGAATGTAAATTTAGCCGGGACTGTAAGCTGGCACATGTGGGTGCTCGATGTTTTCAGTGGGTGCCCATGGTATCGGCGCCTATATGACAAGCGTATCTCGCGGTTGCATCCATTACAAACAGACATGCAATGTGAACGTCTGGGATTGGGGAGAGCACTAAATGCTCTTCGGAATAAGCACGAATTCAAGCCTTTAAATGAAAAAACACTCTTTAATAATCAAAAAAATAAACGCTAATGAAGTAAACTTGTGACCATCAAAAATCGTTTATTGCCTGTAACTCCGTGATAACAGGACGTAACAGGAAGGCATTTGGCTGAGCAACGGAGGTTAATATGCTCTATATTTTGTCCAAATGATGTCTGTCTATCATCGTTGCACTCGGAGAAAACCAGAATGTTTAATTTGTCCTGCATTTCTTCTACGGCTGCAAACGGGATTCACTCGCCGTTAACCAAGTATTTCTTTATTAGGGCAGGGCAGGCATATTTCTTGCTATTAAATTATTTCAAAACCAGTCTGCTAAAGTCTGTAGTGAAGTCTGTGTAGGGTTTTCCAGCTCCATTTCTTTTTACGAGACACCCTGCTCACTTGAGACCTCTGCCGGTTGTTGCAGCGTCGTTGCAGCGTTACTGGAAAAATACAAATTAAAGTCGCGTGATGCCGCGTGATCCCGCGTGCGGACCGCGAGGGAAGCTGGCCAAGTCGAAGCACTGCCCACTGTACATGTGCAATGGTGCTTAATACAGACCTTGTTGAGCACTAATACATACACATATTAATTATGTATTAATGGCTAACATAAAATATAGTGCTACCATTTAAACGTAATAGTGAAAGCAGGATAGCTTCCAACTCTTCCAACTTACATATGTAATCATTATTCTTTTTCAAACGTGGTAGTTGCAACAATACTTTCTTTCTTACAAGATTTACCACTTTTTTGCGGATGCCATGTTTGGGGTTGTATGACATTTTTCTTCTTCCTCTTTTAGTATGTGTCTGAGGTCGTGATTGGAGCACCGTATGCTGTGGGAAAAGACTTGCTGGATCATTTCAAGGTATGCAACAAGTACTTTTAGAGGCCCAGCATTTCAGTATAATGCAGTATCACCACATTGAGTAATCTATACAGCATCACCCAGAGGAATTGTCCCAGATGTCACACTGTTTTTTGCTGTAGGATGTGCTCAACGTGAATGTGAAATTTTCTTTCAGAAAACCAGCTAGACTAATTTTAATAAATGTATGCATTGACGCTTTTCACACATGAAGTTCCTAATGGAAAAATAAAGTTCTTTGAATTTGAATTTGAATTTTACAGGTGGACCTTGTGTGTCATGGGAAGACTGAGGTGTTTCCAGATAAAGACTCCTCTGATCCTTATGCTGTAAGGAAATTGTCATTGTTACACTCTTTCTATTTTTTTTTTTTTGTGATTATGTTTTTTATTCACATTTTCTGCAAAAATGGTACAAACAGTAAACGCAACATACATAAAATAACAAAAAGGAGGGGAAAAAAAATAACCAAAAGGGCAGATCAAGCAATAAACAAACAAAAAAATAAGCAAATACATCATTAATAAAGGAATATTTTCAATTGCACAGAGTGTTTTTAATAGATAGGTAGAGTCCCTTCCATGCATTTACTGTGGATAAGCTAGCTTTATTCAGTCTAGCAGTAGTCTCTTCTAATGCTGCAATATTAAGCAAAGAATTAGTCCAGTAGCATTTGAAGTTTGTATCTGGTTTAAACCACAACTGAAGGATTGATTTTTTGGCAGCAGTAAAACCTGCAAATGCCATACGCTTTTCCCGTAAAGGGAGCTCAAGTGAAGAATCATCATTCAATAAACAGAGACAAGGATCTAGTACAAGATTAGTATCAAGGAATTTAGACAGCATATGAATAACACACTTCCAGAATTTAGCTATGGTGGGACAATCCCAAAACATGTGAAGAAAGGTGCCTGTGGAATTTTGGCATAGAGTGCAGTGTGGGCTCTGAGAGAGATTCATTTTAAAACGTCTGTAAGGTGTTGCATAGGCTCTATGGATTACCTTATAGTGGATTAATTGATGTGCTAAACATTTTGATGTCAGTGGTAGGTTAGTCCATACATTTTCCCAGTCGGGCTGGACACCCATCAATCTTAGCTCCCTTTCCCATATTGACATAATAGCAGGGGTGAAAGTAAGCCGGTACTGGCCGGTACGGAGTACCACTAAAATATTTGGAGAGGGTACGCCGTACCGGAAAGAAAACTATACTGTCTCTGAAAAATATAGCACTTTCAGCATGACAACACAACTGCTAACGTCAAATTACCAGAAGCAACACGTTTCCCCCAAAATATATTTCATATACATCGTTCTGAACTGTATCTGAATTGTGTCTAAACCTCCCGTGCAGCTGGACAGACAACGAGCAAGCTATAGCGCGCGTACAGTAGCCTACAGTAATTGCGCCAACATGCACTGGTATCCAAAGTGTTTTAGCAGACGGACGTTTCTTGGAAAGTCTCCCAAATAAAAAAAAAAACATACAGGCTAAAGAAAAATATGTTGATGTTTCAATAGCCTATTCTGGTTTTATGTGTGCAGTGTTTCGCTGGAGAGGCAGGAGACAGACAGTGCGTGTACGGCTTAACCAGATCTTGCGCAGCAATAATGAAAGTGTTTTAGCGGACAGAAGTATGTTGCAGTCTCCCAAATAAAAAGGCATGACTCAAAGAAACGCGTTTCATGATATACAGTAGCCTATATAAAAAAAAAATTGATTGGAAGTGGGAGCGAGCAGAGTAACTAGGTTAAATAAATAAATAAATGTTTTTTAAGTGTTTGCAATTTATTCATAATCAAAAACAGATGCAGGTGGGTTAAAGAGTGATACTAGAGTGATAAGAAGTCCTAGTGAATGCTTGATAAGTAGACTATAATACAATAAATAAACAAATAAATAAATAATAAATAATTAGGCTAAGTGAAATTTTTGGCGCGCGCTCTGGGCGCGCATTATAACTCTATATCATAGTACCACCAAGAAATAAAAACTACTTTCACCCCTGCATAATAGGCAGTGATTTCATGGAGCCTACTAATAGAAGATTATATAGCTTTGTGACCAAGCCTCGAGAGCCATTGTTGGGGTCAACATGAGTGGACAGGGGATGAGGACTTAATGAATGCCAGGGTACTCCATATGCCTGCATCGCTGACCTCAGCTGGAGATACAGAAAATAGGAAAAGCCTGGTAATTCATACTGAGCTTGAATGCCTTGGAATGTGCGCAGCGTGCCATTGTCGCAAATATCACAAAGTTTATGAATGCCTTTTGATGCCCAGGTGGAGGAAGTAAAAGGTCAGCCACCTGACAACAAACAAGGGTTGTTCCATAAAGGAGAGGACAAAGTAAATGTGTAATTCTAGCCTGCATAGAAATAGGTAAAGAGCTCCATCTTTGCAGATCTGCAGTTACTTTTTGCATGAGACCATTGTAGTTATCTCGTAGGATAGTTGGGAGAGAGCCACTTATTTTAATACCGAGATGGACAAAGGAGTTTACCACTGGAACAAATGGGGGTAGTGAGATATTGTCTTTATTCTGACCTATGAGCATTAGTGTAGTTGATCTTATAGCCAGATAGGTTATGAAATGTATCAAATAACTGTAAAACACAGGAAACTGTTTGCGTGACATTGGACATATAAAGCTAAATGTCATCGGCATAAAGCGAAATATGGTGAGATGTGCCTAATAACGTGATTGGTGAAATAGACTGGCTTTGTCTAACTGCCTGTGCAAGGGGTTCCAGAGAGAGAGCAAAGAGCAAGGGGGATAAGGGACAACCCTGTCTTGTACCACGCTGAAATTCAAAAGGGAAAGATTTGCAAGACCCAGTTAGTACAGAGGCGGTGGGAGAGCAGTACAGAGCTTTGACCATCCCTATGAATGTTGATCCAAATCCGTAGTGTTCTGAAAAAGTAACCACAAGTATTCCCACTCAAGACGATCAAACGCCTTTTCTGCGTCGAGTGAAAACACTGCAGCAGAGTTATGAGAGGCATCAGTTAGGTTAATTATATGGAGTAACCTCCTCAAGTTATCTGATGCTAATCGTCCTTTAATGAAACCAGTTTGGTCATGGTGAACAAGTTTAGCAATAAGGGGCTCTATTCTTCTAACTAACACCTTTGCAAATATCTTTATGTCAGCACAGATTAAGGAAATGGGTCTAAAGCTTGAGCAATCCAGAGGGTCTTTGTTTTTTTTTTCAGTAATAAAGAAATAATAGCTGTCTTTTGGTCCCTGTGGAAAGATCCTTCTTTAATAGCAAATTCAATAGACTCAAGAATCAGTGGGCCAACAATCTCCCATATTGCTAGATACAATTCTGGTGGGATGCCATCTATACCTGGGGATTTCCCCTTTTGCAGTGATTTTGCTGCCTCATATAGTTCATGTAAGGATATTGGATTATCTAAACTGGTTCTATCTGAATTGTTTAGTTTAGGTAAATGGAGGTTATTTAAAAAGGACTCACACACTGTTTTGTCAAACACTACCTCGGAGGAGTATAGTTTGGCATAGAATGATCGAAACGTCTGACTGATGGTTTTTGGGTCTGTAACCATCTTTCCCTCTGCTGTTCGAATTATGTCAATAGATGACTTGGATTCGCTCTCTCTTAGTCTCAGCGCAAACAAGTGGCCGGGCCTGTCCCCTTGATAGTAGTATTTTAGCCTAGTCCTATGAACAATAAAAGATGCTTTAGAAATAGACAGTCTATTATATTCTCCATGTAAGGCAGAAAGAGAGGTTTCTATCCTCGCTGAAATGCTCAGACTGCTGTTTTGAGATTCCAATTCTGACATCCTATGAATGCTCTGTGATTTCAGTTTAGAAGAAAATGCAATGCTTATGGTCTCCCATAATATTTGTGGATTGGAGCACCCATGTTTGTTTAAATTGATAAATTCATGTAACTGTTTTTTAAGTGTATCCATACATTCGGAATTATACAAGAGAGTATCATTAAAACGCCATCTACGGAACTTCGGCAGCGAAGAAGATGGCTTAACATGACACTGGATTGGAGAGTGATCAGATATCAATCTTGGCAGTATGTCTATTTCATAGATTTGATCCAGTAGGGCAGGGCTAATGAAAATATAGTCAATTCTAGACATTGATTTATGCCTCGAAGAATAAAAAGTAAAGTCCTTAGCACTTTCATTCCTGGCTCGCCAGACATCCACCACGTTCACTTCCGTAATAAAACGATTTAGGGCGACGGTGGAAGGAGGAAAGGAATTAGACGCTGGCGATTGGTCTAGCAAGGGGTTAACTGTTGCATTAAAATCCCCACCTATCAACAACTGACAATCGTGAAATGGCAGCAGCGCATTTGTGATATCAACAAGAAACGCTACATCGAAATCGTTTGGGGAGTAGATAGATGCCAAAAGAATCTTTGTAGGCCTGCTGTTGACACTAATGACAGCATAAGCAAACCGACCACTCGTGTCATTTCCCGTGAAATGCGCTGTTATCTGTGTGGATCTTTTCACTACTATTAGAACGCCCTTGGATTTATTACTAGCACATGAGCAGGCTACGATTTTGTATCATCTATTTTGAAAGCGATGGACATACTGTTGTTTTAAATGAGATTCTTGAATTAATGCGACGTCTGCATTACTGCGGTGTAAAAATTGAAGGCACCGTGTTCGTTTAACGGGGTTGTTCAAGCCACGCACAGTCCAACTGATTATGTTCAGGTCAACCATCTGAGACGTTTCTATCACAATGTCGGCTCATATAATGCCAAGAAAACAGGCAACTCCATAACAAAGAATTCCACAGTACTATCACATACAATAATGTATTGCTCTTAAAACTAAACACACGTTTACGATCTGCCACAAAACAGAAAAAGTACATCAAACACTGTAACTATGAACACAAAGTAAAGAAACCGCAAGGGAATAGCAATCCCTTTGGCTTGGTAACCATAAAGAAACTCTAGAGACGTGATTCTCATATAGCAATGCAGCATTTCCACTCACAACTCGCAGTAAAGCGGATATTAAGCAAACAAAATAATATAAAGTCAACGGATAATCAGGAGCCTAGCCTTGAATGTTGCTAACTTAATGCATGCAGGCCTATTGGACAGCTGTATGCTAGCCTAAATGGCTGTAAAAGTGCAGTGAACTTAACTGGAAGCTGGCATACCTCAATGTCCATTCAAAAAAGAAAAGAAAGTTTTGTTTAGGAAGAAGGATATTGAAGTGTGGCTCGTGGGGATGTGATATCCATACTGGAGTGGTTTTCATCCATTGGAGGGTTGACATTCTCCCGTTGGGCACCAGTTGTGTCGGCAAACTGTGATGCTGGTCTGATGGACTGTAAGAACAGCTCGGCCTCCTCTGGGGTGTTGAACTCAATCTGTCGGCGGTCATGTGTCACTTTCAGTATAGCTGGGAAACATAGAAACGACTGTATCCCTTGCAAATTAAGTTTCTTCTTAACATCGGAGAATGCCTTCCTTTTCTTTGTGGTCTCCAAGCTGTAGTCGGGGAAGAAGCTGATTTTGTTCTCACAGTAGTGGAGTGACTCAACGGCTCTCGCAGCATTTAGAATTTTTTGCCTGTCCTTGTAGTTCAGCAGTTTAAAAATGAGTGCGCGTGGTGTGCTGCTCAGATTGGAGCGAGAGTAAATGTGATGCGCCCTCTCTATGCTAATGTGGCATTCAGTCAGTGATGGGAACCACTTTGGAATGTTGGTTTCTAGGAATGAAACAGCATCCCCTCCTTCAGCCCCCTCTTTTAGACCAACTAAGCGGAGATTGGGAGGAGCATCTCGCTGCAGCCTGCGGGAAGGCGAGGCTTGACATCAAGCCCAGCCCACATCCAAGTCAGCCATGTTTTTTTGTATTACGTCACGCAGTTTAAAATTGCTGGCGGCGAGAGGGAGGGAGGCAGTCGGCAGAGAGAGCCAGGACTCGCAACGAGACTGGGCGAGCAAACCAGCAACTTACTGCAAAACACGTTTTATTGTGTAATTCAACACGTAAACTGTGGATTCAAACCAGTGACAAGTAGCCTATCTACCGGTGGTCGGATAGCTGCTTGCTATCTGGGCAGTAGCCTATATTTGAGATGAGGATGTCAAGCTTGATCTAACCGGTTAACGTTGCATGTTTCTGGTTCACCTGTTGTTAATAAAGCAAAATCGCCCCTTTGTAGGCTATTTGGTTGTAATGGAGAATTCTTGCTGTTAAACTGATAGTCCATGATAATGAAACACACCATTCTACTTTTGAGGGCTAAATTAAATTAAATATGGCTCGTTTTCTGTTTGAACACATTGTCATCAATATTTAAAATGACCAATTTTTGTGAATGTGCATGGTTATTGTTTCAAAACCGGAAATCAAATGAACGAAAAAGTAGGCCTACACGAACCCAATTACAGTAACTAGCCTAGGCCTACATGAAAAAATCACTGTTGTTGCATGAAATGTAATTTGTGTTTAGCCTAAATCATCAGTTTCTATCATCTAATATGAAACAATATACTATATAATTCGCTACCGGGCTGTCGGTAGTAGGCCTAAAGCCAAAGCGTATGGGGAGTGATGTAGGCAAAGAAAACATGGCTGAGTTGGATGTGGGCGGGGCTTGATGTCAAGCCTCACCTTCCCGCAGGATGCAGCGAGGTGTACTTGCAGATTGGATCGGCGGCTTCTGTCCTCCATGTCAGCGATCTTGGTGGACAGTTCTCTTACTGTTGCTTGTAGGGTGCGGATAGTTGTTTTATCAGAGCGAACTGAGGCTTGCATGTTGTCGCATCTTGATTCCAGCAATTTGATAGATTGAGCTTGTTGTTCCATCTGGTGGCCAATGGAGAAGATTTTGTCACTTGTAGCCTCAACTTTAAGTTTTAGCATGTTCATCTGGGGTGTTAGTATGCTCTCAATAGCCTCTCCAACAGATGCCTTGACTAGCTCTTGGAGTTCTAGCCTTTGCTCGCTGAGAACTAGCTTAGCCGCAGAACGTACAGCACTGTCCAGTTCCTCTTTCGACATCGACATGGTTTCTTTGAACTTCTTTTTAGTTGGGGAACTTTCTTCCTCACGCAAGTGAACTAATTTAGTCTGCCTGGACATAATGTATAACTAAACACTGTAGGATTAGGTTTGCTATTGAAAAATAAATGAAATATACGGATTGCAAGCGGAGCTGAAGTTTTAGTGTTGCATCGCCATGTGCAGGTCACGTGATCTCCTGCCACTCTTTCTATTTTTACACTTTCAAAATTGTTTAGTGACTAGAATCAGAAATGGATCAAAATCAGATAAGGTTGTTGCTGCACCGTCTCAAATTTTGTTCAAACCTTGTCTATTTCATCAATGGGTCCTAAAACCAAGGCCTGTGAAATATTTCTGTGCAAATCTGTTGTCTTCATATCTTTTTCAGACCTTGAAATTCTTTCATTTTTTACGGCTTGAAAAACATGTGCCATGTTTGGGCATTAATATTAGTGATGCACGATATATCGGCCGCCGATATAATATCGGCCGATATGGTCATTTTTTTACACATCGGTATCGGTCCGATGTCAAAATAGGGCCGATGTGAACAAGCCGATAATCATTCCTGTGTATTTGACGTGTGTGTAGCGATCCAAGCGTGTTATCTGTCTACACTGAATCCGTTAAATATGCCCTTCTATTGCATCATATTTCTTATTTAAAATAGCAGGGCAAGAAGACACTGCAGCATCTGACAAAAGTTATTTAAAAAAGTTGCGTTGTATCGCGCTGCTCGCATTGCTTGCAGTCAAGTTGATGGCGGGCTTGCATGTCATGTCACGCCTAGCACATCTCTCGCGGTAGGCTAAATATAACTGTGTATCAGGCAGAATGTAATTATATGGTCGTAATAGGAATTTAATAGGGCTGTAACAATATGCGATTCAAAACTGAAATCGCAACACTCATATCCACAAACCTGTGTCGCGGTGTGAAAAGGCAGAACCGACACACCCTTTCTAGTGTCTAGCAGTGCTTTGCAGCTTACGCGGCCGCATAAACAACACACATCTCCCGCTTTACTTGGCGGTAGCCTACGTTGCTTTCATTGTAGACTTTACCAAACCGTATAAACCCCCTGTTAACCTTTCCTGCTTTGTTTCAGACCGTAGTCAGAAACGCAGGGGATTCGTTATTCGAGGGCCGATGTTATAAGATAAAATAACGTCGGGGTCACGGTCCCATTTCTGATGAGCAAAATACACGAGCTGAACTTTATGGAGTTTTATTTCGGACAGTAACACCGCTCACACTGTGTACAGACTCCAACTTGAACTTCCACACTCTCTGCTCCAGTCGCATGCATACACTTCCTCACTCTATCTCCCTCCTTCCCAGCTTCCCCCACACACACACACACACACACGGAGCTCTCTTAAAGGAGCCGCAACACCATTTTACAACACCCCTCTCTTTGCCCCGCTCTCTCTCGCTCACTCAATGGACTCGCGCAACTCTGCCAACGCAATCCAAATAAAACATTACAATCGTGAAAGCAAGAACTCATACAAGACGACTAGCTAAATTACTATTAAATCTGCTTAGCAACATTAGCATGCTGCACATATTTGTTTAAAACTCTTGGTTTCAAGTTGACTGATCATCTCAATACCAATGTTTCCCAAAAGTGCCTGTACCAAGGAGAACAAGTATTACCTTTAAACTTAAACACACATGGGGAAACTGAACAGTCCAATCAGTAGACTATGATAAGCTAGCCAACTATGCTACTATGCTACTTTGTTTACAATATTTCCAGGCTTCAACCACACAGCTGAATTAAAGAGGGAGAGTTGTAATATAAATAGTAGGCCTATAGTGTGCCATACCTATAGGCTAATCTGCATAAAGTGCTGTCATAAATATCAGACATTCAGTATTCTCTCTTTTTATATCAGGATATAAAATAATACAGATATATTCTATTATATTGTAATCCTCTGGTGTTCTAAGGTAGGCTATTGAAACGTTATTTAAAACAAATATTTCCATTTTGGAAAATAGCTCTTTATTTGATTATCATAAGAATGTGTTTTCTATACAGATATATCGACATCGGTAAATATCGATATCGGCCATAACAGCAAAATTAATATCGGTTATCGGTATCGGCCACAATTTTCACATCGGTGCATCACTAATTAATATCATGACATATTTTCCCTAGCCTCCTCAAATTTTTTTAGGGTGGAAGACCAACTCATAAAAAGCATGTGTAAACAATTTAAAGTGTGCATTAAAGGTTTCCTGACTTTCAAAAGATCCCTAGATTTCGGAAAAATAAAATGTCATATAAATCAGGCTTGGAATAATATATTAACAAACCCCTCTGTAAAAATCTTCTAAATATAGTTAAGCATAAGACTAGAAAGGTTGGTGTATGTAAGTGCTTCTGAAGTGGAGATTCTGTGCTCAGAGTGGGAGAGGAAACTCATTTTGAGAAAACAGCCTTGAAACACAGCCAATGAGATTCTGTTCTCAGCCTAGACTCACCTTTGAACTTTCACGATTGGTTGCTGATACAAAGGAAGTGTCCATATATGGATCACAAAGCGTGATACAGGAAAAACAGAGCTTTCCAACGGTACTACAGATGATATGTTTTGGATCACGTTTGCGGTAGTACATGCAAGGTTAGAATGCTAACTTTTGGTGAATTTAGGAGAAATATACAGGCGTGAGTAAACACAATGTAATGAAATAAACACTTAAATGTGTAAATAAGACTTTTTTGTAGTAGTAGTGTGACAAAATACATGCTAAGGTAGCAAACTAGCACAAAATCTTGAAATTAACCAGTGCATGAAAAAACTGTTTTCACCCGCCGTGTCTCGCCTTAAGTGTGATATTGAGGGTATTAAAAAACAGTTTTTTTAGTTTTTTATTTGGTATCAGTCACTATTTCCTCTTCAAATACATCAGTTTATTATGTTTTCCCACAATTTGAAGTCTCCACATCAAATGACCATGACAATAATAAGGATAAAACAAGGTCCTTGTGTCATTTTCAAGCAACTGAAATGGTATGTGGCTAGCTGGTAGGACCATAAAAATCTATGTGGAAATAGCTAAGTATATGGACATTTAGTGTGTAAAGTACGGATATTGTTAGGGCTGGGCGATATGGACCAGAACTCATATCCCGATATATTTAGGTTGAATATCGATATACAATATATATCCCAATATTTTTTCCGCAAAGTTAGAGCTGTAAAATGAAATGTTCAGTCAAATATGAGTATTTTTTTCATAGACTTATAGTCAGGTGCGACTTATATATGAAAAAATATATAATTGAACATGCTTTTAAATGTTAATTCATATTAACTGACATGAACCCTACATGAAACATTACTGTCTAGCCGCGAGAGAGCGCTCTCAAATGCACAAGTTCTGTGCACTTTCAGTCAGAGATTAGTGGTTGCGCTATGCCTGAAATACACGTGCATACAGTACCTAAATCCTCAAATTACCGGTATGGCCAGGATTCTGTTTGGGCCTCAGATTCGGACAAATAAAGGCCAGTAATAGTTTTGTTTCAATTTAATTCATAAAAGAGCTCTTCTTAATATTTTATATTGTTGGTTGGTTTAATATTGTTGCCAAAGAAAAGTTATTGTCTTACACCATGAGTCTCTGACACGTTGCTCTCAAGCTACCAGTTGCATGCCGCCCCCGCTTGCCAGAGGCTGAAGCAGTAACCTACATTTAAACACAATTGTTGCTGCCAGGCATCAGCCTACGAATTTTATAAGAAAGTAAATCATGCTTAACTCATTGAATACCAAGCTGTTTTCGGAAGCTTTGTCCTAGAGTGCCAGCAATCTAGACCATTGTTGATGATTTTTGTACAGCCACAGCATATTCTGTGTTATAGCTATGAACACATACAATGGCTCATTTAAAAGGTGAGACTTTAAGCTCTTAGTGGGTGCAAACCGTGTATTTCTACACGCCTCTGTTCCTGAGAAATCCCAAGCTAAACAGTGGCTAGTTTTCATCAAAATCACTGTTTTTTTCTAGAAATGGAGATAAAACGTCTTTCATTAAATATGAAGTGTTGCCTGTAAACTTTCCGGGAAGTGATCAGCGAGACCTGGCGAGACTGCCACCTAGTGATAGACCCACGAAAATGGCCTGGTTTTGAGCTGACGTGCAAGCGTCACTCGACCCAAAGCAGCAACCGAGTTATGATAAAATGTCCAGATTGTGCGTTTTTCATTAGTTTTCAATCGTCATATATTTAATTTCCATTCATCACAGAGTTCCCAAAATCACATATAAGGTGTGTTAGAGTGTCTAGTTTCGTAATTAAAAAATGAGTTAATTAAAAACATAACTAAATTTAGGCTGAATAAGGTTTCCATTTCAGCACAACTCACGTTTACATGAATAAATGAAAGCGGATGCCTTATCTCGCAATAAGTGGATGGAAATCCCAACACCCTTTCATACATGAAACTTAAAGGAAAATTCTGGTTTTTAGCACTTTAAGGCCCTTTTCTGGTTTGTTTTGGATGAACTAGAGTGGTGGACACCGAAATTTTGACGATTGGTCCTGTCTCGACTTTTATGACTCGTTTTGAATCGCCTTTGACTTCTCAGGGTGGCTGGCAATGGGCATACTGTAGTAGGCTACAATCATGTCCTAAAACAACCCTTAACGTTCATTTTCAAAACTGTGCAAAACTGGTTAGTGGTGTTCGTTGATGTTCCAAAACAAGTAGCGTAGCGAAATACAGTTTCTGTCGTGTTTTATTTGGCATTTTGTAAAATCCCATTGATTTCTGTTGGAAGACTCATTGCACGTTGATAGCTGCGCCACCGTCTATGCTTCAGGTTCAAATATTGAGTGGTTGTGAATAGTTCCAAAATAGCAAATAAGACGGCTGGAAATCAAAAATTGCGCCGATATATTTGCTTTTAATAATCAACGAACACCACTAACCACTCGGTGAGTTGCACTGTTTTGAAAATGAACGTTAAGGGTTGTTTTAGGACATGTTTGAGAAGCCTACTAACATTATGCCCATTGCCAGCCACCCTGAGAAGTCAAAGGCGATTCAAAATGAGTCAGAAAAGTCGAGACAGGACCAATCGTCAAAATTTCGGTGTCCACCACTCTAGTTCATCCAAAACAAACCAGAAAAGGGCCTTAAAGTGCTAAAAAACGGAATTTTCCTTTAATAGTGAACCATCAAATACCCCACAGATTTCAGTGGTCATCAGTCCCGATATTTAGCAATATAATCAAAAAGTAAGCCATGCCCCAAATAAAGGTGCTGTGTTTTGCGCAGCCTAAATAAAAAGACCCCAGCCATAATTTGAAGATTTACGATTGTCTGTATCCTAAACATTCCTCACCCGTTATCTAGACATGCATGAAAACATTTGAAAACAAAACTCATTGCCATGTAGGCTAATATTTGATTGCTGTTTTGCTACTAATTATCTTTCACGTACTGAATACGCACACTAGAAAGTGAAAGTAGGCCTACTATGCACTCCGTGTCTGTATCTGTCTGTTTACGTCCGCATTTGATCATAACGTTCCTCAAATGGAGAACACATCCATGTTCTCTCGCGTTATAGCGTTATATTATTTCCTGTCGATCGCGGTTGATGTAGAAGCACCTCCTCGGCTATAATTTGACTTCAGCAATGAGAGAGGGAAAGAGAGAGGCAAATTGGTCCATGCGCGCGCGCGTGTGTCCGTCCAGTAAATAGTCTCACATTCAGGCGGCTCTATTATTAGATTAACGTTATCAGACAGCGCTGTAACATGTGTGGGAATTTCTCTCATTATGATGGAGTTGTGGGACTTTTATTATTATGATCAATACTTAATAACTTATGCGCAATACCCGCAATCCCGCGCTGAAATTTAGGCTATGCGCATATTTTTTTCTCTCGCCCTCTCGGAGGTGGCCAGCCGAGCAATTGTTCTGCTGCTAGCTTGTGCCAATATATCGTCCAAAATGCTTGATTGCATTGCATTCTCCACATTTTTAGCTACATTTTCATGTACCACATCAGCATTTTTGTTCAGTGAATCTTTTGTAAATTGCTTCACAATTAGCGCGGGCACTCGTCAGCAGCCTTCGGCTTGCCTCTTGCCACTATTCACTCCTTCGTCTTCATTAACATTCCCTGCAGAATTCTCAATATTTTTGACTCTATGTGTCCAGTTACATCTGTCTGTTCTTGGTCTTGGATTTTGTGAAATAAATGTCTAAATATCACCTGCTTGCTGCAGCTTTGGTCTGCACATCCTATTAAAACCGGTCTGTGCACGTCTTTTTAAAACGCATCTTATTCTCTCTCGTGGGCATTTAATCTGCTGCCGGCTTGTCACTCCACATCGCCCCAAAATGCTTTATTTGCATTGCATTCTCCACATTTTTAGCAAAATTTTCATGTACCACATCAACATTTTTGTTCAGTGATTTTTTTGTAAATTGCTTTACAATGGCTGCAACGTGCTTATGGCACTCCCTACATATAGCTTGTTTTTTTTGCTCATCTGAAAATTTGTATCCAAAGCTCCAAATTATTGAGCTACTTTTCTTTTACTAACCAAGAGACTCCCCTCCGCACGCTCAGACATTGTTGCTTTCTCCATGTTTGTTGAAGAGTGCCAGAGTGTCTCTTCCTGCCCCTTCTGTGCATGAAAGAGGAGGGGCGGGAGTGCGGGGAGCAGTGCAGAGAGCTCCGGTCAGCGGCTTGCGTGGAGCAAGGATCACGGCGCAAATTTGAACTATATCGATATATGCGATATGGTCTAATTCCATATCACATTTTAAAATATATCGATATATCTTTTATATCGATATATCGCCCAGCCCTACCGCTAATGAATAAACTTGTTACCATCAAAAATCGTTTATCGCCTGTAACTCCGTGATAACAGGATGTAACAGGAAGGCATTTGGCTGAGCAACGGAGGTTAATATGCTCTATATTTTGTCCAAATGATGTCTGTCTATCATCGTTCACTCGGAGAAAACCGGAATGTTTCATTCGTCCTGCGTTTCTTCTACGGCTGCAAACGGGATTCACTCGCAGTTAACCAAATATTTCTTTATTAGGGCAGGGCAGGCATATTTCTGGCTATTAAATTATTTCTAAACCAATCTGCTAAAGTCTGTAGTGAAGTCTGTGTAGGGTTTTCCACGCTCTATTTCTTTTTATGAGACACCCTGCTCATAAGAGACATCTGTCGGTTGTTTGGGTTGTTGCAGCGTCGTTGCAGCGTCACTGGAAAAATACAAATTAAAGTCGCATGATACCGCGTGATCCCGCGCGCGGACCGCGAGGGAAGCTGGCCAATTTGAAGTAATGCCCACTGTACAGTATGTAAGTGACTTTGGTCAAGAAGTGTCTGCTAAATGTAATGTACATGTAAACTCTTTTGCAAGAACCATTTTCACGGTCGTCACAAAATCCAGGATACATGGTCTGGATGGAATTGGCACACACTATAAGATCAAGCCGTATGGGGAGGAGGGCCCCCTTAAGACATTCCACTCATAATACTGCCGGACAGCATTCAAACCCCTTCCACCTCCCACAGTCTGTTTCACATGAGTTCTCTGCCAGTGTAGCAGAAGTAAATATTTTCCCCGTCCCCTTCAGGCCTTGGCAGTAGACAGTGGCGGTTCTAGGATTTTTTTTTTTAGGGGCCACATCATACACTGAGGGGCCAAGAACCGGTCAACATCCATACACAGAAAATCCCTTGTTCAGTAAGGCAGAGGCACGTAGTCTACGTGATATGCAGGACTATACGCAGTATACCTAAAGTCCTTTTAGGCAAGTCCCTCCACTCAACGGCCATATTGCAACGCTTTTTGGGCACTCATCGGGCATCCTATTCGGCAGAAATGTGCGTGCGCAAGGCTTCACGACACCAATCTTGCTCCAGCGGCAAGTTCACAACACATGATTGGCACGATGTCTTCACATCACACCACATGATTGGCTCAATGTATTCACATGTCGAAGTTTTGCCGAGGAAGGGGTGGGATATGTGTAGACAACGGCCATATTGGCGTTACAAACTAGCCCCATGCATTTCTATGGAGGATTTGAGTGCTGTGTCTCCTCATTAGAAAGTCTCTGGTATACCCACTTAAAAAGCATCTCCATCTCAGTATACCCACTTAAAACAGACAAGGATAGGTATTAATATGTGGGGTTGATCACAGTATACCCACTACAGCTAACTAGACTACATCACAGCAGTAAGGTGCATACATTTCACCAGTCTTACCTTGTTCAAATACTTGAATACTAAATGCTAAAAAAACAAAAAAGCCAATACAATTCTTAACAATTTTCCCATTTATTTATAATGTGCATTGAAAACACAATATAAAGCTAAAATATAATAGACACTTCAGTGGAAATACATTTTTAAACGGAAATCATACATCATCATACACACATTTTTCGTTCAATTAAACAAGTTTTACTTTAACTCTTTCCCCTTTTGTTGATAAGAGAAACCACTTTCACTGCCAGTTTGCGTACATTAAAACAAACACACACGCACAGTACACACACATGGCATGAGCAACAACTACATCATATTTACACAATTTTTTCAACAACTATTTTTACAATGGTTTGATTTGGAATTGTCTTTGAAGCCACCGTCTTGCTTCCAGTTAGAAAAGCCTGATTCTGATTTGAAGACTGACGATGGGTCATTTGAAAGCGAAAAATTATGGAAGGGGTAGCAAAACACTAAAGATGGAATATTCCTACCATTTGAAGTCTTTGTATCAGAAGTCATTGAGTGGCCTCTTCCTATTTCCGTGCTGCATCTTGCGGAATACCAGTTTAGGAGAGGTTGTACAGAACAATCTGCTCTAGAATGGGAAATGTCTGGAGAGAAGAAAATGAAACAAGTTTGAGTAACTTAATTGTTATTAACTTTCATAACCCACTGTCAACCTGACGTTTCTAAAATGAATGACAAAATATGCTCACTGTAGTGGCAATAGGAAATAGCATCATACCATTAGGAGCAGCTATGCTTGGTGGTTCTGAAGACTGTGGGTTGAAGTCACCAGCTCCTGCGCCATCCCAGTCTGTAGGTGAAACACAAATGCGTGTCACAAAATCCATGCTTGTATTCAGCATGTCGTCTGGCAACTGTAAAACCAGTTATTGTTTTTTTTTTTTTATCATATAAAGCTTGAGTGAATAGAGTAGAAAGTTTAACCAATTTATCTCAATGAAACTCTCCTTGTCCTAACACTTTGAGACAGAATTCATGCGAAGCCCATGAATCAAATAAACTCAGAATAGTGGTTAATAACTTTGCAATGATAGCTCACATTAACTACAAAAACGTAGCGTTAGCTATTAGGCATGTATTCTCATGTTCATGTTAGCAGCTGCCAAACTTTTTCCTCAAGCAAAAAAATCGAGCGTTATTTACATTTGGTAAGGTGCACTAGCGCATGTAATATTATTAATTTCGGACCCCAAACAAACAGGATGTCCATTTCTCTGCATTTCATATAACACCATTTCAAACACTTCATACATTACCTTACATAAAATCTATCAGCATGCTAACAATGAATAACAATCAAACCTCAACTCAAGTAACATAACGTTAAGTTAATGTTAACAGTTCACTGACTAAGTCAGTTAACAGTTCACTGCAAGCTTGCTGCTGCTTCGTAATTTAATTGAAAAACTTAACATATTGGGACAGCAACAAATAAACGTCCGTTTCACATAATGATGATAACCAACATAGAGATTTGTGACTCACCAAGAAACTTCTGTGGAGGATGAAACGCTGCCATCGGTTCTTCACGTTAGAATTCTAGCTGATGCTTTCGTTAACAAATGTATCGGTTCTTCACGTTAGAATTCTAGCTAATGCTTTCGTTAACAAATGTATCGGTTCTTCACGTTAGCTGATACTTCTGTTAGCCAAATGTATCCTTTCTTCACATTAGCAGAGACACATTAGCCAAATGTATTCTTTCCTTTACAGTTCACTGTGTGCTTTAGCTTTCAGGCTTCATAGGTGCATTACTGCCACCAGTTGTTTGGGAATGGAATTGCATCTCTGATCGTCGTTCTCAACAAGTTTGACACTTATTGATGATTGACGGTACAGGGGCCAGTCAGGGGCCAATGAGATTTCAGATGGGGCCCAGGCCCCTGTGGCCCTGCCCCTAGAACCGTCCCTGGCAGTAGATAGGTATGCTACCAGGACAGTGAACTTTAAAGCCAGGTGTGTATGTGGAAAGGCTGACCTGCAGCGCTGGTGCACACGCCCACCCGTGGGTGGTGATCATATACGTAGCTTCCTCTCTGGGAGAACAATGCCGGTCATTTGAATTGTTTGGCACATGGGTGCTTGTGGTTGTTGTTGGAAGAACATGGCTTTATTCTTAATTCTAAGACTTCATTGCTTCTCTCGCACGCCCGGCCTGTTGGCTGTGGATAACCCGTTGCTTTTAAAGAGAGCAAATGCACATGGTTTAGTGAGAAAACCAAGGAATTCCAAGGCACTCTCAATTCTTAAAGGTTAAAAAGCCTTTATTTTATTGGCTTGGTTACATTAAACCTTTTTTAAAAAACTCTGACGCGTTTTGGCAGACAAGGGAGTCAAACAGTTCTTAACAGGAAAGGAGAGTTTTTTAAAAAAAATAAGTCAACCAATCATTTTTTGGGAATTTCAAAGAGCATCCAAAGAACATCCAAAGAGCACCTTAAACAAACAATTTTTGAATCCAGGAAGCGCTCCTAGACAGACGTGAATTCTACAAGCACATGGTTCAGTGTCTGAGCAATGTTTTCCCTTGAGTTATTTGTTTTTTGTATTAGTTCAGGCTGTGAGAGGGCCATCCGTGGTTTGTCTGTTTGTTTGACAAATTTCTCATAAGGTAGACAATAGAATGACATGGCAGGTCAAGGAAAGCATCAAGAAAAGCAAAGGTTAAGAAATCGTTTTTGACATAGGCAACAAGGGTGGAGGTGTTTTTACACTTTTCAGACCCTCAAAGTTTGAAAACTATGGATATTGTTTTAGAACCAACAACCTTTCTACATTATCTGGGGGTTTTGTGTGCAAAAAGTGGAATTAATTGTCAAAAAATTAGAAGAATAAAAATTAGAATGTGAAAATCACTTTTCGGACTAGATATAATCGCTTATTTTAAAACATACAGATAAAAACACTAAAGATGGATCGTGAAAATTTGAAGACAAAAAAAATCTTGTTCCTTAGACTCTATATTAGCAAAATATGTAAATCAACATGAAAATCCAGCGGGACCCTATTTTCCAAACACAGCGTACTGTACTATGTGCACAAAACTTCACACCAATAAATCATCAGAAATATTGCTGACTAGTGCGTCTCAAGCGCCCTCTTTATGTTCGTCCTAATGCTTGTTAGTTGTCCGTGGATTGACCTATATTTGGCATTGAAAATGGAAATATCTTTAAACATGGAAAATCGATTTTACAATCGATTCAGTGAACACTTACAGTGGGCATTACTTCAAATTGGCTAGCTTCACGCGTGATTCGCACGTGACATCACGCGACTTTAATTTGTATTTTATCCAGTGACGCTGCAACGACGCTGCAACAACCCAATCAACCGCCAGATGGCTCTAGTGAGCAGGGTGTCTCGTAAAAAAAAATGGAGCCTGGAAAACCCTACAGACTTTAGCAGACTTTAGCAGACTGGTTTAGAAATAATTTAATAGCCAGAAATATGCCTGACCTGCCCTAATAAATAAATATTTGGTTAACTGCGAGTAAATCCCGTTTGCAGCCGTAGAAGAAATGTATACACCCTGGCTGTCAGTAGACGAAGGAGGAGCGAACAGTCTAATGCGTGACGCTGCAGCTCAGCGATTTAAAATGGCTCAAAACCACTTTGTATTAAGTTTTAATTACTCAAATAACATTTTTAGAATCAGAGAATGAAGAACACGTCAGGTTCATTAAAAAGTATTTTGTATGTGTCAGGAAAGGCTTCAGAGGGTGGGTTACAGTTAACACGGTAGTACCCAAATTTCAATTGCCACAGAATGGACTTAGTTTGGTATGTTTAAGGAATCATTAGCCTACATGCTTTAGGCTACTTCAGCAGATTTCGTTAGTTTATTTGGAGCTCCTTAAAATAGGCCAATTGTTTTTCATAAGGGTTATAGGTTTTCAGAACAGACAAGTCACATACAAACCACTGGGGCAGGTAAGAGCTAGTATATCCCAAATATACAATCAGACACGTTGGCATTTGTATAGGCCCTGACGGTTAAAAGTAAGAGTATCGGACAGATCATGTAATGTGCAGTAGCCTATAAGGATAAATCGCGCTGATTTGAAGTGACCTATAATAACTATCAGTGAGCCGCAGTCTCCCTGCAGCTGGCGCAGCACTTCACTTTTTTTACACAGCAATATGCATAAAGTGCGTCCAAATTCACCCATTTTTCTCTGTTGAACTCAAACTCAGGCAAAGTTATCACTAGGCCTACTCGCGGTCACGGTTAACATTATTCATCAACTGTGACATGATATGTATGCGCCGCCAACACTCCCCCCCCCCCCCCCCAATAAAAAAAATTGTGCCCCCTTGAAAATACTCTACAGCCGGGTCTGTCGGCCAGAGACTTTAGTGCAGCTGCATACTCCTCCATTGCAAACGCTAACTGGGTAAGACGTAAACACGGAAGTGAGTAGCCTAGTTCCCGCCTTGACGAGTGACTTGACAGTTTACAGATCGAATTGCCATTTGAATTTTGCAACACAAAGAGCGTGGCAAAGTGCAATGCAATCACGGGGGGCGCTAATTCTTTTCCATTTGAATAAAATGCCTCAAAACAATGGCAAAACGTTTTGCCCAAAATAATCCAAATTGTTTTCAGGCTGGCATTGTCAGGTTTGCCAAATATGTTTTCAATGTGCAACTTTGAATATTAAATTGCAAAACGAATTGACAGTTGATGATGAAACTGAATATTGAAAATTGAAATGCAAAATAAACTGCCATTTGAATTTTGAGACTGAAGTACCATGGCAAAATGGAATGCAATTCAATCCATGTTTATTCTATTTTTTAACCAAAATTATTCAAATTGATTTTAGGATTGCATTGTCACTTTGCAGATTAAAATACAATTTGTTAGAAATTATTGCAAATTGCAATATTAAATTACATAATGAATTGGCAATTGCATAATGTAATGTCTTTTTGAATTGCATATTGGAGATTGCATTCTCATTTGAATTAAGCTACACATATGCTTCCATAAAAAGGTGCTTTCTCTTCATCCTTCGCAAATTGAGCAGGTAGTTCCGTAGAGATACATTAGAATAAATTAGCGTTTGCGATTGACAACGTTGTGATAAGTAGGCTATAACACTAACTTTGCAAAGTTAACTTGAATGCATGCATTTGAATGCATTTGAACAAAGTTGCGTAGGCTACACCGCGCCAGTTGTAGTCTGCATGAACAGTTCTTGCACAAGACACGTTTTGATTTGCGTAGGGGAGGTGCGGGCTGAAGCCAACCTGTTTGAGGGAGAGCGTTGCAAGAAGAGAATGCGTGCTCTATCCTGCGAATTATCTCTACAATGAAATAATGTGTCTAGGCTAATCTATTTTCAATAAGCAATCACTGTAAGCCTATGGAAACAATATTAAAGAGTGTTTTTCATTTAAAGGCTTGACTTCGTGCTTATTCAGAAGAGCATTTAGTGCTCTCCCCCCAATCCCAGAAATTTACATTGCATGTTTGTTTGTAATGGCTGCAACCGCGAGATACGCTTGTCATAGGCGCCGATACCGTGGGTGCTCTGTCTCTCGGGCACCCACTGAAAACATCGAGAACCCACGTGTGCCAGCTTACAGTCCCGGCTAAATTTACATTAATTTATTAATGAATTAATTTACGCAGTTTATGTTAAATTCATGATCTCTCATAATGTGATTGGATATGTTGCTGTCAATTCCCTACTCTATATACTAACCACCAATAAGAGCGTCTCTCGTATGAAAATTCCTGACACTTCCCACCTGAAGAATTAACGCAAGGCTTTGTCGGGTCTTCAGCCCCGAATGTTTAAAATGTATATAGCCCTGAATATCATTTTAAAAGTACTCTGACAAAGCTTATCGTTTTGTGACACAGCTAAACACTGGTACCTCATAGAACGTCTATAACATAGCCTAGGTGGTCGCAACTCACAAAAGTAAAGCAGATAGAAAGAACTCACGCAAATCTAGCCTACAACACGCAGACAGCTTCATGCGCAGGGGAGAGAGCGCGCGCGCGCACAGGTGCTTATGATTGTTGGCTTCTGATGGTATCTTGCTAATTCACTGAACTGCATTAGGTGACACAAATGGTATTGCCGTTATCTTATAACTCCTTGTCTAAGCGACTACCAGGCCTATGGTTTTTAAAAGTCAGATGTTTCCTGACAAAGACATTCGAAAATTAAGAATTAAGAATGTTTATTGACTTGAAAAATACACTAATTTTTGCAAACTCCCTTCATTCAACCCTTGAAGACATCGCGGTCTGGTGCGCTATGTAGATCGTTTCTCGTACCATTTAATTTCTCAGAATTTAGGTCTACTAGGCCTACAATAACGTCATCACCAAATACATCTTTTATTTTTAGTTGATCAACCACAAAGAGTAGCATAGGCCTACTGTGCACAGTGCACTGACGACTGTAGCAGCCCAAGGTAACCAGTTGTTTCAGATAGCCTGGACAACATGTTACCTGGGTGTTGCCTACGTTATTAATTAATGGTAGCCTTCATTAGTTAATTGATTCGCGTAACATATTAGTTGGCTGAAAGAGTAGGGAATCAGGATGGAGAGTCACGCGTGTGTTGCTTTTGCGGGATTGAATCCAGTTTAATGCTAGTTTTCAAAACATATATTTTTTTACATGTCTTTTGTCCGAGTGGCTGTAATGTAGCCGAGCGCTCATGGCGTATGAAAAGCGACTTCAAACCGCCTAAAACAACTTGTTTGTGAATGTCTGACAACTGCTGCAAGGAAACCAGTAGGTGGAGAAACCAGAAGGCACACCGGAACGATTTTAAGGCTATTTCGCATAGGCTACTCAATGGTGCTATTTCACACGCATTATATCGTTCTGTTAGGTTATATCTGTTAGGTGGAAGGTGTTAATAGACGATTGGCGTAGCCTACAGTAGACTAGGGCTGTCAAAATTGCTCAAAAATGACGTTCGAATATCCCTTCTAAAATAAACACATGTATTCGAATATATTGGAATATCTAGGCTCTATTATTTGCGCATTATGTCAGTGACGCGAATCATGTCATCTGTTTTTAACTTTTTGTATGGTTATTGCTTGACAGGGGGGATCTCAAGCAGCTTTCAGCCATAAGGCATTTCCTAATTCACCCGACACTGATATTCAAAATGTTGAAACTATTTCGGCATAGCCTATAAGCCAGTGGTCTCCAACACGGTGCCCGGGACGGCTATGAGACGCCCCCAGCGCACTTTCTAAAAATAGTCAACAGGTAGCCTGCAGATCACGCTCTAAAAACACGCTCCATTGTGAAGTTTTCAATAGATATTTAAGTCTAGACCAGAACCATTTTAAGAATGTATGTAGCCATACATCTGTAACATTAAATTGATATTGGTGATATCTTACAAATTGTAGCTGCGTTAAATTTTAGCCTTTGGCTCCAAATCCGTTTCCCATTCAATCTTTCAACAACAACGAAAGCGAAGTGCATACACGCTGCTCGCACGCATAGACAGTAAAGGGGGAAAAAACTTGCTTGTCTGGTGTAGCCAATGGAAGCATATCTTTGCAAAAGTTCTGTGGCCATTCCATGTTCGTCAAGTACGGTTCTTGCATGATTGTTCAAGGACTGAAAAACAATTGCTTTAGCTCACAGGCCTTTTCTCCTCCGTAGGCAACTGCCGTATAATAACGCTGAAAATGTTATAGCATGCATGACTGAGCAGGACTGTGCATTACCCTTTTTTGTCAGATCATGGATTATTTCAGGTGTGCAATAACTTTAAAAGGAGTTTTCATATGTTAGGGTGGTGTGGGCGATTACTATTGAAATGTTAAAACCGAATTGTCCACTGAAATCAGAACTTAAACAACCCCTGAATTCATAATGGTGGGTGGGTATAAATTGGGTACAAATTGTAACCCAAATTATTAATTGCACAAAAAGATAGTTTTTTTTTTTGTAAAAAAAAAAAAAAAAAAAATAGATTAGATTCCCCATGCAAACTTTGAAATGAACAAACTGAACAAAAATGTTGGTAGTGTTGCATAGGTTGTTGATATTAAATTTGAAAATACAGTTGCTTAATATATAAATACGTATAGGCCGGCACAATATTGATAATTTAAAAGTAAAAATCACATAGGCCTATTATTTAGGAGGACTACCCTCACAAACAAGGGGTGAGGGTATGTTTGTTTTAAATGAGTAGCCCTCCATATGATTTCGGGTCTTCAGGTAGCCCTCATTCCCAAAAAGGTTGGAGACCCCTGCTATAAGCAGTTTAATTAAATGTAATGTTAGTTGCAAACAAACGGGCTACTTGGTGAGGCTTGGCCTCACAGATGCGCTCGTGCCTTAAATGGGCCTATTAACTGACCGCCCGATTCATGTTGGCTGGGGGGCAGGGGGGCCATCAGACATTTGTTCCCAAGGGTCTATGAATTGTTAATCCGGCCCTGCCCCCAACGAACGCAACTTTCCACCTCTGAGACAGCTTAAAAGAAGTCCAGAGGACTCCTAACTCACTAAGACCTACTTACTGTAGGCTGCGCAAACCACAGGCCTTTTTTTTGGGCAAGCCTGCATTCGAGGCAGGCCTTCTGTTGAAGAATTTTATAAAAATCCTGCGCCAACAGTAATCCTCCTACCCCCGCTACCACAGCTGTGGATAGTGTGGCATACTCACGCTTTATGTCTCCTTCTTGCAAACTAGGCCTATAGTCTTCAAAAAATAACAACTTGCCAGATATGCCTTCATATCTTTGGGCTTCATTCAGCATTTTGTTCTTCCACTGGAAATGACTCTTCTACATTTGCTGCCTGCTGCATCCTTTCTGTATTGTTTTGAAAATGTTTGACGTCTTGAGTTAATGCATTAAACATGGTTTGCGGGGTAACCAGCCACAAATAGCCTACAGATTATTGCGTACGTACATTCTCTATTCTCTCCAAAATGTGCCCGTTCTATAGGCTGGCCAAGTGCGTAATTCTGCGGCATAAAGCAGATGTATTTGTTTATTGTACAGAAAAATTAAAATAACCTCAAGCAGTCAATTGACTACATTGCAGTCAATAAGTAGGGCAAATTACGAAAAAAAAAAACTCACAGCCGAACGAGTCATAGCACTGATGGGAGAGGCAACTGGCATGTGATCTCCCCACGGGCCAATGGATGTACAAGTTTTCTCCTGTGCCTACGATATTTAATCCAGTGTTTTGTCAAGTTGCAAAATGCTATTCGTTTTAACGAATTTTTATGATAGTATGAAGTACTTTTTGTATAGGGTACTATCTCTTAATTGCTTTATACTCAATACTTGACCAATGGCTATTGCATCTGTCTATTGAAAGTGAAAATGTGGCATGTGATCTACTGTGTAGGCTTCATAAAATAAAATAAACAGATTGCTAATGGCCTACAAGCTGATCTGGGGTGTGTTTCCCGTACAACTACGGAGGTTAGCTTTTTACTAACAGGATGCATCGTTCAACTAACCAACATGTAAGTTACGACTGTTTCCCAAAACTGTCGTACTTACATAGTACTGTAAGTTTGGACCATGATAGTTTCCAAACTTCAGTAGTCTGGTTAAGGTAGTTAATGACGTTTAGTAGCACTTGAACGGGCACCAGCACATTCTTCTGTGGCGCATTGTGTTGAGGCCGGCAGATGACAGCCGCCGTTGCACAGCAGTTACCAGTCCCCTGTCCAAGAGTTCGAATCTGGGTTAAGATTTTGACAACAATATTGACATCGTTGTTTACTTATCTTTTGTGCAGATCATATTATCAAAATCAGAATCAGCCTTCTTGGCTTGGTTTGCGTAAACTAACAAGGACCCCCCCCCCCCCCCCCTCCATGAAAATCAAAGGCTACATATTCTCAGCTGACTCGTCAAAAAGTGCACACCACCTTATTATCTGCAGGTGTGTGACTTTTACTTACACTGCACATGACTGCAAATTGACTTTTAATTTATGTATTTTCTGCCTTGGGCATTTTAAAATATGGACGTCAGTGACGTCTTTGACATGAAGATCCCTGGAACTATGCTTCTACTAGCATTCTACCACAGGTCGAGAGGTGTAGTTGTAACTACACAACTTTACGATAGTGGTTACGAATGTCGTTGCTACTATGGTTTTGGGAAACGCTAACGTAGCGATGCATTAGACTATGTAAGTTCCAAATATGAATGTAATTCTGCGGCATAAAGCAGATGTATTTGTTTATTGTACAGAAAAATAAAAATGACATGTCAAACAGTCAATTGACTACATTGGAGTCAAGAAGTAGGGCAAATTAATTTACGAAACCAAAAACGTGGGTCATAGTTGTCTAAGCCTCTATAGCGTAGCCTGTTAAAAACGTCGCAGAAGCCTACCCAAGGCTACAGATTAATTCTGAACAGTTATTTCTCTACTGGCTCAATTATCACACCACTGTTTTGATTGCGTAGTTGCGTTACCCCAACACTGACAATAATGTAGACAGCAAATTTCGATTTCGATTTTCGTTACCACCGTGTAGTCAAGCCTTAAGCCATACCCAAGTAGCCTAAATCGAGGTAAATCGAGCTTTTTCAGAAGGGGCGGCAGGCAGAGCGATGTACAGTGGCAGAGCGACGCACAGTGGCTGAAAGTGGTACTTCATGCCTCCTAATGCGCGACTGAAGTGGCCATTTTTGCCCACTGTAGGACCATTAATGGCTGTATTGGAGAGTCACTCACTACAGAGTAGATATCCAGGGAAGCCAGATGACCCATGCTGATATGATACACCAGGCCTTATGAAAGAAGCAAAATGCTTTGTTGTGTTTCACCTGAGGGGGCACTACAATCTATTTTTTATTGTAAATGTTTATTTTGGTGTTCCCAAAACACCTGTAACTACATGCATTTATTTTGTGAATGGGACTTGGGACAATATCTAGGGCTGGGCGATATATCGATATAAAATGATATATCGATATAAAAGATATATCGATATATTTTAAAATGTGATATGGAATTAGACCATATCGCATATATCGATATAGTTCAAATTTGCGCCGTGATCCTTGCTCCACGCAAGCTGCTGACCGGAGCTCTCTGCACTGCTCCCTGCGCCCCCGCCCCTCCTCTTTCATGCACAGAAGGGGCAGGAAGAGACACTCTGGCACTCTTCAACAAACATGGAGAAAGCAACAATGTCTGAGCGTGCGGACATTGAGTCTCTTGGTTAGTAAAAGAAAAGTAGTAGCTCAATAATTTGGAGGTTTGGATACAAATTTTCAGAAAAAAACACGCTATATGTAGGGAGTGCCATAAGCACGTTGCAGCCATTGTAAAGCAATTTACAAAAAAATCAATGAACAAAAATGTTTATGTGGTACATGAAAATTTTGCTAAAAATGTGGAGAATGCAATGCAATCAAGCATTTTGGGCAATGTGGAGTGACAAGCCGGCAGCAGATTAAATGCCCACGAGAGAGAAAAAGAAGCGTTTTAAAAAGACGTGCACAGACCGGTTTTAATAGGATGTGCAGACCAAAGCTGCAGCAAAGCAGGTGATATTTAGACATTTATTTCACAAAATCCAAGACCAAGAACAGACAGATATAACTGGACACATAGAGTCCAAAAATATTGAGAATTCTACAGGGAATGTTAATGAAGACGAAGGAGTGAATAGTGGCAAGAGGCAAGCCGAAGGCTGCTGACGAGTGCCCGCGCTAATTGTGAAGCAATTTACAAAAGATTCACTGAACAAAAATGCTGATGTGGTACATGAAAATTTAGCTAAAAATGTGGAGAATGCAATGCAATCAAGCATTTTGGACGATATATTGGCACAAGCTAGCAGCAGAACAATTGCTCGGCTGGCCACCTCCGAGAGGGCGAGAGAAAAAAATATGCGCATAGCCTAAATTTCAGCGCGGGATTGCGCATAAGTTATTAAGTATTGATCATAATAATAAAAGTCCCACAACTCCATTATAATGAGAGAAATTCCCACACATGTTACAGTGCTGTCTGATAACGTTAATCTAATAATAGAGCCGCCTGAATGCGGGACTATTGACTGGACGGACCAACTCTGACTTCAATTGAACCCCATGCAGAGACACACACGCGCGCGCATGGACCAATTTGCCTCTCTCTTTCCCTCTCTCATTGCTGAAGTCAAATTATAGCCTGGGAGGTGCTTCTACATCAACCGTGATCGACATGAAAGGAAAACAAACGTTTAGTGATCAGGAACCATCAGGAATGTTGTAAACACAGAAGCATGACCGCCTATAACGCGAGAGAACATGGATGTGTTTGAGGAACGTTATAATCAAATGCGGACGTAAACAGACAGATACAGACACGGAGCGCATAGTAGGCCTACTTTCACTTTCTAGTGTGCGTATTCAGTACTTAGCGTACAGTGGGTCCCAGTTAAGTTTGGACGGGTTCCTTCAGGAATCACGCACCCCATTTTCTCAGCAGAAATGGCACAAACTGCAGTTGACACAAACAACCACAAGGTGTCACTTTGGAGTTCTGCCACTACTATTTTTGATGTGACTTGACTTACTGCTTCCATGATGCAGTTTCCAAGTCAGTAGAACAATCAGAGAAAGCTGAGCCATTACCAAACATATATGATAATACAATAGCATATATCTTATACCCTATTTGTCACGGTTACTTATAGATTTGATAGTGTAACGATAAGCGCATGAGACTTTCAGCGGGGGCACGGGAACTTAAATTGATCACGGTAGTTTAAGCTTACACTTGACAAAACATTCTAATATGAAAATGTAGATGCAATTGTTGTCAGATGGTGCAGCTCCTTTAAGAAAGCATTGTGCGCAGGGATGGAGAGAGAGAAAGCGAGAGGGGATATGTGTGTTAGAACTTAGATGCGTGTGGAAAAAGTAAACGTGCTGTTGAGACTGGAGCGAGTCATATTCAAAATAATGCAAAAAATAAATCCGCAGATAAAACCAATTACCCTCATTCATTGCAACCGCAGCATGCCTGCTTGCCGACGTTCAAACGAAAAAGATATCAAAGCACCTTTTGCGTTTGAATGTAGCACGATTTTTTTTTAAACAGCTAGACAAATGATTTAGCTAATGGATTATAGCCTGTACACCAGCAATTGTTGAACATTTACCTGTACATTGTACATAAGTACATTGACAGTAGCCCAGCCTAACAAGCATGTTGCATGTTGTAGGCCTACTGTAGAAATTTCACTTAAATTGCAACCGCAACATGCCTGCTTGCCGACGTTCAAACTACAACGAAAAAGATATCAAAGCAACAAGAGGGTTGAGTCTGAATGACACGACTCATATTGCTCCTCATAACCGTCTATAAAAAATAGTGTTTTTTTTTTCTTTTCTTTTTGAGCACGTCCGAATCCCAGGACATAACGCACTGACCTTATAATAGGCTCGAGATATAATTCCAAAGGGGGCAGATAGGGGCCTACTGCACTTAAAACTTAAAAAGATTGAATAAAGCTTCCCGAAATTTGAAATTGCGATCAGTGACTGGCATCGGGTGAACGAAGCTTTTCGAAGTTGAACAGGCTATTAAAAACTATTTGCGCACCTCAATGTCACAGGAGACACTTAATTGAAAAAGACGTTATGCTACCTGCAAACTGGCTTATGATTTCATTGCTAAGTTTGCGGCAAATCAAGATATGGCGAGTCAGTGTCATTTATTTGTCCAATGTTAGCCTACAGACCAGTTTCCATAGTGCACATCTTATCAACAGTTTGAATGTTGTGTGTGTTTCTGCTCATTGACAAATACCGTTCAGCACAATGAATTAATTTCCCCTGTTAAAGTGTTCGCCTTTGTTACACTATTTGGTTTCGTGATGTAGCCTATATGATAAACACCATATGGCCAAATATGTGACTCAGCTAATGTTATAGGCTATACAATTTCCCCTCTTACAGACAAGCTGGTGTAGCTTATTAGACTAGGCTACTATTATGTGTAAAGTAAGCTATCGCATGATTTCATGCACGTAAGTTCATGCATCTGTCAAGTTCGCACATGGCCTCGCACCCCCTTGCGACGGCCCTGCAGCTCCTCCTAAGACAGCGAGGAAAAAGTTAAAATACGCGATAAACCCGGGAAAAGTTGACAGGTTTGTTTCGGTCCCAGTGATTATTGTGAAATTGTGCAAACGACAGCCTTTTCAAGGCATTTCAAGGAAGGAGTCGTAGCATGCAAGCTCCCAAATTGACCCAGTAGCCTACAGAAGGCATCAATAGCCTAAATTGTTGGGACTGGGGGAGGGTCATGCGTTTTTTCTCAATCACTTGGGTCATAGAAAAATTTCTTGCTGGCGAGGGAGGGTCCCAAAAGTTTAACATTATTTAACTTTGACTAACGTTTCGATGTGTCGATGTTTTTGACTAACGAACATCTCTGCTTATTTGTACTTTTTTACTGAGTTTCAGTACTTCCTCCACCACTGCGAATCAGTGACGCTTGCATGTCAGCTCAAAACCAGGCCATTTTCGTGGGTCTATCACTAGGTGGCAGTCTCGCCAGGTCTCGCTGATCACTTCCCGGAAAGTTTACAGGCAACACTTCATATTTCATGAAAGACGTTTTACACTGTATCTCCATTTCTAGAAAAAAACAGCGATTTTGATGAAAACTAGCCACTGTTTAGCTTGGGATTTCTCAGGAACAGAGGCGTGTAGAAATACACGGTTTGCACCCACTGAAAACTTAAAGTCTCACCTTTTAAACGAGCCATTGTATGTATTCATAGCTATAACACAGAATATGCTGTGGCTGTACAAAAATCATCAACAATGGTCTAGATTACTGGCACTCTAGGACAAAGCTTCCGAAAACAGCTTGGCATTCAATGAGTTAAGCATGATTTACTTTGTTATAAAATTCGTAGGCTGATGCCTGGCAGCAACAATTGTGTTTAAATGTAGGTTACTGCTTCAGCCTCTGGCAAGCTGGGGCGGCATGCAACTGGTAGCTTGAGAGCAACGTGTCAGAGACTCATGGTGTAAGACAATGACTTTTCATTGGCAACAATATTAAACCAACCAACAATATTAAGAAGAGCTCTTTTATGAATTAAATTGAAACAAAACTATTACTGGCCTTTTATTTGTCCGAATCTGAGGCCCAAACAGAATCCTGGCCATACCGGTAATTTGAGGATTTAGGTACTGTATGCACGTGTATTTCAGGCATAGCGCAACCACTAATCTCTGACTGAAAGTGCACAGAACTTGTGCATTTGAGAGTGCTCTCTCGCGGCTAGACAGTAATGTTTCATGTAGGGTTCATGTCAGTTAATATGAATTAACATTTAAAAGCATGTTCAATTATATATTTTTTCATATATAAGTCGCACCTGACTATAAGTCGCAGGGCCAGCCAAACTATGAAAAAAAGTGCGACTTATAGTTCGGAAAATACGGTACTCATATTTGACTGAACATTTCATTTTACAGCTCTAACTTTGCGGAAAAAATATCGGGATATATATCGTATATCGATATTCAACCTGAATATATAGGGATATGAGTTTTTGTCCATATCGCCCAGCCCTAATTAGCGGTTTATTTTTTTTATTATTAAAGAGTGTTTTTCATTTAAAGGTTTGACTTTGGGCTTATTTAGTAGAGCATTTAGTGCTCTCCCCAATCCCAGACGTTCACATTGCAAGTTTGTTTGTAATTGATGCAACCGCGAGATACGCGCTTGACGGCAATGAGTTGTTAACAGACATGAACCAAGACATATAGCCCAGCAGCAATCTATCAAAAAAACATATACTTGAAGTACTGTACCATTCATGATATGTTGTCAAATATTGAAGTCGTGGGAAGTTTACATAATTTAAGCTGTAGGATGTACAGCTTAATGATACCAGTTACGTTTAACAGTAACATAAGTGTAATGAGCTTTTCATTGTCGAAGGTGCATGGTGAAGTGAAATTCTTACTTTGGAAAACAAACATTTGCCGATATCATTGGATGGGGGATACTTGTTTATTTTTACGTAGCCTACAATGGCCAGTTCAGACAAAGCCGAAATTACTCCTTTTGAAACAATGAGTGAGCAGGCCGCGCATTTGTATGGTTATATTGCTTGACTTAAATCTCAGAGGCTACCGCACCACACAGTGATGGGCCTAGCGGTCTTACGCGTTCAGTGTGGGGTATAAACAAGCTGAGAATTTAGCGGTGTCACGTCTGCACGTCTATTTTACTTCTTATGGAATAATTTTTTTTTCACTTTTATAAAGGCTTTGTTTGAATGCTGTTGGAACAAATAGTAGTTGATTGTAAAAGCAACTTTCTGTTGCAATATTATGTGTGTTCTGGACTGCAGGTAACTTGTTAAGCTAGTGGTTCTCAAACATTTTCTTTCATTCCCCACTTTGATCAAGGGGGCATTGACTGATGATAGTGGAAATAACGTGTTATCCCGAGGCCTTTGCAAGTCAGCATCTCCGACGGTAGTCTACCCTATTAAAAATAAAAGTTTTCGATGTCCCAAATGGAGAGCCATACTTTATTGTTTTTAACAATCTCTATGCTACTCACCAAAATGTAGGCATGTGAACATGATGAAGTATCCAACTGTCGTGTGTTAAATTATTGTGATTACGAGCCAGTGGTTTTCAAACATTATGCGTGACTCGGACATCTAACGAAATGCAACAGGCTCATATCGTCCTCGCATTCGCAAAATGAGGACATACATGAGACTGCTCAGATAATAACAGGTGTACCTCCAGTTTTGCACGGTTTTAGTCAAGTTATAGGTCGGTTTTAGTCAAGTTATAGGCCTGTTTACCTTTAAAGGTTCTGCATTCTGCATTTTGCAATGAGCAGTGCTTTCCCTTTTGAATTGGAAATGCTCTGTGTCATGGTGTGTGTGTGCGTGTGTGCGTGTGTTTCTATGAATTGTTAATCCGGCCCTGACCCCAACAACTCACCTTTCCACCTCTCCACCTCTGGCCTATTGTCCAGGAGGAGGAGTCATAGCACTGAAGGGAGAGGCAACTGGCATGTTCTCCCCACGGGCCAATGGATGTACAAGTTTTCTCCTGTGCCTACGATATTTAATCCAGTGTTTTGTCAAGTTGCAAATTGCTATTTGTTTTAACAAATTTTTATGATAGTATGAAGTTACTTTTTGTATAGGCTACTATCTTAATTGCTTTATACTCAATACTTGACCAATGGCTATTGCCTCTTTCTATTGCAAGTGAGAATGTGGCAGGTGATCTACTGTATAGGCTTCATAAAATTAAATAAACAGATTGCTAATGGCCTACAAACTGATTTGGGGTGCGTTTCCCGTACAACTACGGAGATTAGCTTTTTACTAACGTGGTACGATGCATCGTTCAACTAACCAACATGTACGACTGTTTCCCAAAACTGTCATACTTACATAGTACTTTGTAAGTTTGGACCTTGATAGTTTCCAAACTTCAGTAGTCTGGACTAAGGTGGTTAATGACGTTTAGTAGTATGTGAACGGGCACACCTGCACATAACAGAGACTTACAGTAATGATGGACTACCTTAGTTTAATACGTGAAATCTGTTTTTCTCAGGGTCATCAAGTTAATTCATTGGTTCATATAGACTGACCTTGTAAATGAACCACTGCTTTGAATTAACGTTTAACACGTGTCATTTAAATGTGCTGGTGAAACAGTTGTGTACTCTATTGCTAATGTTATTTATCCCCTATTCACCCATACACACCGTCAATTCTGTGGCGCAGTGCGTTAAGGCCAGCTGATGACAGCTGCCGTTGCGCAGCAGTTATTAGTCCCCTGTCCAAGAGTTTGAATCTGGGTTAAGCGTAGTTAGCTTTTGGGAAATGCACCCCTGATGTGTGATCAGTGGAATATGGGGAAGGAAGTAGCAGTGTTTTTTTACGTGTCTGCAGAAGTCAGCCAAATATGAATGTAATTCTGCGGCATAATGCAGGTGTATTTGTTTATTGTACAGAAAAATAAAAATGACATGTCAAGCAGTCAATTGACTACATTGCAGTCAAGAAGTAGGGGAAATTAATTTACGAAACCAAAACGTGGGTTATAGTTGTCTAAGCCTCTATTGCGTAGCCTGTTAAAAACGTCGCTAGATAGTATTAAATCGCCAACAACATTGTTTTCTGCAGAAGCTTACCCAAGGCTACAGATTAATTCTGAACAGTTATTTCTCTACTGGCTCAATTATCAAAAAGGTGCTTTCTCTTCGTCCTCTGCAAATGAAGCAGGTAGTTCCGTATAGAGACGTAAGAATAAATTAGCGTTTGCGATTGACAACGTTGTGATAAGTAGGCTATAACACTAACTTTGCAAAGTTAACTTGAATGCATCAATTTTGAACAAAGTTGTGTAGGCTACACCGCACCAATTGTAGTCTGCATGAACAGTTCTTGCACAAGACACTGTTTTGATTTGCGTAGTTGCGTTACCCCCAACACTGACAATAACGTAGACAGCAAATTAAGATATTTGTTCGTTTTGTGGAGCGGAAATACAGGGAAATACAGGGATCAGTTCCTTGCAAGACTTTCAGGTCTCTTTTGGTTCGACCAGGGATGGTGTCCACCATACAAGATTCTGTCATCCAAGAGTCTTGGATAGGTGCACTCGAGGCTTGCATGTTGGCTATGGCAAGCGGCAGGGGGACGTCCAGGCCATATGACACAGATCGCAAAGTGTTAGTGGGGCTTGTGGGAAGCCTATAAAGGGTATCGGCATCGCGATTAGCTGTCCCAGGACGATATTTGATGTTGCAATGAAGAGGGCAAGCTGAGAAACCCAACAATGTTCCAGAGCGCCCAGTTTCGCTGACTGCAGCTGTGATTGCCCACTTGACTGCAAGGAGTTTGAGTTTCATGGCACTATAATTTGACATGTTTCTCGGCCGCAAGCCCTGGCTAGCAAAGGCTATTGGTCGCCGTAACCTATCCTTCTCCTGTGACAGAACTGCCCCCAATCCTGCATGGCTTGCATCCGTCTCTAAGATAAAGGGACGACTGAAATCGGCATAACCTAGGACTGGCGCTTGAACAAGCCATTCTTTTAAGGCTCTGAATCCAGAAAAAGTTCTGAAGGCAAACCTGAATGTTACATTTAATGGCTACATTTAATGTTAACTATCCAATATTCAGATGTCTGTAATTGAAATGTATGCAAATTAGTGCATCATTAATGAGATATTGTTAAATTACATCCATAAACATATATTTTCAGAAAACCCATTTTTACCCTATTCGCCCATTCTATGTTGCCTATGGAGGCCAGTTTTAGGCCGCACATGCTAATTAGCAGGTTTAAAACTAAAAAATCAGCTAAGTAAATATGATATTCAGAATCAGCACCCAAAGAATTAGGCAAAAATACCCTCTTTACCAGTGTCTGTCGCAGTCTACAACAGGGCTGCATTTATGATTTAGGCTATTCAAAATTCCAAAATTATTTCACATAATGATTTGATCCATTATAGACAACTGTTCAATAATGAAACTTTAAATTGACTTACTTGATAACAGGCCATGTGTGTTTGTTTTTTTTTATTGAACGTAACCGACACTTAGCCTAGGCTAGACAGTTGTATAATGAACAAGTTATTGGACAGGAAAATAAGTCTATAAACATTTTTGGGTCCACAGCAGTCAGGTACACTCAGGACACTCAGGTACTTCTAGCCAGCTGCGCAAGGTGGGGGTATTTGTACTTCCAATCTTCCACCACAAAAGCTGATCACTGTCAGCTGGCAATGGTGGCTTCTTTTCATAAGTCATCATCTCTTGTAAGAGGTTGCTTTCGACGTCATTCACTCTTGTGTAGATGTCTCCAAACAGATCCCCCATTGGTTGTCTTTCCCCTGCTTGATTCCGAGCTGCATGGCTCCACGGGTTGCTCAAATCTGCCTTTTAGTGGCCATTTCCCTCAAACATGCTTGTTGCTTAGATGCCCTACAAATCACCCTTTATTCAAGTCTATAGGGAAAAAATACACATTTAATTGCATTACATTTAAATATCTCAAAAAGTATGAACTTCTCAACCAAGTTTGTACGTTAAGCGGTTCAAGCTGAATAGTGCGCACAAAATAGTTAAAAAGAATAATATAATAATAATAAGAAGAAGCCATCGGATTTCAATAGAGGGGATGCATCCCCTCTAATAATAATAATAATAAGCCACCGGATGTCAATAGAGGGGATGCATCCCCTCTAATAAAATAAATGAGATGTTTCGCAGAGCGGTACAAAATATGACCGCCGCCCAGTCCAGCACATTTTTTCCACAAAAATAAGTCACGCTGAAAGGCCTATATGATTCTAACTGTCTCACTAAATTGCACTAGCCACACTCAATTCTCACTGGTATCTGCTAGACCAGTGTTTCCCAAACTTTTTTTCTGGGGACCCACTTTTTAAAAACGACAGACCATCGCTACCCAATTCACTTCAGATCTAACATGCAACCACCAAATACTGCCCAAATTGTTGATGTTTTAGGCCCTGGCTTCTCAAACTTTTCTATGTTGGGCCCCTTCAAACCATTCTACAATGGATCAGTAAAGATCAGAAAAGATCAGTTTTAATGCGCATCCGAGAGTTTGGGGATCTTCTCGCATGCTATGAGTCACTCTCAGCATAATAAGTTGTTCCTCAATTTCTAAACAGAGATGTTAGTCTACGTTGTGTTGCAGACATTTGGATCCATACCACCGTGGACGTCGATTCCGATGTAAACATATGCAAATAACTCGTCGTTATATTGTAGCCTAATTGTGGAGGTTTCTTTATTTGGAATTTAAATCCGCATTTTTAAAATTGTGATTGTTTGTGCTAAGGCTGTATTGGTGTTGTGATAGGCTATGTTGTAAGACTGAAATGAATCAATATCAGAACAAGAGGCTTTTGCGCAATAGGTGAAGAATACAGAAAGATCAACGATAATGCGCCTTACTGTAGTGGAGTTCGTGAGACGGAAAAGGTCAGGAAAACAGCGTTTAAAATGTTCATTTAAAAGGTACCCTAATCTGATGCACTGTTGTGCATTTTAAATCAGAACTAAGGAGGAATGTGAGGAGGCTGCTAAAGAGTGCATCTACAATCAAAACTATCAATAGCATAATCCGGTCTATGGATGTTTGCTTCGTTGTTGACAGCGCGGTCTTTGAGATTTTAAATGACACATTTTAGTTTTTATTCGGCCAAGCTGAAGAGCTGGTATCTGGTATTGTTTGTGCAACTATACTACATGCAAAAATGCACAGATTGAGTTATGACAAAAAACATGACACCACTAGACTGTGGTAGTAAATGAACTAGATCCTAAAAGAATAGCTTCCCTGGCTGAATGGTAGGCTATAAGCTATTAGCCTACACAACATAAATTGTGACTATGCTGGCGACCCACATAAAATCTCCTGCGACCCAGTCTTTGGGAACCAATGTGCTAGACACCAAGTACCAAAACATGATTAGTTCATAGATTTCACATGTAAAATTCATTTTATACAACCCCACCCCCATCTTGCCTGTTCATAATTCTGAGAAATTCTTGAATTGTGTGCATGTGTGCGTGTACACGTTTATGTTTATGTGTGTGTGTGTGTGTGTGTGTGTGTGTGTGTGTGTGTGCGTGCGTGCTTGTGTGTTTGCCTGCGTATGTGTGTTTGTGCATGTGCATGCATGCGTACATATGTCTACTGTGTGAGTATGTGTCATACGTATTATTACTGTGAATGTATGTGTGTGCGTGTGTATCTGTTTATGCACATGTGTGCACATGGAATGGGTTAACATGACCCCTGGAGGCAAACATACGGAAAAAATTGGTCATCCTAGGCCCTACGGTTCTCAAGATATTCACAGAAAACTGTGTCTACCCTACCCTCCTTTCGGGGGGTCCAGTACAGCGGGGGGGCTACAGATCAAAACGAGAAATGATGGTTCCATGCTATCCATGTGGGGTTACATGCCCACCAAGTTTCGTGTACCCCGGTCTTTCAGTGTCCCGGGAATCCTTGTTGGTGTACGGTCACTAAATGTACACATAAATTATTTTATTGTAAGGCCCCCCATGAACAGATTGAAGAGCAGACCATGCACAGTCACTGCTCCACTCCCCTCCCGCCCACACACACATCTTCACTGTCATCACTCACATACATCATACATACAGTACTCTGCTTGCAATAGTAAGTCACTTCACCATACTTGCAGTACATGCCCCCCCCCCCTCCCCCCCAATACACAGCACATTGTCTCATGAGGAAGCTTCTCCAACACACATATTGCACACTGCCCTCTCCCCACATACACAGCACACTATCCCTTGTCATCCCCCCAACACACACACCAAGACCCCTGGCAGTTGGGTTAGCTCCTTGAGCCGTGGATCTGCCCAAGGTTTCTTCCTTTGTAAGGGAGTTTTTCCTTGCCCCTGTTGCTCTTGGGTGCTCCTTGTTGGTCCCCCCCCCCCCCCCAATCCCAATCCTCCCCCACCTTTCTTATGCAGCCCTTGCCACTTAATCTACTAAACCCTCTTCTACTGCACTTCCCCCCCCCCCTATAAATGCACAAATAGGCTAGTGACACCAGACATAATTTCACTGCATTTCTTACTTCCAGTAACTATATGCATGTGACTATAAACTTCCTTGTATCCTTGTATCCTTGTATGTACTTCTGATTTGTGCAAAAACATTTTTTTGAAAAAGTGCAGATACTGCTCTTAGCCTTTGTAGGGCAGAAGTGGTGTAAATAGAGAAAAGCAAGGGTCCTAATACTGATCCCTGAGGCACACCTGTGGTGAGGTCATGAGACTTAGATACCTGTCCCTGCCAAGACACGTTGAAAGAATGCCCTTTAAGGTAAGATTCAAACCAGTCAAGAGTTTTTCCAGAAATTCCCAGTTCAGATAGTATAGAAAGGAGAATGTCATGGTTAACAGCATCAAAGGCTGCAGATAAATCTAGTAGAATTATTACTGATGACTGAGCAGAGGACTTGCATAGGGTCTAGTACTTTTACTCATCTAATTTGCATATTATGACATCATAACATATTTAAGCAGTTTTCATTTATTTTTTGTCATTTCACCCACATAACAAATGAACAGGAAAACAATCACATGTAAACCAACAATAGTAAACTATTGTTATAACCACAAACCCTATGCTACTATACAATAAAGTAGCCAGGTCAAATCAGTTCCTATCGCAGGTGACTTTGTAGTTCTTCAGAGCCCTACTTCTACAACCCCTGCTGTCTGTATCATGTCCATTACGGACACTATTATCACTATTACCACTGGCACCTCCAGCTATGTTGGGCAGAGGGTCAAAATAAGCATGGTATGCTTAGTGGACACTGTTGCAAAGACGCACCTCCATTCACAGACGTACCGTTAATTACTGTCAATAGACAATCGATCATATTCTCCAAAAGGCAGATATTCTCCTTCAGAATTAGAATAGGTAAATAACAGACCCAAGACTTTATCACATGTGAACTTTTTTTCAACATTTGGTGTATTTCTGCTTCAATTTGTGCAAAACTGTGGCTCACATCACTTCCGCGTTATGGAGGATATGCACGTCTTTGTGTGTTTTTCGCGTACTTCCTGAAAACTTTTAGAAACAAACATGAGCTTGAATTGAAGCTCTGGATGTCTGCCAACTAGTGGTAAAGAGTACAATTGAGATTTTACATTGTACTCGGCTCTATCATCTGTTTTATTCAGTAATAACACTTGTCGCAATATTGCGACTTAAACTAATCTTAAACTGTTTACCATGTTGTTAGTCGCTTTGGTTAAAAATGGCATTTCACCTACATGCATAAACTTTTGTAGGTGTGTGTAACACCCCAAGTTAAACAATTTTCATTGTACACTGCATTAGCTACACCCAACAGGAAGTGAGGTCATTGGAATTTTGTGCTTTGTGAAATATAATCAATTTAGCCAGTCGTTTTGCATGATTGTGAATGTTTGGATTACATGTGCATGCTGAGAGGGATGCGCCTGTTGAGAGGGAGAGAGAGAGAGTGCACGGGGCAAGGACTCATTGAGAGTCTGTGTTGAGGTAGGCCTACTTCTATGCCTACTCTGGTAGAGTTGCATATACTAGCTACAATACAAGATATATTTAGCCTATTTATTTATGGACAACATAAGGCGGGAGGTGTGTGTTGCTATTAAATATCGAATGTTCTATCGAACATATTTTTTATTGATGTCATTACATGTCTATTGCGATACATATCGTTATCGTTTTATCGCCCAGCCCTAGTGGTGATATCCGTGGGTGCATCGCTTTCTGCCATGTCTAGATTGTGCATCACATGTGACAAAAGCATATTGTTTTCACAGATCCAGAATTTTTCTCCTCTGCAGATCTCATGGTGTTGTTGGCAAATTTGTATAAATTTGTATAAAAAGCATTGCTGTTAAAATGCATTGTAACGCTCATTATTGAAATGTGTAAAATATATTTGAATGCCTTATATTACTACGCTACTCTGTTGGCCAATAAACACCCTTACTCCCCTCTCACTGGTAACTTCATTAACTTCTCCAGCTGACTATTCACTACTATTTAGGCTACACAGCCATTCGCTGCAAGTCTCGCTGGTAACTTCGTTCATCCAACTGACTATTGGCAGTAGAGTATAGTGGTAAGAGGGTGCATTTGCAATCTCAGAGGGAGGTGGCGGCGCAAACATTTCATATCATGGAAATATTGAAATTTTGGATAATATCTCAGAATAATGACAAGTTATCTCAAAATATCAAAATGTTATCTCAAAATAATCAGATACTATCTGTAAATAATGAGATGTGAAAATAATGAGTTGTGACCGGCATTCTTTTTCTTTTACACGGCGGAAATGGGCTTCCATACATGTACTACATTTAGTTAAAGGAGCCTATTACCAACTGCTAATGATAATGACCATGCTAAAGGCCCATTCACACCAAAAACGATAACGATAACTATAAATAAATATCGTTCTCGTTAATATGAATGACGACGTTCACACATAAACTATAACGATAACGACATGAAGAACGATATCGTTGGGGATCACTTTCAGAGCGATTTTCACAACGATAAAATGCTAATAGCCAATCAGAACCCATCGAATTTTAGCCCTCACATTTATTAACACAATGAGAGACTTTGTTTATCGTTGTTCAGTGTGAACTCTTTTATCGTTATGGTTATAGTTATAGTTATCGTTATCGTTCTTGGTGTGAATGGGCCTTAACACTAGCTGAACTAACTGATACACAAAAACTTAAATGTCCTTTGGTGTGACAGAAAGAGCCCTATAAAATGCCATATCACGTCAACACATTTCCATATCACTATGGAAATACCATATCACGTCAACAATCCAGTTACAGTGTAATTAAATGCCTTACTTGAACATGGAAAAGGTTTCACCACAGAAAAAAATTACTTTACTTAATGCAACCCTTTCCTTCCTCACACAGGAGCCAAAAAAAAGGGGAATATTCCGGACAGTGGACAGTGGCAATGGCTTAACTACAGATGATATTGTTCAGAGAATAATTGAAAACAGGTAAGTGATGCCTCCCTACTGCTACACACCTCTCCATATGACGAAGATACCCAGAACATGCAATCTAATCACCCTTCATATTAAGAAAATACATGCAAATTGACAAAGCACAAAGTTTTTTTTTAAAGTCATTTTCATTGATTTGACAATGCATACGCAGCATTTGGAAAACGTGCATATCCACACAACACAACAGAAGTGTTTCTGGACAATATTTAAAAGTAATGGACACATCTGGACATGAGCAAATGAGCTCAAACGTAAGTGAATGCCATTAAGATATTAAAACCAACACAGTTACATTTGCCTTTTGTAACAGTAGGTGGCAGTGCAGGATAAAGAATAATGCAGTTCAACTAGCTTACTTAAATTAGAGGGAGAGGTAAACAAAGAAACTAGCAGGTAGCGTGATCAAAAGTGATCTGTGCATGTTATTAAATAAATTACAACAACCTTCCAGAATACTTGCTGTAGACATTTTTGGCCTCAAGTGTGCATGTAACATGCCCATTTAATTAATTTGCACTAAGCTGTATCCAGATGTGTTCATCACTTTTAAGTATCCTCTGGAATAGGGATGGGCATTCGATTACATTTTCTTAGTCGATCGTCGGGAGAATTAACGATCGACTATCGAATAATCATTAATATTTCTAGGCCTATATTAAATTTTAATTATTTATTTAACTTTTTATAAATTTAAAAATGCAATGAAAATACAAAAATTCAGCGTGTTTTTCCTCGATGAGATCTTTATCACAAGAAGAATAACTTGTGGCAGTTAAACTGGACGTTCGGTTAGGCTAAACTTGAAGATATTAAGTGCTGCGCTGCGTGCTCTAAAGCAGCGGAATGCGAGCCAGAGTTCAGATTAAACAGAAACCCTCGTTTGTTCCAAAATAATAAATTATAAAAAAGAATCATGTTAAACAATAACTTAACCAAAAACATAATAATGCTTAGAGCTGACGGGTTTTGTCAAAACATTCTCTCTCATTCTTTCTCAAAACTATCCAAGGCAGGGAGTCGAGAAAGAGGGTGAGAGATTAGCCTATAACAATTAATTAGGCTATTTAACAAAGACTCGTAAAAAAATAACTGCCGTAAATCCTCAAATTATGGCCGGGGTATTTTATTTACTTAGGCTGCGCAAAGCACAGGGCTTTATTTGGGGCAGACGTAGGCTATATTGAGCAGGCCTTTATTTCTATGTTCGTTTTGAGACATGCGTTTCGTTTGGAGCGCATACCGCTATCAAAAGCAGAAGATTTTCCGCTTGGTTTGGGATTTAATTTACTTTTGGACAGTTTGATTATATTGCTCAATGTTGGGACTGATGAGCACTGAAATCTGGGGGGTATTTGATTGCTCACTATTACATTTTGTGTAGTTGAAAGAGTCGAGATTTTCAGCCGCTGTTTATTGCGAGACAAGGCAGCAGCTTTCATTCATTCAAAAAGTGTGCTGTGCTGTAATGGAAATCTTATTGCGTAGCCAAGTAGCCTAAATTGAGTTTGAATTGCATGATTTACTTTATTAAATTCGTAGGCTGGAATGCCTCCAGTCGCGGCAACAATTGTGTTGTAGTAGCTTAGGCCTACTGCTTCAGCCTGCAAGCAGAAGGGTACGGCAAGCGACTGAGCTTGAGAGCGACGTGTTGGAGACCCATGGTGTAGGACAACGACTTTTCATTGACAACAAGGTATTAAACCAACCAACAATATAAAATATTAAGAGCTCTTATTTCATTGAGTTAAATCGAAACCATGTCTTCTATTGCTCGTGCACTGATAGCCCTACTGGTAGGCAATTATTGCATCGCAGTGTTTGCAGTGAACTAACGTTATCGTTTTTTAAACGATAAAATGGTCCCACGCCACACTTCACACTTCATAAATCAAAACGGAAGCTCGTAGATAACTGAGTAGCCTATATAGCGTCAAATATTATTAACCAATAAAAATATTAACCAAGTTGCTAGGTTACGGGGACGCTGGCGAGACGCCGCTCCGTCTGGCATCATGTTTTTGTTTGTTTTTATGCAATGTTCGTAATTTTTTGTATGTCATGTTTATTTTTTTGTATTGGTTTGTCTAGTTAAATGTTTTACCTATTTATTTACGTTATTTTTGATAGTTTTCATGTTATTCTTAGTCCTTTTTCCTGCTTCTAAGTCAGCTGATGTCGTTGACGTTTGTCTATTGGGAGCTTGCTATGGCTAGCTTTTGCCCTAGCTGGGCCTCTGACATCCTTCCATCCATCCGTAAGCGGTGCTGCACTTCACTGTCTGGTCGAGGGGATCTCTCAGGACAGCTGGACCTAGGCTACTCTGCGAAAGATCTGCCGTGGCTGAGCTGTTGCTGACCTGCGAGCTGCCATGCCAACTGCAAACTAACGTTAACGGTGAAGAGCTGTTAAAAGTCCACCGAATTGCGGATCTACACGATCGCCCACTACTTCAGACTGTGCTTCCAGTGATCTCCAGACTGAAGTCTACAAGGCCTAACGTTAATGTTATCTCCAGACTGCCAGTGAATTCACCGGGTTGGTCAGTTGCTAAAGAACTTTGTTGGCGTTGCATCGGTTGTGAAGACACAGCTCTGTGCGCAGTTTTCACGGGTCATCATTGCCCTTAGACATTTTCAGCTGGTTTGGAAATTGGACTAATTTTAATCACTTTTCCCCCTTTTTAAATTTATTTTCTTTTTCTTTTCTTTTTTTGTTTACTTTTTATTTGTTTATTTGTTTTGTTGTCTGTCTTAGCTGTATGTCTTGGTGTCACGGGTATGCTGGCGACTACGCCGCTCCGTCCGGCATTTTTTGTATTTGTTATTTTTTGAATGTATTTGTCATGTCTTGATGTCATGGGCACGTTGGCGACTACGCTACTCCATCTTTTGTCTTGTTGTTATGTGTCTTGTTTGTCGAGCGCTTTGGGTTGCACTCTGTGCATGTTAAATGTGCTTTAAAAATAAAACTTGACTTGACTTAAAATATTGTTCCCGGGTGGTATAATGTTTAATTGCTGCCACACAGTGATTCATTTAATTGCTTCAAGACTATGTAACGCAACCTGTATTAGTTTAATCGACAACAAATTAACGTGATCGACGAAATTCTTAATGATCAACTATCGATCGTCGATTAATTATGCCCATCCCTACTCTGGAAACACTTCCGTTGTGTTGCGTGAATGTGCATCGCGTTTCTATAATGGGTAGTGTTGTCTGAATTTACTGTGCGTTTTCTAAATGCTGTGCATGTGTTGTCAAATCGATGAAGAAGATGTTTTCTTAATATGCAGTCCGTCGCAGACATTGACTTATGCGCCTCCTCCGTTCTGGAACCAATCACCATAGATGAACAGTGAGACTGAAGGCACGCAACATAGCCTTCAGATCAGGTGATGCTTAGCCCTATAGCTCATCCAGGGCTAACAAGAGGGGCATCAAAAAGGCCAAGCACAACCACAAGCTAAGGGTCGAGGATCACTTTAACCCTTTCGTGTCCGTGCCGAACATTCCATTTTTGGTGCTGGATGACCTCACACAAAAACCTTATTTCTTGAGTATAATACATACCATCAATGGGATATACATACCATTGTAATCAGAAGGATCAGTTCTATGAAATTATGTAACATACATATGGTAATGTTGATATAGTCATGAACAGTCTTTGAAAATCCTCTCCAAATGTATATCCAACATTTGTCAAAATTTAATTTCATTCACATAAAAATGAATTTTCATAATATTTCTCTACAAGATGGAGAAAAATATAGTGTGTATAACATGTTCAGCAAGTTGTGTGCTATTTAACAAAAAAGACTGAATTGGAATATCTTTAACCTTTCAAAAGTTATGATAGATTTAGTGATCAGTGAAAAAATGCAGGAAATGGGATTTAGAATGTTGACAGAATTCACATTCTCTTTACCACCAACAACATAAAAGTATGCATAAAAACTAATAATGAAGTCACAATAGTTTAGATTTATTTGGTCTATAATAATAAACAATGAAGAAGTAGCCTAAACTATTGAAGCATTCTGAGTAACTCAAAATATTTAGAAGTATGAAAAGTCATTTTATTACACATGGCTTTAGATACCCTAAATCTGATTGACTGGCTGACACATTTCACCTAACTGCTGAAATGCAATAATGACATTTCTGACAGAATATGTGATTTCACATCATATTTTCTATAACTACATATTGTGTGGAGTAGAGTGCTATCGTCTATTTCAAGTCATGCCATCTTAAAAAATGTTGGCACAAACATGTCTGATGTTTGTCATTTAGAAGTTAAAAAATAGTTTGTTAAAATAGTTTGTTACAAACTGCCTTACCCTAGGAAAGGCAATGAGTTAATTACATTTCTCTTGTATTTCACTCATTATTCAGCTTTGATATGCTACACTGACTTGCCTAATATAATGCTTACCTAACAAGCAAATTGGTACTAGAAAACAAACTTACTTACAGGTTATATACTAACAGGTTTTTAAATGAAATTGTCAAATGAAAACAACTGACATCAAAAGCAAACAAGAATATTGCAAGCAGTTCAGAATAATGCAGCTAGCTAAAGTTACATGATGATGCACTAGCCCCAACTATGCCATAATGTTGACGCTGATTAGAAAGCATATTACTCTCAAATAACATGATTTTAGGACTACAATTAAGCAATAAGCCCCGAGAGGCCGTAGGTTACTCTGATTCTACAACAGCTAAGAGGTGTTGGTAGGCACGACACGCTAGCGGAGGGCCTAAAACCCCCCTTAGCTGTTGTAGAATCAGTATAACCTACGGACTCGAGTGGCTTATTGCTTTTCTAAAACTGCTGCTATAAATACCTGGCAAAGTTTCATAAAGTAAGAAAATGCAACTGTATTTGACAGGGGACAGACGTAGGTTGCTAGTGACAAAATATTAAAAACAACAATATATGAAAAAACAACTTTGCAGCTCCTGTGGCTGAGAGAGCTTGGTTGGATGAGAACAGCTTCAATGAGCTTAATTAGGCGATAGTAACGCGGCACATTTTATTGTCAGTAACAGAAATGGCGTTGTAACAAAGTTGAAGCAGCAATTCGTTAGTTTACCTGTTACTGAAAAAAGGTAGTAACGCTGTTTATTTGTAACGTTGTTATTACGATCACTGCCCACAAAACAACTGAAGTGTAACGCTATTTTGAGCCCTGTCATTGGTTTGAAAATTGTGATTTATTTTTATGTGGCTCCATGCCTGCTGCTACAAGCTATACGTCATTTTGCCATTTTATAATCCTGTAATTGTTTGTAATGCAAACAATAATCTTACTCAAAACTCCTCCGATTAACATAATTTTGCTACCAAACCAAAGTTTGAACTCATTTTCAGTTTTACATAACATTGGACATAAAAATATAGACATTTACACTGAGATTTTGATTTTGAGATCAAATGAAATTATTTTGCATGTGTGACCCCTAGGGGGCCTTTTAAAAAACAGTCACAGGTTGATAACCTGATAAATCTGAGTTTTAGATGTTACAAGCAGGCTATACCAATAAATGGAGAGAGAGGGACTGGAGTATTATAAAAGTAAAAACAGTTTATTTTGTTCTTCTTCTCAAGTTAGATGTACACATTAAAAACAGACAGGCCTCTGGGCAAAAAACTCAGGGATGGGGACAACAAAGTGCAAAATCAAGGTGTTTGAATAAATAGCACTCAATAAAGATTCAGCAAGTTTCAATAAGCAAACACAGAATATATAGGGCACATAACAGGTCACACGCACAAATCATTTATACTCAGCAATCCAGTGACCACACAAGATTGTTACCCCTCCAGAATATTGCAATAACCCAATGGCCTAGAATACAAACATTACATACAACATACAAACATGAAACATACAGCAACACACACAAGGGAGAGACTGATGGGCAACACGGTGGGCCTCCCTCCCACACACACGCTCACACACACAACTGAATACTAACAAACAGGGCACAGGAAAAACAGTGGCCAAGGTGGCGTACAACGGTCCTCCTGCAAAGAAAACATGGCTACGATATCATACAAGCAATTATATAGGTCAAATCAAAGCTATGCCTAATTTGCAGCCTATGCATCAATGAGCTTAAGCCGCAAAGATCTTCAATTGGGTATAAGCAGTCGGAACAGGGCAAGATGCTAAAGTAGCCTACATTACCAACCTGTTTGAACGCAGGCCGTGGCGTCGAGCCAGGAGCTTGTTTAGTTGTAATTATGTAGCGATCACTTTATGCCGTCTGGTTTTTACTCGTACATACACCTATACCTATAATACAGACGTGGTGAGTCAACACTGCTACATACATATGACCAAGCGTACACACAAGGGAGAAAGGAAGCCAGTGAACTTATATTCTCGGCACAACAAACAGCACTCAGCAAGTTTGTGGTGATCATACTCTAAACCGGTGACTGTAATATAGACAGAACGCGAATGAATGTGAATTCATTACGGCCAGTGCCTAAGGATAAAAAAGCTGAACGTTGCTCATGTGTAAAAGCAGGCAAGGAGCTGGACGTAACCACGGCACTGAGTAACCGCACAAACACCAGGCCAAGCCACAAAACAATGCAATAGTCTGAGTCAAATCAGATCCATGCCAACCATGTTTTTACAAGGAAGCTAAAATACATTCAAGCATGAGGAACTCACATCAACTTGTACAACCAACCAAGAGTCCAAGGAACCAAGAGTCTGGGTAGCGAAACACACTAGACATCGGAAGTTTGCTGGATTTAAAGGTGTAGCGCCAAGCGGCCACCACCTGATTCAATCAAGGCGCAATTCCCACTGCCTACGTCCTACCCGCTACACACGTAAATGTTGTTACTTACAGTTTTGTTTATTCACTTTCACTAGGCTCCAGTTTGAGGCTCGAAACCAGAAGAAGGAAGCCAAAGAAATGGCAGTGATTGAGGCCATGCGCCGCAAAGAAGAGGAAGAACAAACACAGAACGCAGTCCAGGCTGATGTACTTTAGTTGAATGTTTATGTTTCAACAAGACCAAGCCAGACCAGCACGAGGGAAACCAAGCCACAGACTCCACTATCAGTTGCTCAATATCTCAGCCTTTGGCAAACATCTATACTCCGTTGTAGTTCAGACATATGTGAGTGAGTGAGTCTTAGACCACCATTTAATTTAGTGTTTTAGTATGACCACATATATTTATTCTCACTGTCCTTATTACAATACAGCCATAAGATACAGCAAATATGTATACAGTATTAACAAGCACAAAAATATGACCTTTGTATTGGACAACCAATACATTTGTTGTGCATTTGTGCATTATTGACCAATCTAGCAAGGTAGAGACTGTTGAGGGAGCCAGCTGATTCTGGCCATGATACATTGGTGTCAGAACTGGGAAGAAGACGAATACCTCATCAATTAGCTACAGCTGGACAAGCTCATTGCTCAGGTACATTATGAAAGGCACAGCCATATGTTATATTCAAAGCGTCTTCACCTACATTTTTTGTGGGTGTTTTTAAGTACTGTTTACATATTTCCTGTATTTGGTTGTATTCTAATGAAGACAATGGCATAAATGTCGTCTTTGTGACGTTGATAAAGCAAAACATATACAACATAAACATATAAGGTGGCCTAACACTTGCATAATACTACACACCTCTTTAACTGTCCATGTTTTCAGGTAATTTTGTTTGAATAAATGTATAGATTTGAAATTTTTACATTTTATGACAAAGTTGAAGTTTTACTGTTATGTTTTCATGTAGAGTAGATGAATGTTTCTTATTATGCCTGAAACACTGACTCTAACCCAAAAAATATGAAATCACAAATTGTTGGGCGTTTGATACTCTTGTCTTGCAAAGGTTGTACTGCTTCTTTTATTATGATCTATGCGTAATAATAAAGAAATTGTATGTAATGTCTGATAAAAATGCAACAGGTACATAGTAAGGGAATGGAATAAAATCATAATGTTACTGGCAACATTGTTATTCGACAGTCACATTGTCATTTCCATGTCTTCGGACATTATTTCTGTTAGACTGGCAATATGCATAAGATATTACAGTACTGGACAGGGAATGGTTAATGAGTCAAGTCGAGTCAAGTCGGCTTTTATTGTCAATTTCTTTACATGCACTGGTCATACAAAGAATTTAAATTTCGTTTCTTACTTTCCCATGCAGACATAGGCATGCTTTAAATACAGACATAGACATACTATAGACATAGCCATAGACAATAAACATTAAATTAAAGTGCAAGACTGAAATATAGAACATGTATGTATCAAAATAGAAATATAGGACATATATATAAAAAAAATTAGAGGTAGTTGTGTTGTATATTTATATAGTCTTAACAGTTACATGAAGTTTAAACTTGTGCTTGTGTGACCTGTATATTTACATTGATATGCAGTAATTTCAAGTATATCAGGCTTGATGTGAAGCAGCAACATGTTAGGCTGCGCAGTCACAGTGCAGTTCCACAGGGCGGTGTTGGGGGGGGGTTAGGGTAGACAGGATCCTAGTTTCCTAGGTTCCTGGCTGGCTGGCTGGCTGGCTGGTGGGTGGGGGGGTGCTGTCAGTGATGGGAGAGTGGGTAGAGTGTTCAGCATCCTGATTGCTTGGTGGATGAAGCTACTTGCCAGTCTGGTGGTGCGGGAGCGGAGGTTCCTGTACCGCTTTCCAGAAGGCAGGAGGCTGAACAGTTCGTGTGCAGGGTGGGTTGTATCCTTGACAATCATTAGTGCTTTGCGGGTGAGGCGGGTGGTGTAAATGTCCTGCAGGGAGGGGAGTGGTGCTCCAATGATCCTCTTAGCTGTGTTAACAGTGCGCTGGAGGGTCTTCCTGTTCTGATCTGTGCAGCTTCCGCCCCACACTGTGATGCTGCTGGAGACGATGCTCTCGATGGTCCCTCTGTAGAATGTAGTCATGACAGGAGGTAATAGGAGGAGGAGACAAGAGTATAAGTAAGGTTGTTTTGTTAGGAGAATGAAGCCATACAGCTTTTCCGGACTATAAGTCAATCGGGAGTATAAGTTGCATCAGTCAAAAAATGCCTCATAGGGGGACTTACGGTATGGCGTTGTGGGGTGAGACATGCATTACAGAGCTCCCAGTGAACTTGTGAAATTATACTGTTTTAACATCACCCTAGTCTTAAATTTTTGGTTTTGTGGGATCATACATTTGCAAGATAATGTTTACTAGGCCTACGCTTTATGTTACTGCTGAAATGAGTGGCAAACAGAAATCCTCACAACAAACACTGTTGACACGGCAGGCTAGTCTTGCTAGCAAACCTTCAGCTACGGCGGAGGACAATGCTAGTGGCAAGGTGGAAGATATGGTATCCATGCCTCAAACTTGTGACTGAACTAGCTAAGCAGAGGTCTGTTCTAAAAGAGGACATCTCCATGGAGGCTATAACTTTGAGCGCTTGAACACTGCTGAAACAACTATAAAAACGCTGAAAGTAGCAAATCAGGAATTGTTAGATCGGGTGGATGATCTTGAAAACAGATCACATGTTCAGAATTGTGAACATTCCGGAGGGCAGTGAGAAAGGCAAAGATCCAGTAAAATTCATGGAAGAGCTACTTCAGCTACAGTGGGCAGTGCTTCGACTTGGCCAGCTTCACTCGCGGTCCGCGCGTGGGATCACGCGGTATCACGCGACTTTAATTTTTATTTTCCCAGTGAGACGCTGCAACAACCCAAACAACCGGTAAATGGCTCAAGTGAGCAGGTTGTCTCGTAAAAAGAAATGGAGCCTGGAAAACCCTACACAGACTTCACTACAGACTTTAGCAGACTGGTTTAGAATTCATTTAATAGCCAGAAATATGCCTACCCTGCCCTAATAAAGAAATATTTGGTTAACTGCGAGTGAATCCCGTTTGCAGCCGTAGAAGAAACGCAGGACAAATTAAACATTCTGGTTTTCTCCGAGTGCAACGATGATAGATAGACATCATTTGGACAAAATATAAAGCATATTAACTTCCGTTGCTCAGCCAAATGCCTTCCTGTTACGTCCTGTTATCACGGAGTTACAGGCGATAAACGATTTTTGATGGGCACAAGTTTACTTCATTAGCGGTTTATTTTTTTGATTATTAAGGAGTGTTTTTCATTTAAAGGTTTGACTTCGTGCTTATTCAGTAGAGCATTTAAAGCTCTTCCCAATCCCAGACGTTCACATTGCATGTTTGTTTGTAATGGATGCAACCGCGAGATAGGCTACGCATTTGACGGCAATGAGTTGTTAACGGACATGAACCAAGACATATAGCCCAGCAGCAATCTAGGGACTGTTCGTTATTTATTGAAGGGGCCACCGGAGGAATTTTGAGTACTTCAGTCAAAAGTTGCATGACCCTCCCTTGCCTGCTAGAAATTGTTCAATGACCCTCCGACAGAATTGTTAAAAAAGACATGACCTGTCTGTGGAATGTGTGAGGTCGAGTGTTTTCGCTGAGCCACATGAATTGGAGAGAGCTCATCGATCCATAACTCATAAACCAGTGCACAGGAAGCCTGCTAGAGCATTTATGGTGTGTTTTCGAAGCTTTCAATGAAAAGAAGCAGTGCTACGTTGGGCAAGGAAGCATGAGGTTCAGTTCCACGATACTAGCCTTTGGTTTTATCCCGAACTGAGTGCTATCTTGGCGAAAAAACTCAGGGCGTTCAACAAAGTTAAATAAGCGTTGTATGAGAAGGGAGTTCCGCCTGGTGTATCCAGCCCAACTGAGACATGTGAACTGCATGAATTATGTGAAAAAAAGTGAAAAAAAATTGGTCTGATTTTTTTCGTACTTTTCAGATTTTCTTAGTTTTCACATAAGGTCCGGGGTCAGGAAAAAAGACAGATTTTTGACAAATTTCAAAATCTGTCAAATATTGTCCAAATTATTTTTTAATTCACGTCTAGACATGTGAAATGCATGAACTATGAGAAAAAAAGTGAAAAAAAATTGGTCTGATTTTTTTCGTACTTTTCAGATTTTCTTAGTTTTCGCGGTCAGGATGAGAGACAGATTTTTTAACAAATTTAAAAGTCTGTTAGATATTGTCCAAATTATTTTTTATTTCACGTCTAGACATGTGAAATGCATGAACTATGGGAAAAAAAGTGAAAAAAAATTGGTCTAATTTTTTTTCGTACTTTTCAGATTTTCTTAGTTTTCACATAAGGTCCGGGGTCAGGAAAAAAGACAGATTTTTTAACAAATTTAAAAATCTGTTAGATATTGTCCAAATTATTTTTTATTTCAAGTCTAGACATGTGAAATGCATGAATTATGTGAAAAAAAGTGAAAAAAAATTGGTCTGATTTTTTTCGTACTTTTCAGATTTTCTTAGTTTTCGCGGTCAGGATGAGAGACAGATTTTTGACAAATTTCAAAATATGTCAGATATTGTCCAAATTATTTTTTAATTCACGTCTAGACATTTGAAATGCATGAACTATGGCAAAAAAACGTGAAAAAAAATTGGTGTGATTTTTTCGTACTTTTCAGATTTTCTTAGTTTTCACATAAGGTCCGGGGTCAGGAAAAAAGACAGATTTTTTAACAAATTTAAAAATCTGTTAGATATTGTCCAAATTATTTTTTATTTCAAGTCTAGACATGTGAAATGCATGAATTATGTGAAAAAAAGTGAAAAAAAATTGGTCTGATTTTTTTCGTACTTTTCAGATTTTCTTAGTTTTCACATAAGGTCCGGGGTCAGGAAAAAAGACAGATTTTTGACAAATTTCAAAATATGTCAGATATTGTCCAAATTATTTTTTAATTCACATCTAGACATGTGAAATGCATGAACTATGAGAAAAAAAGCGAAAAAAAAATTGTCTGATTTTTTTCATACTTTTCAGATTTTCTTAGTTTTTCGCGGTCAGGATGAGAGACAGATTTTTTAACAAATTTCAAAATATGTCAGATATTGTCCAAATTATTTTTTATTTCACTTCTAGACATGTGAAATGCATGAACTATGGCAAAAAAACGTGAAAAAAAATTGGTGTGATTTTTTCGTACTTTTCAGATTTTCTTAGTTTTCACATAAGGTCCGGGGTCAGGAAAAAAGACAGATTTTTGACAAATTTCAAAATCTGTCAAATATTGTCAAAATTATTTTTTAATTCACGTCTAGACATGTGAAATGCATGAACTATGAGAAAAAAAGTCAAAAAAAATTGGTCTGGTTTTTTTCATACTTTTCAGATTTTCTTAGTTTTTCGTGGTCAGGATGAGAGACAGATTTTTTAACAAATTTAAAAGTCTGTTAGATATTGTCCAAATTATTTTTTATTTCACGTCTAGACATGTGAAATGCATGAACTATGGGAAAAAAAGTGAAAAAAAATTGGTCTGATTTTTTTTGTACTTTTCAGATTTTCTTAGTTTTCGCGGTCAGGATGAGAGACAGATTTTTTAACAAATTTAAAAATCTGTTAGATATTGTCCAAATTATTTTTTATTTCAAGTCTAGACATGTGAAATGCATGAATTATGTGAAAAAAAGTGAAAAAAAATTGGTCTGATTTTTTTCGTACTTTTCAGATTTTCTTAGTTTTCACATAAGGTCCGGGGTCAGGAAAAAAGACAGATTTTTTAACAAATTTAAAAATCTGTTAGATATTGTCCAAATTATTTTTTATTTCAAGTCTAGACATGTGAAATGCATGAATTATGTGAAAAAAAGTGAAAAATAATTGGTCTGATTTTTTTCGTACTTTTCAGATTTTCTTAGTTTTCGCGGTCAGGATGAGAGACAGATTTTTTAACAAATTTAAAAGTCTGTTAGATATTGTCCAAATTATTTTTTATTTTACGTCTAGACATGTGAAATGCATGAACTATGGGAAAAAAAGTGAAAAAAAATTGGTCTAATTTTTTTTCGTACTTTTCAGATTTTCTTAGTTTTCACATAAGGTCCGGGGTCAGGAAAAAAGACAGATTTTTGACAAATTTCAAAATATGTCAGATATTGTCCAAATTATTTTTTAATTCACTTCTAGACATTTGAAATGCATGAACTATGGCAAAAAAACGTGAAAAAAAATTGGTGTGATTTTTTCGTACTTTTCAGATATTCTTAGTTTTCACATAAGGTCCGGGGTCAGGAAAAAAGACAGATTTTTGACAAATTTCAAAATATGTCACATATTGTCCAAATTATTTTTTAATTCACATCTAGACATGTGAAATGCATGAACTATGAGAAAAAAAGCGAAAAAAAAATTGTCTGATTTTTTTCATACTTTTCAGATTTTCTTAGTTTTTCGCGGTCAGGATGAGAGACAGATTTTTTAACAAATTTCAAAATATGTCAGATATTGTCCAAATTATTTTTTATTTCACTTCTAGACATGTGAAATGCATGAACTATGGCAAAAAAACGTGAAAAAAAATTGGTGTGATTTTTTCGTACTTTTCAGATTTTCTTAGTTTTCACATAAGGTCCAGGGTCAGGAAAAAAGACAGATTTTTGACAAATTTCAAAATCTGTCAAATATTGTCAAAATTATTTTTTAATTCACGTCTAGACATGTGAAATGCATGAACTATGAGAAAAAAAGTGAAAAAAAATTGGTCTGGTTTTTTTCATACTTTTCAGATTTTCTTAGTTTTTCGTGGTCAGGATGAGAGACAGATTTTTTAACAAATTTAAAAGTCTGTTAGATATTGTCCAAATTATTTTTTATTTCACGTCTAGACATGTGAAATGCATGAACTATGGGAAAAAAAGTGAAAAAAAATTGGTCTGATTTTTTTCGTACTTGTCAGATTTTCTTAGTTTTTCGTGGTCAGGATGAGAGACAGATTTTTTAACAAATTTAAAAGTCTGTTAGATATTGTCCAAATTATTTTTTATTTCACGTCTAGACATGTGAAATGCATGAACTATGGGAAAAAAAGTGAAAAAAAATTGGTCTGATTTTTTTCGTACTTGTCAGATTTTCTTAGTTTTCACATAAGGTCCGGGATATGGAAAAAAGACAGATTTTTTATACAAATTTCAAAATATGTCAGATATTGTCCAAATTATTTTTTAATTCACGTCTAGACATTTGAAATGCATGTACTATGGCAAAAAAGCGTGAAAAAAAACTGGTGTGATTTTTTCGTACTTTTCAGATATTCTTAGTTTTCACATAAGGTCCGGGATCAGGAAAAAAGACAGATTTTTGACAAATTTCAAAATATGTCAGATATTGTCCAAATTATTTTTTAATTCACGTCTAGACATGTGAAATGCATGAACTATGGCAAAAAAACGTGAAAAAAAATTGGTGTGATTTTTTCGTACTTTTCAGATTTTCTTAGTTTTCACATAAGGTCCGGGGTCAGGAAAAAAGACAGATTTTTGACAAATTTCAAAATCTGTCAAATATTGTCAAAATTATTTTTTAATTCACGTCTAGACATGTGAAATGCATGAACTATGAGAAAAAAAGTGAAAAAAAATTGGTCTGGTTTTTTTCATACTTTTCAGATTTTCTTAGTTTTTCGTGGTCAGGATGAGAGACAGATTTTTTAACAAATTTAAAAGTCTGTTAGATATTGTCCAAATTATTTTTTATTTCACGTCTAGACATGTGAAATGCATGAACTATGGGAAAAAAAGTGAAAAAAAATTGGTCTGATTTTTTTCGTACTTGTCAGATTTTCTTAGTTTTCACATAAGGTCCGGGGTCAGGAAAAAAGACAGATTTTTGACAAATTTCAAAATCTGTCAAATATTGTCCAAATTATTTTTTAATTCACGTCTAGACATGTGAAATGCATGAACTATGAGAAAAAAAGTGAAAAAAAATTGGTCTGATTTTTTTCGTACTTGTCAGATTTTCTTAGTTTTCACATAAGGTCCGGGATATGGAAAAAAGACAGATTTTTTATACAAATTTCAAAATATGTCAGATATTGTCCAAATTATTTTTTAATTCACGTCTAGACATTTGAAATGCATGAACTATGGCAAAAAAGCGTGAAAAAAAACTGGTGTGATTTTTTCGTACTTTTCAGATATTCTTAGTTTTCACATAAGGTCCGGGGTCAGGAAAAAAGACAGATTTTTGACAAATTTCAAAATATGTCAGATATTGTCCAAATTATTTTTTAATTCACGTCTAGACATGTGAAATGCATGAACTATGGCAAAAAAACGTGAAAAACAATTGGTGTGATTTTTTCGTACTTTTCAGATTTTCTTAGTTTTCACATAAGGTCCGGGGTCAGGAAAAAAGACAGATTTTTGACAAATTTCAAAATCTGTCAAATATTGTCAAAATTATTTTTTAATTCACGTCTAGACATGTGAAATGCATGAACTATGAGAAAAAAAGTGAAAAAAAAATTGTCTGATTTTTTTCATACTTTTCAGATTTTCTTAGTTTTTCGCGGTCAGGATGAGAGACAGATTTTTTAACAAATTTAAAAATCTGTGAGATATTGTCCAAATTATTTTTTATTTCACTTCTAGACATGTGAAATGCATGAACTATGGGAAAAAAGTGAAAAAAAATTGGTCTGATTTTTTTCGTACTTTTCAGATTTTCTTAGTTTTCACATAAGGTCCGGGGGTCAGGAAAAAAGACAGATTTTTGACAAATTTCAAAATATGTCAGATATTGTCCAAATTATTTTTTAATTCACGTCTAGACATGTGAAATGCATGAACTATGGGAAAAAAGTGAAAAAAAATTGGTCTGATTTTTTTCGTACTTGTCAGATTTTCTTAGTTTTCACATAAGGTCCGGGATCAGGAAAAAAGACAGATTTTTTAACAAATTTAAAAATCTGTTAGATATTGTCCAAATTATTTTTTATTTCAAGTCTAGACATGTGAAATGCATGAATTATGTGAAAAAAAGTGAAAAAAAATTGGTCTGATTTTTTTCGTACTTTTCAGATTTTCTTAGTTTTCACATAAGGTCCGGGGGTCAGGAAAAAAGACAGATTTTTGACAAATTTCAAAATCTGTCAAATATTGTCCAAATTATTTTTTAATTCACGTCTAGACATGTGAAATGCATGAACTATGAGAAAAAAAGGGAAAAAAAATTGGTCTGATTTTTTTCGTACTTTTCAGATTTTCTTAGTTTTCGCGGTCAGGATGAGAGACAGATTTTTTAACAAATTTAAAAGTCTGTTAGATATTGTCCAAATTATTTTTTATTTCACGTCTAGACATGTGAAATGCATGAACTATGGCAAAAAAACGTGAAAAAAAATTGGTGTGATTTTTTCGTACTTTTCAGATTTTCTTAGTTTTCACATAAGGTCCAGGGTCAGGAAAAAAGACAGATTTTTGACAAATTTCAAAATCTGTCAAATATTGTCAAAATTATTTTTTAATTCACGTCTAGACATGTGAAATGCATGAACTATGAGAAAAAAAGTGAAAAAAAATTGGTCTGGTTTTTTTCATACTTTTCAGATTTTCTTAGTTTTTCGTGGTCAGGATGAGAGACAGATTTTTTAACAAATTTAAAAGTCTGTTAGATATTGTCCAAATTATTTTTTATTTCACGTCTAGACATGTGAAATGCATGAACTATGGGAAAAAAAGTGAAAAAAAATTGGTCTGATTTTTTTCGTACTTGTCAGATTTTCTTAGTTTTTCGTGGTCAGGATGAGAGACAGATTTTTTAACAAATTTAAAAGTCTGTTAGATATTGTCCAAATTATTTTTTATTTCACGTCTAGACATGTGAAATGCATGAACTATGGGAAAAAAAGTGAAAAAAAATTGGTCTGATTTTTTTCGTACTTGTCAGATTTTCTTAGTTTTCACATAAGGTCCGGGATATGGAAAAAAGACAGATTTTTTATACAAATTTCAAAATATGTCAGATATTGTCCAAATTATTTTTTAATTCACGTCTAGACATTTGAAATGCATGTACTATGGCAAAAAAGCGTGAAAAAAAACTGGTGTGATTTTTTCGTACTTTTCAGATATTCTTAGTTTTCACATAAGGTCCGGGATCAGGAAAAAAGACAGATTTTTGACAAATTTCAAAATATGTCAGATATTGTCCAAATTATTTTTTAATTCACGTCTAGACATGTGAAATGCATGAACTATGGCAAAAAAACGTGAAAAAAAATTGGTGTGATTTTTTCGTACTTTTCAGATTTTCTTAGTTTTCACATAAGGTCCGGGGTCAGGAAAAAAGACAGATTTTTGACAAATTTCAAAATCTGTCAAATATTGTCAAAATTATTTTTTAATTCACGTCTAGACATGTGAAATGCATGAACTATGAGAAAAAAAGTGAAAAAAAAATTGTCTGATTTTTTTCATACTTTTCAGATTTTCTTAGTTTTTCGCGGTCAGGATGAGAGACAGATTTTTTAACAAATTTAAAAATCTGTGAGATATTGTCCAAATTATTTTTTATTTCACTTCTAGACATGTGAAATGCATGAACTATGGGAAAAAAGTGAAAAAAAATTGGTCTGATTTTTTTCGTACTTTTCAGATTTTCTTAGTTTTCACATAAGGTCCGGGGGTCAGGAAAAAAGACAGATTTTTGACAAATTTCAAAATATGTCAGATATTGTCCAAATTATTTTTTAATTCACGTCTAGACATGTGAAATGCATGAACTATGGGAAAAAAGTGAAAAAAAATTGGTCTGATTTTTTTCGTACTTTTCAGATTTTCTTAGTTTTCGCGGTCAGGATGAGAGACAGATTTTTTAACAGATTTAAAAGTCTGTTAGATATTGTCCAAATTATTTTTTATTTCACGTCTAGACATGTGAAATGCATGAACTATGGGAAAAAAAGTGAAAAAAAATTGGTCTGATTTTTTTCGTACTTGTCAGATTTTCTTAGTTTTCACATAAGGTCCGGGATATGGAAAAAAGACAGATTTTTTATACAAATTTCAAAATATGTCAGATATTGTCCAAATTATTTTTTAATTCACGTCTAGACATTTGAAATGCATGAACTATGGCAAAAAAGCGTGAAAAAAAATTGGTGTGATTTTTTCGTACTTTTCAGATATTCTTAGTTTTCACATAAGGTCCGGGGTCAGGAAAAAAGACAGATTTTTGACAAATTTCAAAATATGTCAGATATTGTCCAAATTATTTTTTAATTCACGTCTAGACATGTGAAATGCATGAACTATGGCAAAAAAACGTGAAAAAAAATTGGTGTGATTTTTTCGTACTTTTCAGATTTTCTTAGTTTTCACATAAGGTCCGGGGTCAGGAAAAAAGACAGATTTTTGACAAATTTCAAAATCTGTCAAATATTGTCCAAATTATTTTTTAAGTCACGTCTAGACATGTGAAATGCATGAACTATGAGAAAAAAAGTGAAAAAAAATTGGTCTGATTTTTTTCGTACTTTTCAGATTTTCTTAGTTTTCGCGGTCAGGATGAGAGACAGATTTTTTAACAAATTTAAAAGTCTGTTAGATATTGTCCAAATTATTTTTTATTTCACGTCTAGACATGTGAAATGCATGAACTATGGGAAAAAAAGTGAAAAAAAATTGGTCTAATTTTTTTTCGTACTTTTCAGATTTTCTTAGTTTTCACATAAGGTCCGGGGTCAGGAAAAAAGACAGATTTTTGACAAATTTCAAAATATGTCAGATATTGTCCAAATTATTTTTTAATTCATGTCTAGACATGTGAAATGCATGAACTATGGCAAAAAAACGTGAAAAAAAATTGGTGTGATTTTTTCGTACTTTTCAGATTTTCTTAGTTTTCACATAAGGTCCGGGGTCAGGAAAAAAGACAGATTTTTGACAAATTTCAAAATTTGTCAGATATTGTCCAAATTATTTTTTAATTCACGTCTAGACATGTGAAATGCATGAACTATGAGAAAAAAAGTGAAAAAAAATTGGTCTGGTTTTTTTCATACTTTTCAGATTTTCTTAGTTTTTCGTGGTCAGGATGAGAGACAGATTTTTTAACAAATTTAAAAGTCTGTTAGATATTGTCCAAATTATTTTTTATTTCACGTCTAGACATGTGAAATGCATGAACTATGGGAAAAAAAGTGAAAAAAAATTGGTCTGATTTTTTTCGTACTTGTCAGATTTTCTTAGTTTTCACATAAGGTCCGGGGTCAGGAAAAAAGACAGATTTTTGACAAATTTCAAAATATGTCAGATATTGTCCAAATTATTTTTTAATTCACGTCTAGACATGTGAAATGCATGAACTATGGCAAAAAAACGTGAAAAAAAATTGGTGTGATTTTTTCGTACTTTTCAGATTTTCTTAGTTTTCACATAAGGTCCGGGGTCAGGAAAAAAGACAGATTTTTGACAAATTTCAAAATATGTCAGATATTGTCCAAATTATTTTTTAATTCACGTCTAGACATGTGAAATGCATGAACTATGGCAAAAAAACGTGAAAAAAAATTGGTGTGATTTTTTCGTACTTTTCAGATTTTCTTAGTTTTCACATAAGGTCCGGGGTCAGGAAAAAAGACAGATTTTTGACAAATTTCAAAATCTGTCAAATATTGTCAAAATTATTTTTTAAGTCACGTCTAGACATGTGAAATGCATGAACTATGAGAAAAAAAGTGAAAAAAAATTGGTCTGATTTTTTTCGTACTTTTCAGATTTTCTTAGTTTTCGCGGTCAGGATGAGAGACAGATTTTTTAACAAATTTAAAAATCTGTGAGATATTGTCCAAATTATTTTTTATTTCACTTCTAGACATGTGAAATGCATGAACTATGGGAAAAAAGTGAAAAAAAATTGGTCTGATTTTTTTCGTACTTTTCAGATTTTCTTAGTTTTCACATAAGGTCCGGGGTCAGGAAAAAAGACAGATTTTTGACAAATTTCAAAATATGTCAGATATTGTCCAAATTATTTTTTAATTCATGTCTAGACATGTGAAATGCATGAACTATGGCAAAAAAACGTGAAAAAAAATTGGTGTGATTTTTTCGTACTTTTCAGATTTTCTTAGTTTTCACATAAGGTCCGGGGGTCAGGAAAAAAGACAGATTTTTGACAAATTTCAAAATTTGTCAGATATTGTCCAAATTATTTTTTAATTCACGTCTAGACATGTGAAATGCATGAACTATGAGAAAAAAAGTGAAAAAAAATTGGTCTGGTTTTTTTCATACTTTTCAGATTTTCTTAGTTTTTCGTGGTCAGGATGAGAGACAGATTTTTTAACAAATTTAAAAGTCTGTTAGATATTGTCCAAATTATTTTTTATTTCACGTCTAGACATGTGAAATGCATGAACTATGGGAAAAAAAGTGAAAAAAAATTGGTCTGATTTTTTTCGTACTTGTCAGATTTTCTTAGTTTTCACATAAGGTCCGGGGTCAGGAAAAAAGACAGATTTTTGACAAATTTCAAAATCTGTCAAATATTGTCCAAATTATTTTTTAATTCACGTCTAGACATGTGAAATGCATGAACTATGAGAAAAAAAGTGAAAAAAAATTGGTCTGATTTTTTTCGTACTTGTCAGATTTTCTTAGTTTTCACATAAGGTCCGGGATATGGAAAAAAGACAGATTTTTTATACAAATTTCAAAATATGTCAGATATTGTCCAAATTATTTTTTAATTCACGTCTAGACATTTGAAATGCATGAACTATGGCAAAAAAGCGTGAAAAAAAACTGGTGTGATTTTTTCGTACTTTTCAGATATTCTTAGTTTTCACATAAGGTCCGGGGTCAGGAAAAAAGACAGATTTTTGACAAATTTCAAAATATGTCAGATATTGTCCAAATTATTTTTTAATTCACGTCTAGACATGTGAAATGCATGAACTATGGCAAAAAAACGTGAAAAACAATTGGTGTGATTTTTTCGTACTTTTCAGATTTTCTTAGTTTTCACATAAGGTCCGGGGTCAGGAAAAAAGACAGATTTTTGACAAATTTCAAAATCTGTCAAATATTGTCAAAATTATTTTTTAATTCACGTCTAGACATGTGAAATGCATGAACTATGAGAAAAAAAGTGAAAAAAAAATTGTCTGATTTTTTTCATACTTTTCAGATTTTCTTAGTTTTTCGCGGTCAGGATGAGAGACAGATTTTTTAACAAATTTAAAAATCTGTGAGATATTGTCCAAATTATTTTTTATTTCACTTCTAGACATGTGAAATGCATGAACTATGGGAAAAAAGTGAAAAAAAATTGGTCTGATTTTTTTCGTACTTTTCAGATTTTCTTAGTTTTCACATAAGGTCCGGGGGTCAGGAAAAAAGACAGATTTTTGACAAATTTCAAAATATGTCAGATATTGTCCAAATTATTTTTTAATTCACGTCTAGACATGTGAAATGCATGAACTATGGGAAAAAAGTGAAAAAAAATTGGTCTGATTTTTTTCGTACTTGTCAGATTTTCTTAGTTTTCACATAAGGTCCGGGATCAGGAAAAAAGACAGATTTTTTAACAAATTTAAAAATCTGTTAGATATTGTCCAAATTATTTTTTATTTCAAGTCTAGACATGTGAAATGCATGAATTATGTGAAAAAAAGTGAAAAAAAATTGGTCTGATTTTTTTCGTACTTTTCAGATTTTCTTAGTTTTCACATAAGGTCCGGGGGTCAGGAAAAAAGACAGATTTTTGACAAATTTCAAAATCTGTCAAATATTGTCCAAATTATTTTTTAATTCACGTCTAGACATGTGAAATGCATGAACTATGAGAAAAAAAGGGAAAAAAAATTGGTCTGATTTTTTTCGTACTTTTCAGATTTTCTTAGTTTTCGCGGTCAGGATGAGAGACAGATTTTTTAACAAATTTAAAAGTCTGTTAGATATTGTCCAAATTATTTTTTATTTCACGTCTAGACATGTGAAATGCATGAACTATGGCAAAAAAACGTGAAAAAAAATTGGTGTGATTTTTTCGTACTTTTCAGATTTTCTTAGTTTTCACATAAGGTCCAGGGTCAGGAAAAAAGACAGATTTTTGACAAATTTCAAAATCTGTCAAATATTGTCAAAATTATTTTTTAATTCACGTCTAGACATGTGAAATGCATGAACTATGAGAAAAAAAGTGAAAAAAAATTGGTCTGGTTTTTTTCATACTTTTCAGATTTTCTTAGTTTTTCGTGGTCAGGATGAGAGACAGATTTTTTAACAAATTTAAAAGTCTGTTAGATATTGTCCAAATTATTTTTTATTTCACGTCTAGACATGTGAAATGCATGAACTATGGGAAAAAAAGTGAAAAAAAATTGGTCTGATTTTTTTCGTACTTGTCAGATTTTCTTAGTTTTTCGTGGTCAGGATGAGAGACAGATTTTTTAACAAATTTAAAAGTCTGTTAGATATTGTCCAAATTATTTTTTATTTCACGTCTAGACATGTGAAATGCATGAACTATGGGAAAAAAAGTGAAAAAAAATTGGTCTGATTTTTTTCGTACTTGTCAGATTTTCTTAGTTTTCACATAAGGTCCGGGATATGGAAAAAAGACAGATTTTTTATACAAATTTCAAAATATGTCAGATATTGTCCAAATTATTTTTTAATTCACGTCTAGACATTTGAAATGCATGTACTATGGCAAAAAAGCGTGAAAAAAAACTGGTGTGATTTTTTCGTACTTTTCAGATATTCTTAGTTTTCACATAAGGTCCGGGATCAGGAAAAAAGACAGATTTTTGACAAATTTCAAAATATGTCAGATATTGTCCAAATTATTTTTTAATTCACGTCTAGACATGTGAAATGCATGAACTATGGCAAAAAAACGTGAAAAAAAATTGGTGTGATTTTTTCGTACTTTTCAGATTTTCTTAGTTTTCACATAAGGTCCGGGGTCAGGAAAAAAGACAGATTTTTGACAAATTTCAAAATCTGTCAAATATTGTCAAAATTATTTTTTAATTCACGTCTAGACATGTGAAATGCATGAACTATGAGAAAAAAAGTGAAAAAAAAATTGTCTGATTTTTTTCATACTTTTCAGATTTTCTTAGTTTTTCGCGGTCAGGATGAGAGACAGATTTTTTAACAAATTTAAAAATCTGTGAGATATTGTCCAAATTATTTTTTATTTCACTTCTAGACATGTGAAATGCATGAACTATGGGAAAAAAGTGAAAAAAAATTGGTCTGATTTTTTTCGTACTTTTCAGATTTTCTTAGTTTTCACATAAGGTCCGGGGGTCAGGAAAAAAGACAGATTTTTGACAAATTTCAAAATATGTCAGATATTGTCCAAATTATTTTTTAATTCACGTCTAGACATGTGAAATGCATGAACTATGGGAAAAAAGTGAAAAAAAATTGGTCTGATTTTTTTCGTACTTTTCAGATTTTCTTAGTTTTCGCGGTCAGGATGAGAGACAGATTTTTTAACAGATTTAAAAGTCTGTTAGATATTGTCCAAATTATTTTTTATTTCACGTCTAGACATGTGAAATGCATGAACTATGGGAAAAAAAGTGAAAAAAAATTGGTCTGATTTTTTTCGTACTTGTCAGATTTTCTTAGTTTTCACATAAGGTCCGGGATATGGAAAAAAGACAGATTTTTTATACAAATTTCAAAATATGTCAGATATTGTCCAAATTATTTTTTAATTCACGTCTAGACATTTGAAATGCATGAACTATGGCAAAAAAGCGTGAAAAAAAATTGGTGTGATTTTTTCGTACTTTTCAGATATTCTTAGTTTTCACATAAGGTCCGGGGTCAGGAAAAAAGACAGATTTTTGACAAATTTCAAAATATGTCAGATATTGTCCAAATTATTTTTTAATTCACGTCTAGACATGTGAAATGCATGAACTATGGCAAAAAAACGTGAAAAAAAATTGGTGTGATTTTTTCGTACTTTTCAGATTTTCTTAGTTTTCACATAAGGTCCGGGGTCAGGAAAAAAGACAGATTTTTGACAAATTTCAAAATCTGTCAAATATTGTCAAAATTATTTTTTAAGTCACGTCTAGACATGTGAAATGCATGAACTATGAGAAAAAAAGTGAAAAAAAATTGGTCTGATTTTTTTCGTACTTTTCAGATTTTCTTAGTTTTCGCGGTCAGGATGAGAGACAGATTTTTTAACAAATTTAAAAGTCTGTTAGATATTGTCCAAATTATTTTTTATTTCACGTCTAGACATGTGAAATGCATGAACTATGGGAAAAAAAGTGAAAAAAAATTGGTCTAATTTTTTTTCGTACTTTTCAGATTTTCTTAGTTTTCACATAAGGTCCGGGGTCAGGAAAAAAGACAGATTTTTTTTACAAATTTCAAAATATGTCAGATATTGTCCAAATTATTTTTTAATTCACGTCTAGACATCTGAAATGCATGAACTATGGCAAAAAAACGTGAAAAAAAATTGGTGTGATTTTTTCGTACTTTTCAGATATTCTTAGTTTTCACATAAGGTCCGGGGTCAGGAAAAAAGACAGATTTTTGACAAATTTCAAAATATGTCAGATATTGTCCAAATTATTTTTTAATTCACGTCTAGACATGTGAAATGCATGAACTATGGCAAAAAAACGTGAAAAAAAATTGGTGTGATTTTTTCGTACTTTTCAGATTTTCTTAGTTTTCACATAAGGTCCGGGGTCAGGAAAAAAGACAGATTTTTGACAAATTTCAAAATCTGTCAAATATTGTCCAAATTATTTTTTAATTTAAGTCTAGACATGTGAAATGCATGAACTATGAGAAAAAAAGTGAAAAAAAATTGGTCTGATTTTTTTCGTACTTTTCAGATTTTCTTAGTTTTCGCGGTCAGGATGAGAGACAGATTTTTTAACAAATTTAAAAGTCTGTTAGATATTGTCCAAATTATTTTTTATTTCACGTCTAGACATGTGAAATGCATGAACTATGGGAAAAAAAGTGAAAAAAAATTGGTCTAATTTTTTTTCGTACTTTTCAGATTTTCTTAGTTTTCACATAAGGTCCGGGGTCAGGAAAAAAGACAGATTTTTGACAAATTTCAAAATATGTCAGATATTGTCCAAATTATTTTTTAATTCATGTCTAGACATGTGAAATGCATGAACTATGGCAAAAAAACGTGAAAAAAAATTGGTGTGATTTTTTCGTACTTTTCAGATTTTCTTAGTTTTCACATAAGGTCCGGGGTCAGGAAAAAAGACAGATTTTTGACAAATTTCAAAATTTGTCAGATATTGTCCAAATTATTTTTTAATTCACGTCTAGACATGTGAAATGCATGAACTATGAGAAAAAAAGTGAAAAAAAATTGGTCTGGTTTTTTTCATACTTTTCAGATTTTCTTAGTTTTTCGTGGTCAGGATGAGAGACAGATTTTTTAACAAATTTAAAAGTCTGTTAGATATTGTCCAAATTATTTTTTATTTCACGTCTAGACATGTGAAATGCATGAACTATGGGAAAAAAAGTGAAAAAAAATTGGTCTGATTTTTTTCGTACTTGTCAGATTTTCTTAGTTTTCACATAAGGTCCGGGGTCAGGAAAAAAGACAGATTTTTGACAAATTTCAAAATATGTCAGATATTGTCCAAATTATTTTTTAATTCACGTCTAGACATGTGAAATGCATGAACTATGGCAAAAAAACGTGAAAAAAAATTGGTGTGATTTTTTCGTACTTTTCAGATTTTCTTAGTTTTCACATAAGGTCCGGGGTCAGGAAAAAAGACAGATTTTTGACAAATTTCAAAATATGTCAGATATTGTCCAAATTATTTTTTAATTCACGTCTAGACATGTGAAATGCATGAACTATGGCAAAAAAACGTGAAAAAAAATTGGTGTGATTTTTTCGTACTTTTCAGATTTTCTTAGTTTTCACATAAGGTCCGGGGTCAGGAAAAAAGACAGATTTTTGACAAATTTCAAAATCTGTCAAATATTGTCAAAATTATTTTTTAAGTCACGTCTAGACATGTGAAATGCATGAACTATGAGAAAAAAAGTGAAAAAAAATTGGTCTGATTTTTTTCGTACTTTTCAGATTTTCTTAGTTTTCGCGGTCAGGATGAGAGACAGATTTTTTAACAAATTTAAAAGTCTGTTAGATATTGTCCAAATTATTTTTTATTTCACGTCTAGACATGTGAAATGCATGAACTATGGGAAAAAAAGTGAAAAAAAATTGGTCTAATTTTTTTTCGTACTTTTCAGATTTTCTTAGTTTTCACATAAGGTCCGGGGTCAGGAAAAAAGACAGATTTTTTTTACAAATTTCAAAATATGTCAGATATTGTCCAAATTATTTTTTAATTCACGTCTAGACATCTGAAATGCATGAACTATGGCAAAAAAACGTGAAAAAAAATTGGTGTGATTTTTTCGTACTTTTCAGATATTCTTAGTTTTCACATAAGGTCCGGGGTCAGGAAAAAAGACAGATTTTTGACAAATTTCAAAATATGTCAGATATTGTCCAAATTATTTTTTAATTCACGTCTAGACATGTGAAATGCATGAACTATGGCAAAAAAACGTGAAAAAAAATTGGTGTGATTTTTTCGTACTTTTCAGATTTTCTTAGTTTTCACATAAGGTCCGGGGTCAGGAAAAAAGACAGATTTTTGACAAATTTCAAAATCTGTCAAATATTGTCCAAATTATTTTTTAATTTAAGTCTAGACATGTGAAATGCATGAACTATGAGAAAAAAAGTGAAAAAAAATTGGTCTGATTTTTTTCGTACTTTTCAGATTTTCTTAGTTTTCGCGGTCAGGATGAGAGACAGATTTTTTAACAAATTTAAAAGTCTGTTAGATATTGTCCAAATTATTTTTTATTTCACGTCTAGACATGTGAAATGCATGAACTATGGGAAAAAAAGTGAAAAAAAATTGGTCTAATTTTTTTTCGTACTTTTCAGATTTTCTTAGTTTTCACATAAGGTCCGGGGTCAGGAAAAAAGACAGATTTTTGACAAATTTCAAAATATGTCAGATATTGTCCAAATTATTTTTTAATTCATGTCTAGACATGTGAAATGCATGAACTATGGCAAAAAAACGTGAAAAAAAATTGGTGTGATTTTTTCGTACTTTTCAGATTTTCTTAGTTTTCACATAAGGTCCGGGGTCAGGAAAAAAGACAGATTTTTGACAAATTTCAAAATTTGTCAGATATTGTCCAAATTATTTTTTAATTCACGTCTAGACATGTGAAATGCATGAACTATGAGAAAAAAAGTGAAAAAAAATTGGTCTGGTTTTTTTCATACTTTTCAGATTTTCTTAGTTTTTCGTGGTCAGGATGAGAGACAGATTTTTTAACAAATTTAAAAGTCTGTTAGATATTGTCCAAATTATTTTTTATTTCACGTCTAGACATGTGAAATGCATGAACTATGGGAAAAAAAGTGAAAAAAAATTGGTCTGATTTTTTTCGTACTTGTCAGATTTTCTTAGTTTTCACATAAGGTCCGGGGTCAGGAAAAAAGACAGATTTTTGACAAATTTCAAAATATGTCAGATATTGTCCAAATTATTTTTTAATTCACGTCTAGACATGTGAAATGCATGAACTATGGCAAAAAAACGTGAAAAAAAATTGGTGTGATTTTTTCGTACTTTTCAGATTTTCTTAGTTTTCACATAAGGTCCGGGGTCAGGAAAAAAGACAGATTTTTGACAAATTTCAAAATATGTCAGATATTGTCCAAATTATTTTTTAATTCACGTCTAGACATGTGAAATGCATGAACTATGGCAAAAAAACGTGAAAAAAAATTGGTGTGATTTTTTCGTACTTTTCAGATTTTCTTAGTTTTCACATAAGGTCCGGGGTCAGGAAAAAAGACAGATTTTTGACAAATTTCAAAATCTGTCAAATATTGTCAAAATTATTTTTTAAGTCACGTCTAGACATGTGAAATGCATGAACTATGAGAAAAAAAGTGAAAAAAAATTGGTCTGATTTTTTTCGTACTTTTCAGATTTTCTTAGTTTTCGCGGTCAGGATGAGAGACAGATTTTTTAACAAATTTAAAAGTCTGTTAGATATTGTCCAAATTATTTTTTATTTCACGTCTAGACATGTGAAATGCATGAACTATGGGAAAAAAAGTGAAAAAAAATTGGTCTAATTTTTTTTCGTACTTTTCAGATTTTCTTAGTTTTCACATAAGGTCCGGGGTCAGGAAAAAAGACAGATTTTTTTTACAAATTTCAAAATATGTCAGATATTGTCCAAATAATTTTTTAATTCACGTCTAGACATCTGAAATGCATGAACTATGGCAAAAAAACGTGAAAAAAAATTGGTGTGATTTTTTCGTACTTTTCAGATATTCTTAGTTTTCACATAAGGTCCGGGGTCAGGAAAAAAGACAGATTTTTGACAAATTTCAAAATATGTCAGATATTGTCCAAATTATTTTTTAATTCACGTCTAGACATGTGAAATGCATGAACTATGGCAAAAAAACGTGAAAAAAAATTGATGTGATTTTTTCGTACTTTTCAGATTTTCTTAGTTTTCACATAAGGTCCGGGGTCAGGAAAAAAGACAGATTTTTGACAAATTTCAAAATCTGTCAAATATTGTCCAAATTATTTTTTAATTTAAGTCTAGACATGTGAAATGCATGAACTATGAGAAAAAAAGTGAAAAAAAATTGGTCTGATTTTTTTCGTACTTTTCAGATTTTCTTAGTTTTCGCGGTCAGGATGAGAGACAGATTTTTTAACAAATTTAAAAGTCTGTTAGATATTGTCCAAATTATTTTTTATTTCACGTCTAGACATGTGAAATGCATGAACTATGGGAAAAAAAGTGAAAAAAAATTGGTCTAATTTTTTTTCGTACTTTTCAGATTTTCTTAGTTTTCACATAAGGTCCGGGGTCAGGAAAAAAGACAGATTTTTGACAAATTTCAAAATATGTCAGATATTGTCCAAATTATTTTTTAATTCACGTCTAGACATCTGAAATGCATGAACTATGAGAAAAAAAGTGAAAAAAAATTGGTCTGGTTTTTTTCATACTTTTCAGATTTTCTTAGTTTTTCGTGGTCAGGATGAGAGACAGATTTTTTAACAGATTTAAAAGTCTGTTAGATATTGTCCAAATTATTTTTTATTTCACGTCTAGACATGTGAAATGCATGAACTATGGGAAAAAAGTGAAAAAAAATTGGTCTGATTTTTTTCTTACTTTTCAGATTTTCTTAGTTTTCACATAAGGTCCGGGGTCAGGAAAAAAGACAGATTTTTTTTACAAATTTCAAAATATGTCAGATATTGTCCAAATTATTTTTTAATTCACGTCTAGACATTTGAAATGCATGAACTATGGCAAAAAAACGTGAAAAAAAATTGGTGTGATTTTTTCGTACTTTTCAGATATTCTTAGTTTTCACATAAGGTCCGGGGTCAGGAAAAAAGACAGATTTTTGACAAATTTCAAAATATGTCAGATATTGTCCAAATTATTTTTTAATTCACGTCTAGACATGTGAAATGCATGAACTATGGCAAAAAAACGTGAAAAAAAATTGGTGTGATTTTTTCGTACTTTTCAGATTTTCTTAGTTTTCACATAAGGTCCGGGGTCAGGAAAAAAGACAGATTTTTGACAAATTTCAAAATCTGTCAAATATTGTCAAAATTATTTTTTAAGTCACGTCTAGACATGTGAAATGCATGAACTATGAGAAAAAAAGTGAAAAAAAAATTGTCTGATTTTTTTCATACTTTTCAGATTTTCTTAGTTTTTCGCGGTCAGGATGAGAGACAGATTTTTTAACAAATTTAAAAATCTGTGAGATATTGTCCAAATTATTTTTTATTTCACTTCTAGACATGTGAAATGCATGAACTATGGGAAAAAAGTGAAAAAAAATTGGTCTGATTTTTTTCGTACTTTTCAGATTTTCTTAGTTTTCACATAAGGTCCGGGGTCAGGAAAAAAGACAGATTTTTGACAAATTTCAAAATATGTCAGATATTGTCCAAATTATTTTTTAATTCATGTCTAGACATGTGAAATGCATGAACTATGGCAAAAAAACGTGAAAAAAAATTGGTGTGATTTTTTCGTACTTTTCAGATTTTCTTAGTTTTCACATAAGGTCCGGGGTCAGGAAAAAAGACAGATTTTTGACAAATTTCAAAATTTGTCAGATATTGTCCAAATTATTTTTTAATTCACGTCTAGACATGTGAAATGCATGAACTATGAGAAAAAAAGTGAAAAAAAATTGGTCTGGTTTTTTTCATACTTTTCAGATTTTCTTAGTTTTTCGTGGTCAGGATGAGAGACAGATTTTTTAACAAATTTAAAAGTCTGTTAGATATTGTCCAAATTATTTTTTATTTCACGTCTAGACATGTGAAATGCATGAACTATGGGAAAAAAAGTGAAAAAAAATTGGTCTGATTTTTTTCGTACTTGTCAGATTTTCTTAGTTTTCACATAAGGTCCGGGGTCAGGAAAAAAGACAGATTTTTGACAAATTTCAAAATCTGTCAAATATTGTCCAAATTATTTTTTAATTCACGTCTAGACATGTGAAATGCATGAACTATGAGAAAAAAAGTGAAAAAAAATTGGTCTGATTTTTTTCGTACTTGTCAGATTTTCTTAGTTTTCACATAAGGTCCGGGATATGGAAAAAAGACAGATTTTTTATACAAATTTCAAAATATGTCAGATATTGTCCAAATTATTTTTTAATTCACGTCTAGACATTTGAAATGCATGAACTATGGCAAAAAAGCGTGAAAAAAAACTGGTGTGATTTTTTCGTACTTTTCAGATATTCTTAGTTTTCACATAAGGTCCGGGGTCAGGAAAAAAGACAGATTTTTGACAAATTTCAAAATATGTCAGATATTGTCCAAATTATTTTTTAATTCACGTCTAGACATGTGAAATGCATGAACTATGGCAAAAAAACGTGAAAAAAAATTGGTGTGATTTTTTCGTACTTTTCAGATTTTCTTAGTTTTCACATAAGGTCCGGGGTCAGGAAAAAAGACAGATTTTTGACAAATTTCAAAATCTGTCAAATATTGTCAAAATTATTTTTTAATTCACGTCTAGACATGTGAAATGCATGAACTATGAGAAAAAAAGTGAAAAAAAAATTGTCTGATTTTTTTCATACTTTTCAGATTTTCTTAGTTTTTCGCGGTCAGGATGAGAGACAGATTTTTTAACAAATTTAAAAATCTGTGAGATATTGTCCAAATTATTTTTTATTTCACTTCTAGACATGTGAAATGCATGAACTATGGGAAAAAAGTGAAAAAAAATTGGTCTGATTTTTTTCGTACTTTTCAGATTTTCTTAGTTTTCACATAAGGTCCGGGGGTCAGGAAAAAAGACAGATTTTTGACAAATTTCAAAATATGTCAGATATTGTCCAAATTATTTTTTAATTCACGTCTAGACATGTGAAATGCATGAACTATGGGAAAAAAGTGAAAAAAAATTGGTCTGATTTTTTTCGTACTTGTCAGATTTTCTTAGTTTTCACATAAGGTCCGGGATCAGGAAAAAAGACAGATTTTTTAACAAATTTAAAAATCTGTTAGATATTGTCCAAATTATTTTTTATTTCAAGTCTAGACATGTGAAATGCATGAATTATGTGAAAAAAAGTGAAAAAAAATTGGTCTGATTTTTTTCGTACTTTTCAGATTTTCTTAGTTTTCACATAAGGTCCGGGGGTCAGGAAAAAAGACAGATTTTTGACAAATTTCAAAATCTGTCAAATATTGTCCAAATTATTTTTTAATTCACGTCTAGACATGTGAAATGCATGAACTATGAGAAAAAAAGGGAAAAAAAATTGGTCTGATTTTTTTCGTACTTTTCAGATTTTCTTAGTTTTCGCGGTCAGGATGAGAGACAGATTTTTTAACAAATTTAAAAGTCTGTTAGATATTGTCCAAATTATTTTTTATTTCACGTCTAGACATGTGAAATGCATGAACTATGGGAAAAAAAGTGAAAAAAAATTGGTCTAATTTTTTTTCGTACTTTTCAGATTTTCTTAGTTTTCACATAAGGTCCGGGGTCAGGAAAAAAGACAGATTTTTGACAAATTTCAAAATATGTCAGATATTGTCCAAATTATTTTTTAATTCACGTCTAGACATCTGAAATGCATGAACTATGAGAAAAAAAGTGAAAAAAAATTGGTCTGGTTTTTTTCATACTTTTCAGATTTTCTTAGTTTTTCGTGGTCAGGATGAGAGACAGATTTTTTAACAGATTTAAAAGTCTGTTAGATATTGTCCAAATTATTTTTTATTTCACGTCTAGACATGTGAAATGCATGAACTATGGTAAAAAAGTGAAAAAAAATTGGTCTGATTTTTTTCTTACTTTTCAGATTTTCTTAGTTTTCACATAAGGTCCGGGGTCAGGAAAAAAGACAGATTTTTTTTACAAATTTCAAAATATGTCAGATATTGTCCAAATTATTTTTTAATTCACGTCTAGACATTTGAAATGCATGAACTATGGCAAAAAAACGTAAAAAAAAATTGGTGTGATTTTTTCGTACTTTTCAGATATTCTTAGTTTTCACATAAGGTCCGGGGTCAGGAAAAAAGACAGATTTTTGACAAATTTCAAAATATGTCAGATATTGTCCAAATTATTTTTTAATTCACGTCTAGACATGTGAAATGCATGAACTATGGCAAAAAAACGTGAAAAAAAATTGGTGTGATTTTTTCGTACTTTTCAGATTTTCTTAGTTTTCACATAAGGTCCGGGGTCAGGAAAAAAGACAGATTTTTGACAAATTTCAAAATCTGTCAAATATTGTCAAAATTATTTTTTAATTCACGTCTAGACATGTGAAATGCATGAACTATGAGAAAAAAAGTGAAAAAAAAATTGTCTGATTTTTTTCATACTTTTCAGATTTTCTTAGTTTTTCGTGGTCAGGATGAGAGACAGATTTTTTAACAAATTTAAAAGTCTGTTAGATATTGTCCAAATTATTTTTTATTTCACGTCTAGACATGTGAAATGCATGAACTATGGGAAAAAAAGTGAAAAAAAATTGGTCTGATTTTTTTTGTACTTTTCAGATTTTCTTAGTTTTCGCGGTCAGGATGAGAGACAGATTTTTTAACAAATTTAAAAATCTGTTAGATATTGTCCAAATTATTTTTTATTTCACGTCTAGACATGTGAATTGCATAAACTATGTGAAAAAAAGTGAAAAAAAATTGGTGTGATTTTTTCGTACTTTTCAGATTTTCTTAGTTTTCACATATGGTCCGGGGTCAGGAAAAAAGACAGATTTTTGACAAATTTCAAAATATGTCAGATATTGTCCAAATTATTTTTTAATTCACGTCTAGACATGTGAAATGCATGAACTATGGCAAAAAAACGTGAAAAACAATTGGTGTGATTTTTTCGTACTTTTCAGATTTTCTTAGTTTTCACATAAGGTCCGGGGTCAGGAAAAAAGACAGATTTTTGACAAATTTCAAAATCTTTCAAATATTGTCAAAATTATTTTTTAATTCACGTCTAGACATGTGAAATGCATGAACTATGAGAAAAAAAGTGAAAAAAAAATTGTCTGATTTTTTTCATACTTTTCAGATTTTCTTAGTTTTTCGTGGTCAGGATGAGAGACAGATTTTTTAACAAATTTAAAAGTCTGTTAGATATTGTCCAAATTATTTTTTATTTCACGTCTAGACATGTGAAATGCATGAACTATGGCAAAAAAACATGAAAAAAAATTGGTCTGATTTTTTTCGTACTTTTCAGATTTTCTTAGTCTTCGCGGTCAGGATGAGAGACAGATTTTTTAACAAATTTAAAAATCTGTTAGATATTGTCCAAATTATTTTTTATTTCACGTCTAGACATGTGAAATGCATGAACTATGGGAAAAAAAGTGAAAAAAAATTGGTCTGATTTTTTTCGTACTTTTCAGATTTTCTTAGTTTTTCGCGGTCAGGATGAGAGACAGATTTTTTAACAAATTTAAAAATCTGTGAGATATTGTCCAAATTATTTTTTATTTCACTTCTAGACATGTGAAATGCATGAACTATGGGAAAAAAGTGAAAAAAAATTGGTCTGATTTTTTTCGTACTTTTCAGATTTTCTTAGTTTTCACATAAGGTCCGGGATCAGGAAAAAAAACAGATTTTTTAACAAATTTAAAAATCTGTTAGATATTGTCCAAATTATTTTTTATTTCAAGTCTAGACATGTGAAATGCATGAATTATGTGAAAAAAAGTGAAAAAAATTTGGTCTGATTTTTTTCGTACTTTTCAGATTTTCTTAGTTTTCACATAAGGTCCGGGGTCAGGAAAAAAGACAGATTTTTGACAAATTTCAAAATCTGTCAAATATTGTCCAAATTATTTTTTAATTCACGTCTAGACATGTGAAATGCATGAACTATGAGAAAAAAAGTGAAAAAAAATTGGTCTGATTTTTTTCGTACTTTTCAAATTTTCTTAGTTTTCGCGGTCAGGATGAGAGACAGATTTTTTAACAAATTTAAAAATCTGTTAGATATTGTCCAAATTATTTTTTAATTCACGTCTAGACATTTGAAATGCATGAACTATGAGAAAAAAAGTGAAAAAAAATTGGTCTAATTTTTTTTCGTACTTTTCAGATTTTCTTAGTTTTCACATAAGGTCCGGGGTCAGGAAAAAAGACAGATTTTTGACAAATTTCAAAATATGTCAGATATTGTCCAAATTATTTTTTAATTCACGTCTAGACATCTGAAATGCATGAACTATGAGAAAAAAAGTGAAAAAAAATTGGTCTGGTTTTTTTCATACTTTTCAGATTTTCTTAGTTTTTCGTGGTCAGGATGAGAGACAGATTTTTTAACAGATTTAAAAGTCTGTTAGATATTGTCCAAATTATTTTTTATTTCACGTCTAGACATGTGAAATGCATGAACTATGGTAAAAAAGTGAAAAAAAATTGGTCTGATTTTTTTCTTACTTTTCAGATTTTCTTAGTTTTCACATAAGGTCCGGGGTCAGGAAAAAAGACAGATTTTTTTTACAAATTTCAAAATATGTCAGATATTGTCCAAATTATTTTTTAATTCACGTCTAGACATTTGAAATGCATGAACTATGGCAAAAAAACGTAAAAAAAAATTGGTGTGATTTTTTCGTACTTTTCAGATATTCTTAGTTTTCACATAAGGTCCGGGGTCAGGAAAAAAGACAGATTTTTGACAAATTTCAAAATATGTCAGATATTGTCCAAATTATTTTTTAATTCACGTCTAGACATGTGAAATGCATGAACTATGGCAAAAAAACGTGAAAAAAAATTGGTGTGATTTTTTCGTACTTTTCAGATTTTCTTAGTTTTCACATAAGGTCCGGGGTCAGGAAAAAAGACAGATTTTTGACAAATTTCAAAATCTGTCAAATATTGTCAAAATTATTTTTTAATTCACGTCTAGACATGTGAAATGCATGAACTATGAGAAAAAAAGTGAAAAAAAAATTGTCTGATTTTTTTCATACTTTTCAGATTTTCTTAGTTTTTCGTGGTCAGGATGAGAGACAGATTTTTTAACAAATTTAAAAGTCTGTTAGATATTGTCCAAATTATTTTTTATTTCACGTCTAGACATGTGAAATGCATGAACTATGGGAAAAAAAGTGAAAAAAAATTGGTCTGATTTTTTTTGTACTTTTCAGATTTTCTTAGTTTTCGCGGTCAGGATGAGAGACAGATTTTTTAACAAATTTAAAAATCTGTTAGATATTGTCCAAATTATTTTTTATTTCACGTCTAGACATGTGAAATGCATAAACTATGTGAAAAAAAGTGAAAAAAAATTGGTGTGATTTTTTCGTACTTTTCAGATTTTCTTAGTTTTCACATATGGTCCGGGGTCAGGAAAAAAGACAGATTTTTGACAAATTTCAAAATATGTCAGATATTGTCCAAATTATTTTTTAATTCACGTCTAGACATGTGAAATGCATGAACTATGGCAAAAAAACGTGAAAAACAATTGGTGTGATTTTTTCGTACTTTTCAGATTTTCTTAGTTTTCACATAAGGTCCGGGGTCAGGAAAAAAGACAGATTTTTGACAAATTTCAAAATATGTCAGATATTGTCCAAATTATTTTTTAATTCACGTCTAGACATCTGAAATGCATGAACTATGAGAAAAAAAGTGAAAAAAAATTGGTCTGGTTTTTTTCATACTTTTCAGATTTTCTTAGTTTTTCGTGGTCAGGATGAGAGACAGATTTTTTAACAGATTTAAAAGTCTGTTAGATATTGTCCAAATTATTTTTTATTTCACGTCTAGACATGTGAAATGCATGAACTATGGTAAAAAAGTGAAAAAAAATTGGTCTGATTTTTTTCTTACTTTTCAGATTTTCTTAGTTTTCACATAAGGTCCGGGGTCAGGAAAAAAGACAGATTTTTTTTACAAATTTCAAAATATGTCAGATATTGTCCAAATTATTTTTTAATTCACGTCTAGACATTTGAAATGCATGAACTATGGCAAAAAAACGTAAAAAAAAATTGGTGTGATTTTTTCGTACTTTTCAGATATTCTTAGTTTTCACATAAGGTCCGGGGTCAGGAAAAAAGACAGATTTTTGACAAATTTCAAAATATGTCAGATATTGTCCAAATTATTTTTTAATTCACGTCTAGACATGTGAAATGCATGAACTATGGCAAAAAAACGTGAAAAAAAATTGGTGTGATTTTTTCGTACTTTTCAGATTTTCTTAGTTTTCACATAAGGTCCGGGGTCAGGAAAAAAGACAGATTTTTGACAAATTTCAAAATCTGTCAAATATTGTCAAAATTATTTTTTAATTCACGTCTAGACATGTGAAATGCATGAACTATGAGAAAAAAAGTGAAAAAAAAATTGTCTGATTTTTTTCATACTTTTCAGATTTTCTTAGTTTTTCGTGGTCAGGATGAGAGACAGATTTTTTAACAAATTTAAAAGTCTGTTAGATATTGTCCAAATTATTTTTTATTTCACGTCTAGACATGTGAAATGCATGAACTATGGGAAAAAAAGTGAAAAAAAATTGGTCTGATTTTTTTTGTACTTTTCAGATTTTCTTAGTTTTCGCGGTCAGGATGAGAGACAGATTTTTTAACAAATTTAAAAATCTGTTAGATATTGTCCAAATTATTTTTTATTTCACGTCTAGACATGTGAAATGCATAAACTATGTGAAAAAAAGTGAAAAAAAATTGGTGTGATTTTTTCGTACTTTTCAGATTTTCTTAGTTTTCACATATGGTCCGGGGTCAGGAAAAAAGACAGATTTTTGACAAATTTCAAAATATGTCAGATATTGTCCAAATTATTTTTTAATTCACGTCTAGACATGTGAAATGCATGAACTATGGCAAAAAAACGTGAAAAACAATTGGTGTGATTTTTTCGTACTTTTCAGATTTTCTTAGTTTTCACATAAGGTCCGGGGTCAGGAAAAAAGACAGATTTTTGACAAATTTCAAAATCTTTCAAATATTGTCAAAATTATTTTTTAATTCACGTCTAGACATGTGAAATGCATGAACTATGAGAAAAAAAGTGAAAAAAAAATTGTCTGATTTTTTTCATACTTTTCAGATTTTCTTAGTTTTTCGTGGTCAGGATGAGAGACAGATTTTTTAACAAATTTAAAAGTCTGTTAGATATTGTCCAAATTATTTTTTATTTCACGTCTAGACATGTGAAATGCATGAACTATGGCAAAAAAACATGAAAAAAAATTGGTCTGATTTTTTTCGTACTTTTCAGATTTTCTTAGTCTTCGCGGTCAGGATGAGAGACAGATTTTTTAACAAATTTAAAAATCTGTTAGATATTGTCCAAATTATTTTTTATTTCACGTCTAGACATGTGAAATGCATGAACTATGGGAAAAAAAGTGAAAAAAAATTGGTCTGATTTTTTTCGTACTTTTCAGATTTTCTTAGTTTTTCGCGGTCAGGATGAGAGACAGATTTTTTAACAAATTTAAAAATCTGTGAGATATTGTCCAAATTATTTTTTATTTCACTTCTAGACATGTGAAATGCATGAACTATGGGAAAAAAGTGAAAAAAAATTGGTCTGATTTTTTTCGTACTTTTCAGATTTTCTTAGTTTTCACATAAGGTCCGGGATCAGGAAAAAAAACAGATTTTTTAACAAATTTAAAAATCTGTTAGATATTGTCCAAATTATTTTTTATTTCAAGTCTAGACATGTGAAATGCATGAATTATGTGAAAAAAAGTGAAAAAAAATTGGTCTGATTTTTTTCGTACTTTTCAGATTTTCTTAGTTTTCACATAAGGTCCGGGGTCAGGAAAAAAGACAGATTTTTGACAAATTTCAAAATCTGTCAAATATTGTCCAAATTATTTTTTAATTCACGTCTAGACATGTGAAATGCATGAACTATGAGAAAAAAAGTGAAAAAAAATTGGTCTGATTTTTTTCGTACTTTTCAAATTTTCTTAGTTTTCGCGGTCAGGATGAGAGACAGATTTTTTAACAAATTTAAAAATCTGTTAGATATTGTCCAAATTATTTTTTAATTCACGTCTAGACATTTGAAATGCATGAACTATGAGAAAAAAAGTGAAAAAAAATTGGTCTGTTTTTTTTCATACTTTTCAGATTTTCTTAGTTTTTCGTGGTCAGGATGAGAGACAGATTTTTTAACAGATTTAAAAGTCTGTTAGATATTGTCCAAATTATTTTTTAATTCACGTCTAGACATGTGAAATGCATGAACTATGGGAAAAAAGTGAAAAAAAATTGGTCTGATTTTTTTCGTACTTGTCAGATTTTCTTAGTTTTCACATAAGGTCCGGGATCAGGAAAAAAGACAGATTTTTTAACAAATTTAAAAATCTGTTAGATATTGTCCAAATTATTTTTTATTTCAAGTCTAGACATGTGAAATGCATGAATTATGTGAAAAAAAGTGAAAAAAAATTGGTCTGATTTTTTTCGTACTTTTCAGATTTTCTTAGTTTTCACATAATGTCCGGGGTCAGGAAAAAAGACAGATTTTTGACAAATTTCAAAATCTGTCAAATATTGTCCAAATTATTTTTTAATTCACGTCTAGACATGTGAAATGCATGAACTATGAGAAAAAAAGTGAAAAAAAATTGGTCTGATTTTTTTCGTACTTTTCAGATTTTCTTAGTTTTCGCGGTCAGGATGAGAGACAGATTTTTTAACAAATTTAAAAATCTGTTAGATATTGTCCAAATTATTTTTTATTTCACGTCTAGACATGTGAAATGCATGAACTATGTGAAAAAAAGTGAAAAAAAATTGGTGTGATTTTTTCGTACTTTTCAGATTTTCTTAGTTTTCACATATGGTCCGGGGTCAGGAAAAAAGACAGATTTTTGACAAATTTCAAAATATGTCAGATATTGTCCAAATTATTTTTTAATTCACGTCTAGACATGTGAAATGCATGAACTATGGCAAAAAAACGTGAAAAAAAATTGGTCTGATTTTTTCGTACTTTTCAGATTTTCTTAGTTTTCACATAAGGTCCGGGGTCAGGAAAAAAAACAGATTTTTGACAAATTTCAAAATATGTCAGATATTGTCCAAATTATTTTTTAATTCACGTCTAGACATGTGAAATGCATGAACTATGGCAAAAAAACGTGAAAAAAAATTGGTCTGATTTTTTCGTACTTTTCAGATTTTCTTAGTTTTCACATAAGGTCCGGGAAAAAAGACAGATTTTTGACAAATTTCAAAATCTTTCAAATATTGTCCAAATTATTTTTTATTTCACTTCTAGACATGTGAAATGACTGAACTATGGGGACAAAAGTGAAAAAAAATGGTCTGATTTTTTTCATACTTTTCAGATTTTCTTAGTTTTCGCGGTCAGGATGAGAGACAGATTTTTTAACAAATTTAAAAATCTGTTAGATATTGTCCAAATTATTTTTTAATTCACGTCTAGACATGTGAAATGCATGAACTATGGCAAAAAAAGGTGAAAAAAAATTGGTGTGATTTTCTCGTACTTTTCAGATTTTCTTTGTTTTCACATAAGGTCCGGGGTCAGGAAAAAAGACAGATTTTTGACAAATTTCAAAATCTGTCAAATATTGTCAAAATTATTTTTTAATTCACGTCTAGACATGTGAAATGCATGAACTATGGGAAAAAAGTGAAAAAAAATTGTCTGATTTTTTTCATACTTTTCAGATTTTCTTAGTTTTCACATAAGGTCCGGGGGTCAGGAAAAAAGACAGATTTTTGACAAATTTCAAAATATGTCAGATATTGTCCAAATTATTTTTTAATTCACGTCTAGACATGTGAAATGCATGAACTATGGGAAAAAAGTGAAAAAAAATTGGTCTGATTTTTTTCGTACTTGCCAGATTTTCTTAGTTTTCACATAAGGTCCGGGATCAGGAAAAAAGACAGATTTTTTAACAAATTTAAAAATCTGTTAGATATTGTCCAAATTATTTTTTATTTCAAGTCTAGACATGTGAAATGCATGAATTATGTGAAAAAAAGTGAAAAAAAATTGGTCTGATTTTTTTCGTACTTTTCAGATTTTCTTAGTTTTCACATAATGTCCGGGGTCAGGAAAAAAGACAGATTTTTGACAAATTTCAAAATCTGTCAAATATTGTCCAAATTATTTTTTAATTCACGTCTAGACATGTGAAATGCATGAACTATGAGAAAAAAAGTGAAAAAAAATTGGTCTGATTTTTTTCGTACTTTTCAAATTTTCTTAGTTTTCGCGGTCAGGATGAGAGACAGATTTTTTAACAAATTTAAAAATCTGTTAGATATTGTCCAAATTATTTTTTAATTCACGTCTAGACATTTGAAATGCATGAACTATGAGAAAAAAAGTGAAAAAAAATTGGTCTGTTTTTTTTCATACTTTTCAGATTTTCTTAGTTTTTCGTGGTCAGGATGAGAGACAGATTTTTTAACAGATTTAAAAGTCTGTTAGATATTGTCCAAATTATTTTTTAATTCACGTCTAGACATGTGAAATGCATGAACTATGGGAAAAAAGTGAAAAAAAATTGGTCTGATTTTTTTCGTACTTGTCAGATTTTCTTAGTTTTCACATAAGGTCCGGGATCAGGAAAAAAGACAGATTTTTTAACAAATTTAAAAATCTGTTAGATATTGTCCAAATTATTTTTTATTTCAAGTCTAGACATGTGAAATGCATGAATTATGTGAAAAAAAGTGAAAAAAAATTGGTCTGATTTTTTTCGTACTTTTCAGATTTTCTTAGTTTTCACATAATGTCCGGGGTCAGGAAAAAAGACAGATTTTTGACAAATTTCAAAATCTGTCAAATATTGTCCAAATTATTTTTTAATTCACGTCTAGACATGTGAAATGCATGAACTATGAGAAAAAAAGTGAAAAAAAATTGGTCTGATTTTTTTCGTACTTTTCAGATTTTCTTAGTTTTCGCGGTCAGGATGAGAGACAGATTTTTTAACAAATTTAAAAATCTGTTAGATATTGTCCAAATTATTTTTTATTTCACGTCTAGACATGTGAAATGCATGAACTATGTGAAAAAAAGTGAAAAAAAATTGGTGTGATTTTTTCGTACTTTTCAGATTTTCTTAGTTTTCACATATGGTCCGGGGTCAGGAAAAAAGACAGATTTTTGACAAATTTCAAAATATGTCAGATATTGTCCAAATTATTTTTTAATTCACGTCTAGACATGTGAAATGCATGAACTATGGCAAAAAAACGTGAAAAAAAATTGGTCTGATTTTTTCGTACTTTTCAGATTTTCTTAGTTTTCACATAAGGTCCGGGGTCAGGAAAAAAAACAGATTTTTGACAAATTTCAAAATATGTCAGATATTGTCCAAATTATTTTTTAATTCACGTCTAGACATGTGAAATGCATGAACTATGGCAAAAAAACGTGAAAAAAAATTGGTCTGATTTTTTCGTACTTTTCAGATTTTCTTAGTTTTCACATAAGGTCCGGGAAAAAAGACAGATTTTTGACAAATTTCAAAATCTTTCAAATATTGTCCAAATTATTTTTTATTTCACTTCTAGACATGTGAAATGACTGAACTATGGGGACAAAAGTGAAAAAAAATGGTCTGATTTTTTTCATACTTTTCAGATTTTCTTAGTTTTCGCGGTCAGGATGAGAGACAGATTTTTTAACAAATTTAAAAATCTGTTAGATATTGTCCAAATTATTTTTTAATTCACGTCTAGACATGTGAAATGCATGAACTATGGCAAAAAAAGGTGAAAAAAAATTGGTGTGATTTTCTCGTACTTTTCAGATTTTCTTTGTTTTCACATAAGGTCCGGGGTCAGGAAAAAAGACAGATTTTTGACAAATTTCAAAATCTGTCAAATATTGTCAAAATTATTTTTTAATTCACGTCTAGACATGTGAAATGCATGAACTATGGGAAAAAAGTGAAAAAAAATTGTCTGATTTTTTTCATACTTTTCAGATTTTCTTAGTTTTCACATAAGGTCCGGGGGTCAGGAAAAAAGACAGATTTTTGACAAATTTCAAAATATGTCAGATATTGTCCAAATTATTTTTTAATTCACGTCTAGACATGTGAAATGCATGAACTATGGGAAAAAAGTGAAAAAAAATTGGTCTGATTTTTTTCGTACTTGCCAGATTTTCTTAGTTTTCACATAAGGTCCGGGATCAGGAAAAAAGACAGATTTTTTAACAAATTTAAAAATCTGTTAGATATTGTCCAAATTATTTTTTATTTCAAGTCTAGACATGTGAAATGCATGAATTATGTGAAAAAAAGTGAAAAAAAATTGGTCTGATTTTTTTCGTACTTTTCAGATTTTCTTAGTTTTCACATAATGTCCGGGGTCAGGAAAAAAGACAGATTTTTGACAAATTTCAAAATCTGTCAAATATTGTCCAAATTATTTTTTAATTCACGTCTAGACATGTGAAATGCATGAACTATGAGAAAAAAAGTGAAAAAAAATTGGTCTGATTTTTTTCGTACTTTTCAGATTTTCTTAGTTTTCGCGGTCAGGATGAGAGACAGATTTTTTAACAAATTTAAAAATCTGTTAGATATTGTCCAAATTATTTTTTAATTCACGTCTAGACATGTGAAATGCATGAACTATGGCAAAAAAAGGTGAAAAAAAATTGGTGTGATTTTCTCGTACTTTTCAGATTTTCTTTGTTTTCACATAAGGTCCGGGGTCAGGAAAAAAGACAGATTTTTGACAAATTTCAAAATCTGTCAAATATTGTCAAAATTATTTTTTAATTCACGTCTAGACATGTGAAATGCATGAACTATGGGAAAAAAGTGAAAAAAAATTGTCTGATTTTTTTCATACTTTTCAGATTTTCTTAGTTTTCACATTAGGTCCGGGGGTCAGGAAAAAAGACAGATTTTTGACAAATTTCAAAATATGTCAGATATTGTCCAAATTATTTTTTAATTCACGTCTAGACATGTGAAATGCATGAACTATGGCAAAAAAACGTGAAAAAAAATTGGTGTGATTTTTTCGTACTTTTCAGATTTTCTTAGTTTTCACATATGGTCCGGGGTCAGGAAAAAAGACAGATTTTTGACAAATTTCAAAATATGTCAGATATTGTCCAAATTATTTTTTAATTCACGTCTAGACATGTGAAATGCATGAACTATGGCAAAAAAACGTGAAAAAAAATTGGTCTGATTTTTTCGTACTTTTCAGATTTTCTTAGTTTTCACATAAGGTCCGGGAAAAAAGACAGATTTTTGACAAATTTCAAAATCTTTCAAATATTGTCCAAATTATTTTTTAATTCACGTCTAGACATGTGAAATGCATGAACTATGAGAAAAAAAGTGAAAAAAAATTGGTCTGGTTTTTTTCATACTTTTCAGATTTTCTTAGTTTTTCGTGGTCAGGATGAGAGACAGATTTTTTAACAGATTTAAAAGTCTGTTAGATATTGTCCAAATTATTTTTTAATTCACGTCTAGACATGTGAAATGCATGAACTATGGGAAAAAAGTGAAAAAAAATTGGTCTGATTTTTTTCGTACCTGTCAGATTTTCTTAGTTTTCACATAAGGTCCGGGATCATGAAAAAAGACAGATTTTTTAACAAATTTAAAAATCTGTTAGATATTGTCCAAATTATTTTTTATTTCAAGTCTAGACATGTGAAATGCATGAATTATGTGAAAAAAAGTGAAAAAAAATTGGTCTGATTTTTTTCGTACTTTTCAGATTTTCTTAGTTTTCACATAATGTCCGGGGTCAGGAAAAAAGACAGATTTTTGACAAATTTCAAAATCTGTCAAATATTGTCCAAATTATTTTTTAATTCACGTCTAGACATGTGAAATGCATGAACTATGAGAAAAAAAGTGAAAAAAAATTGGTCTGATTTTTTTCGTACTTTTCAGATTTTCTTAGTTTTCGCGGTCAGGATGAGAGACAGATTTTTTAACAAATTTAAAAATCTGTTAGATATTGTCCAAATTATTTTTTATTTCACGTCTAGACATGTGAAATGCATGAACTATGTGAAAAAAAGTGAAAAAAAATTGGTGTGATTTTTTCGTACTTTTCAGATTTTCTTAGTTTTCACATATGGTCCGGGGTCAGGAAAAAAGACAGATTTTTGACAAATTTCAAAATATGTCAGATATTGTCCAAATTATTTTTTAATTCACGTCTAGACATGTGAAATGCATGAACTATGGCAAAAAAACGTGAAAAAAAATTGGTCTGATTTTTTCGTACTTTTCAGATTTTCTTAGTTTTCACATAAGGTCCGGGGTCAGGAAAAAAAACAGATTTTTGACAAATTTCAAAATATGTCAGATATTGTCCAAATTATTTTTTAATTCACGTCTAGACATGTGAAATGCATGAACTATGGCAAAAAAACGTGAAAAAAAATTGGTCTGATTTTTTCGTACTTTTCAGATTTTCTTAGTTTTCACATAAGGTCCGGGAAAAAAGACAGATTTTTGACAAATTTCAAAATCTTTCAAATATTGTCCAAATTATTTTTTATTTCACTTCTAGACATGTGAAATGACTGAACTATGGGGACAAAAGTGAAAAAAAATGGTCTGATTTTTTTCATACTTTTCAGATTTTCTTAGTTTTCGCGGTCAGGATGAGAGACAGATTTTTTAACAAATTTAAAAATCTGTTAGATATTGTCCAAATTATTTTTTAATTCACGTCTAGACATGTGAAATGCATGAACTATGGCAAAAAAAGGTGAAAAAAAATTGGTGTGATTTTCTCGTACTTTTCAGATTTTCTTTGTTTTCACATAAGGTCCGGGGTCAGGAAAAAAGACAGATTTTTGACAAATTTCAAAATCTGTCAAATATTGTCAAAATTATTTTTTAATTCACGTCTAGACATGTGAAATGCATGAACTATGGGAAAAAAGTGAAAAAAAATTGTCTGATTTTTTTCATACTTTTCAGATTTTCTTAGTTTTCACATAAGGTCCGGGGGTCAGGAAAAAAGACAGATTTTTGACAAATTTCAAAATATGTCAGATATTGTCCAAATTATTTTTTAATTCACGTCTAGACATGTGAAATGCATGAACTATGGGAAAAAAGTGAAAAAAAATTGGTCTGATTTTTTTCGTACTTGTCAGATTTTCTTAGTTTTCACATAAGGTCCGGGATCAGGAAAAAAGACAGATTTTTTAACAAATTTAAAAATCTGTTAGATATTGTCCAAATTATTTTTTATTTCAAGTCTAGACATGTGAAATGCATGAATTATGTGAAAAAAAGTGAAAAAAAATTGGTCTGATTTTTTTCGTACTTTTCAGATTTTCTTAGTTTTCACATAATGTCCGGGGTCAGGAAAAAAGACAGATTTTTGACAAATTTCAAAATCTGTCAAATATTGTCCAAATTATTTTTTAATTCACGTCTAGACATGTGAAATGCATGAACTATGAGAAAAAAAGTGAAAAAAAATTTGTCTGATTTTTTTCGTACTTTTCAGATTTTCTTAGTTTTCGCGGTCAGGATGAGAGACAGATTTTTTAACAAATTTAAAAGTCTGTTAGATATTGTCCAAATTATTTTTTATTTCACGTCTAGACATGTGAAATGCATGAACTATGGGAAAAAAAGTGAAAAAAAATTGGTCTGATTTTTTTTGTACTTTTCAGATTTTCTTAGTTTTCGCGGTCAGGATGAGAGACAGATTTTTTAACAAATTTAAAAATCTGTTAGATATTGTCCAAATTATTTTTTATTTCACGTCTAGACATGTGAAATGCATGAACTATGGCAAAAAAACGTGAAAAAAAATTGGTGTGATTTTTTCGTACTTTTCAGATTTTCTTAGTTTTCACATATGGTCCGGGGTCAGGAAAAAAGACAGATTTTTGACAAATTTCAAAATATGTCAGATATTGTCCAAATTATTTTTTAATTCACGTCTAGACATGTGAAATGCATGAACTATGGCAAAAAAACGTGAAAAAAAATTGGTCTGATTTTTTCGTACTTTTCAGATTTTCTTAGTTTTCACATAAGGTCCGGGAAAAAAGACAGATTTTTGACAAATTTCAAAATCTTTCAAATATTGTCCAAATTATTTTTTAATTCACGTCTAGACATGTGAAATGCATGAACTATGAGAAAAAAAGTGAAAAAAAATTGGTCTGGTTTTTTTCATACTTTTCAGATTTTCTTAGTTTTTCGTGGTCAGGATGAGAGACAGATTTTTTAACAGATTTAAAAGTCTGTTAGATATTGTCCAAATTATTTTTTAATTCACGTCTAGACATGTGAAATGCATGAACTATGGGAAAAAAGTGAAAAAAAATTGGTCTGATTTTTTTCGTACTTGTCAGATTTTCTTAGTTTTCACATAAGGTCCGGGATCATGAAAAAAGACAGATTTTTTAACAAATTTAAAAATCTGTTAGATATTGTCCAAATTATTTTTTATTTCAAGTCTAGACATGTGAAATGCATGAATTATGTGAAAAAAAGTGAAAAAAAATTGGTCTGATTTTTTTCGTACTTTTCAGATTTTCTTAGTTTTCACATAATGTCCGGGGTCAGGAAAAAAGACAGATTTTTGACAAATTTCAAAATCTGTCAAATATTGTCCAAATTATTTTTTAATTCACGTCTAGACATGTGAAATGCATGAACTATGAGAAAAAAAGTGAAAAAAAATTGGTCTGATTTTTTTCGTACTTTTCAGATTTTCTTAGTTTTCGCGGTCAGGATGAGAGACAGATTTTTTAACAAATTTAAAAATCTGTTAGATATTGTCCAAATTATTTTTTATTTCACGTCTAGACATGTGAAATGCATGAACTATGTGAAAAAAAGTGAAAAAAAATTGGTGTGATTTTTTCGTACTTTTCAGATTTTCTTAGTTTTCACATATGGTCCGGGGTCAGGAAAAAAGACAGATTTTTGACAAATTTCAAAATATGTCAGATATTGTCCAAATTATTTTTTAATTCACGTCTAGACATGTGAAATGCATGAACTATGGCAAAAAAACGTGAAAAAAAATTGGTCTGATTTTTTCGTACTTTTCAGATTTTCTTAGTTTTCACATAAGGTCCGGGGTCAGGAAAAAAAACAGATTTTTGACAAATTTCAAAATATGTCAGATATTGTCCAAATTATTTTTTAATTCACGTCTAGACATGTGAAATGCATGAACTATGGCAAAAAAACGTGAAAAAAAATTGGTCTGATTTTTTCGTACTTTTCAGATTTTCTTAGTTTTCACATAAGGTCCGGGAAAAAAGACAGATTTTTGACAAATTTCAAAATCTTTCAAATATTGTCCAAATTATTTTTTATTTCACTTCTAGACATGTGAAATGACTGAACTATGGGGACAAAAGTGAAAAAAAATGGTCTGATTTTTTTCATACTTTTCAGATTTTCTTAGTTTTCGCGGTCAGGATGAGAGACAGATTTTTTAACAAATTTAAAAATCTGTTAGATATTGTCCAAATTATTTTTTAATTCACGTCTAGACATGTGAAATGCATGAACTATGGCAAAAAAAGGTGAAAAAAAATTGGTGTGATTTTCTCGTACTTTTCAGATTTTCTTTGTTTTCACATAAGGTCCGGGGTCAGGAAAAAAGACAGATTTTTGACAAATTTCAAAATCTGTCAAATATTGTCAAAATTATTTTTTAATTCACGTCTAGACATGTGAAATGCATGAACTATGGGAAAAAAGTGAAAAAAAATTGTCTGATTTTTTTCATACTTTTCAGATTTTCTTAGTTTTCACATAAGGTCCGGGGGTCAGGAAAAAAGACAGATTTTTGACAAATTTCAAAATATGTCAGATATTGTCCAAATTATTTTTTAATTCACGTCTAGACATGTGAAATGCATGAACTATGGGAAAAAAGTGAAAAAAAATTGGTCTGATTTTTTTCGTACTTGTCAGATTTTCTTAGTTTTCACATAAGGTCCGGGATCAGGAAAAAAGACAGATTTTTTAACAAATTTAAAAATCTGTTAGATATTGTCCAAATTATTTTTTATTTCAAGTCTAGACATGTGAAATGCATGAATTATGTGAAAAAAAGTGAAAAAAAATTGGTCTGATTTTTTTCGTACTTTTCAGATTTTCTTAGTTTTCACATAATGTCCGGGGTCAGGAAAAAAGACAGATTTTTGACAAATTTCAAAATCTGTCAAATATTGTCCAAATTATTTTTTAATTCACGTCTAGACATGTGAAATGCATGAACTATGAGAAAAAAAGTGAAAAAAAATTTGTCTGATTTTTTTCGTACTTTTCAGATTTTCTTAGTTTTCGCGGTCAGGATGAGAGACAGATTTTTTAACAAATTTAAAAGTCTGTTAGATATTGTCCAAATTATTTTTTATTTCACGTCTAGACATGTGAAATGCATGAACTATGGGAAAAAAAGTGAAAAAAAATTGGTCTGATTTTTTTTGTACTTTTCAGATTTTCTTAGTTTTCGCGGTCAGGATGAGAGACAGATTTTTTAACAAATTTAAAAATCTGTTAGATATTGTCCAAATTATTTTTTATTTCACGTCTAGACATGTGAAATGCATGAACTATGGCAAAAAAACGTGAAAAAAAATTGGTGTGATTTTTTCGTACTTTTCAGATTTTCTTAGTTTTCACATATGGTCCGGGGTCAGGAAAAAAGACAGATTTTTGACAAATTTCAAAATATGTCAGATATTGTCCAAATTATTTTTTAATTCACGTCTAGACATGTGAAATGCATGAACTATGGCAAAAAAAACGTGAAAAAAAATTGGTCTGATTTTTTCGTACTTTTCAGATTTTCTTAGTTTTCACATAAGGTCCGGGAAAAAAGACAGATTTTTGACAAATTTCAAAATCTTTCAAATATTGTCCAAATTATTTTTTAATTCACGTCTAGACATGTGAAATGCATGAACTATGAGAAAAAAAGTGAAAAAAAAATTGTCTGATTTTTTTCGTACTTTTCAGATTTTCTTAGTCTTCGCGGTCAGGATGAGAGACAGATTTTTTAACAAATTTAAAAATCTGTTAGATATTGTCCAAATTATTTTTTAATTCACGTCTAGACATTTGAAATGCATGAACTATGAGAAAAAAAGTGAAAAAAAATTGGTCTGGTTTTTTTCATACTTTTCAGATTTTCTTAGTTTTTCGTGGTCAGGATGAGAGACAGATTTTTTAACAGATTTAAAAGTCTGTTAGATATTGTCCAAATTATTTTTTAATTCACGTCTAGACATGTGAAATGCATGAACTATGGGAAAAAAGTGAAAAAAAATTGGTCTGATTTTTTTCGTACTTGTCAGATTTTCTTAGTTTTCACATAAGGTCCGGGATCATGAAAAAAGACAGATTTTTTAACAAATTTAAAAATCTGTTAGATATTGTCCAAATTATTTTTTATTTCAAGTCTAGACATGTGAAATGCATGAATTATGTGAAAAAAAGTGAAAAAAAATTGGTCTGATTTTTTTCGTACTTTTCAGATTTTCTTAGTTTTCACATAATGTCCGGGGTCAGGAAAAAAGACAGATTTTTGACAAATTTCAAAATCTGTCAAATATTGTCCAAATTATTTTTTAATTCACGTCTAGACATGTGAAATGCATGAACTATGAGAAAAAAAGTGAAAAAAAATTGGTCTGATTTTTTTCGTACTTTTCAGATTTTCTTAGTTTTCGCGGTCAGGATGAGAGACAGATTTTTTAACAAATTTAAAAGTCTGTTAGATATTGTCCAAATTATTTTTTATTTCACGTCTAGACATGTGAAATGCATGAACTATGGGAAAAAAAGTGAAAAAAAATTGGTCTGATTTTTTTTGTACTTTTCAGATTTTCTTAGTTTTCGCGGTCAGGATGAGAGACAGATTTTTTAACAAATTTAAAAATCTGTTAGATATTGTCCAAATTATTTTTTATTTCACGTCTAGACATGTGAAATGCATGAACTATGGCAAAAAAACGTGAAAAAAAATTGGTGTGATTTTTTCGTACTTTTCAGATTTTCTTAGTTTTCACATATGGTCCGGGGTCAGGAAAAAAGACAGATTTTTGACAAATTTCAAAATATGTCAGATATTGTCCAAATTATTTTTTAATTCACGTCTAGACATGTGAAATGCATGAACTATGGCAAAAAAACGTGAAAAAAAATTGGTCTGATTTTTTCGTACTTTTCAGATTTTCTTAGTTTTCACATAAGGTCCGGGAAAAAAGACAGATTTTTGACAAATTTCAAAATCTTTCAAATATTGTCCAAATTATTTTTTAATTCACGTCTAGACATGTGAAATGCATGAACTATGAGAAAAAAAGTGAAAAAAAAATTGTCTGATTTTTTTCGTACTTTTCAGATTTTCTTAGTCTTCGCGGTCAGGATGAGAGACAGATTTTTTAACAAATTTAAAAATCTGTTAGATATTGTCCAAATTATTTTTTAATTCACGTCTAGACATTTGAAATGCATGAACTATGAGAAAAAAAGTGAAAAAAAATTGGTCTGGTTTTTTTCATACTTTTCAGATTTTCTTAGTTTTTCGTGGTCAGGATGAGAGACAGATTTTTTAACAGATTTAACAGTCTGTTAGATATTGTCCAAATTATTTTTTAATTCACGTCTAGACATGTGAAATGCATGAACTATGGGAAAAAAGTGAAAAAAAATTGGTCTGATTTTTTTCGTACTTGTCAGATTTTCTTAGTTTTCACATAAGGTCCGGGATCATGAAAAAAGACAGATTTTTTAACAAATTTAAAAATCTGTTAGATATTGTCCAAATTATTTTTTATTTCAAGTCTAGACATGTGAAATGCATGAATTATGTGAAAAAAAGTGAAAAAAAATTGGTCTGATTTTTTTCGTACTTTTCAGATTTTCTTAGTTTTCACATAATGTCCGGGGTCAGGAAAAAAGACAGATTTTTGACAAATTTCAAAATCTGTCAAATATTGTCCAAATTATTTTTTAATTCACGTCTAGACATGTGAAATGCATGAACTATGAGAAAAAAAGTGAAAAAAAATTGGTCTGATTTTTTTCGTACTTTTCAGATTTTCTTAGTTTTCGCGGTCAGGATGAGAGACAGATTTTTTAACAAATTTAAAAATCTGTTAGATATTGTCCAAATTATTTTTTATTTCACGTCTAGACATGTGAAATGCATGAACTATGTGAAAAAAAGTGAAAAAAAATTGGTGTGATTTTTTCGTACTTTTCAGATTTTCTTAGTTTTCACATATGGTCCGGGGTCAGGAAAAAAGACAGATTTTTGACAAATTTCAAAATATGTCAGATATTGTCCAAATTATTTTTTAATTCACGTCTAGACATGTGAAATGCATGAACTATGGCAAAAAAACGTGAAAAAAAATTGGTCTGATTTTTTCGTACTTTTCAGATTTTCTTAGTTTTCACATAAGGTCCGGGGTCAGGAAAAAAAACAGATTTTTGACAAATTTCAAAATATGTCAGATATTGTCCAAATTATTTTTTAATTCACGTCTAGACATGTGAAATGCATGAACTATGGCAAAAAAACGTGAAAAAAAATTGGTCTGATTTTTTCGTACTTTTCAGATTTTCTTAGTTTTCACATAAGGTCCGGGAAAAAAGACAGATTTTTGACAAATTTCAAAATCTTTCAAATATTGTCCAAATTATTTTTTATTTCACTTCTAGACATGTGAAATGACTGAACTATGGGGACAAAAGTGAAAAAAAATGGTCTGATTTTTTTCATACTTTTCAGATTTTCTTAGTTTTCGCGGTCAGGATGAGAGACAGATTTTTTAACAAATTTAAAAATCTGTTAGATATTGTCCAAATTATTTTTTAATTCACGTCTAGACATGTGAAATGCATGAACTATGGCAAAAAAAGGTGAAAAAAAATTGGTGTGATTTTCTCGTACTTTTCAGATTTTCTTTGTTTTCACATAAGGTCCGGGGTCAGGAAAAAAGACAGATTTTTGACAAATTTCAAAATCTGTCAAATATTGTCAAAATTATTTTTTAATTCACGTCTAGACATGTGAAATGCATGAACTATGAGAAAAAAAGTGAAAAAAAAATTGTCTGATTTTTTTCGTACTTTTCAGATTTTCTTAGTCTTCGCGGTCAGGATGAGAGACAGATTTTTTAACAAATTTAAAAATCTGTTAGATATTGTCCAAATTATTTTTTAATTCACGTCTAGACATTTGAAATGCATGAACTATGAGAAAAAAAGTGAAAAAAAATTGGTCTGGTTTTTTTCATACTTTTCAGATTTTCTTAGTTTTTCGTGGTCAGGATGAGAGACAGATTTTTTAACAGATTTAACAGTCTGTTAGATATTGTCCAAATTATTTTTTAATTCACGTCTAGACATGTGAAATGCATGAACTATGGGAAAAAAGTGAAAAAAAATTGGTCTGATTTTTTTCGTACTTGTCAGATTTTCTTAGTTTTCACATAAGGTCCGGGATCATGAAAAAAGACAGATTTTTTAACAAATTTAAAAATCTGTTAGATATTGTCCAAATTATTTTTTATTTCAAGTCTAGACATGTGAAATGCATGAATTATGTGAAAAAAAGTGAAAAAAAATTGGTCTGATTTTTTTCGTACTTTTCAGATTTTCTTAGTTTTCACATAATGTCCGGGGTCAGGAAAAAAGACAGATTTTTGACAAATTTCAAAATCTGTCAAATATTGTCCAAATTATTTTTTAATTCACGTCTAGACATGTGAAATGCATGAACTATGAGAAAAAAAGTGAAAAAAAATTGGTCTGATTTTTTTCGTACTTTTCAGATTTTCTTAGTTTTCGCGGTCAGGATGAGAGACAGATTTTTTAACAAATTTAAAAATCTGTTAGATATTGTCCAAATTATTTTTTATTTCACGTCTAGACATGTGAAATGCATGAACTATGTGAAAAAAAGTGAAAAAAAATTGGTGTGATTTTTTCGTACTTTTCAGATTTTCTTAGTTTTCACATATGGTCCGGGGTCAGGAAAAAAGACAGATTTTTGACAAATTTCAAAATATGTCAGATATTGTCCAAATTATTTTTTAATTCACGTCTAGACATGTGAAATGCATGAACTATGGCAAAAAAACGTGAAAAAAAATTGGTCTGATTTTTTCGTACTTTTCAGATTTTCTTAGTTTTCACATAAGGTCCGGGGTCAGGAAAAAAAACAGATTTTTGACAAATTTCAAAATATGTCAGATATTGTCCAAATTATTTTTTAATTCACGTCTAGACATGTGAAATGCATGAACTATGGCAAAAAAACGTGAAAAAAAATTGGTCTGATTTTTTCGTACTTTTCAGATTTTCTTAGTTTTCACATAAGGTCCGGGAAAAAAGACAGATTTTTGACAAATTTCAAAATCTTTCAAATATTGTCCAAATTATTTTTTATTTCACTTCTAGACATGTGAAATGACTGAACTATGGGGACAAAAGTGAAAAAAAATGGTCTGATTTTTTTCATACTTTTCAGATTTTCTTAGTTTTCGCGGTCAGGATGAGAGACAGATTTTTTAACAAATTTAAAAATCTGTTAGATATTGTCCAAATTATTTTTTAATTCACGTCTAGACATGTGAAATGCATGAACTATGGCAAAAAAAGGTGAAAAAAAATTGGTGTGATTTTCTCGTACTTTTCAGATTTTCTTTGTTTTCACATAAGGTCCGGGGTCAGGAAAAAAGACAGATTTTTGACAAATTTCAAAATCTGTCAAATATTGTCAAAATTATTTTTTAATTCACGTCTAGACATGTGAAATGCATGAACTATGGGAAAAAAGTGAAAAAAAATTGTCTGATTTTTTTCATACTTTTCAGATTTTCTTAGTTTTCACATAAGGTCCGGGGGTCAGGAAAAAAGACAGATTTTTGACAAATTTCAAAATATGTCAGATATTGTCCAAATTATTTTTTAATTCACGTCTAGACATGTGAAATGCATGAACTATGGGAAAAAAGTAAAAAAAAATTGGTCTGATTTTTTTCGTACTTGCCAGATTTTCTTAGTTTTCACATAAGGTCCGGGATCAGGAAAAAAGACAGATTTTTTAACAAATTTAAAAATCTGTTAGATATTGTCCAAATTATTTTTTATTTCAAGTCTAGACATGTGAAATGCATGAATTATGTGAAAAAAAGTGAAAAAAAATTGGTCTGATTTTTTTCGTACTTTTCAGATTTTCTTAGTTTTCACATAATGTCCGGGGTCAGGAAAAAAGACAGATTTTTGACAAATTTCAAAATCTGTCAAATATTGTCCAAATTATTTTTTAATTCACGTCTAGACATGTGAAATGCATGAACTATGAGAAAAAAAGTGAAAAAAAATTGGTCTGATTTTTTTCGTACTTTTCAGATTTTCTTAGTTTTCGCGGTCAGGATGAGAGACAGATTTTTTAACAAATTTAAAAGTCTGTTAGATATTGTCCAAATTATTTTTTATTTCACGTCTAGACATGTGAAATGCATGAACTATGGGAAAAAAAGTGAAAAAAAATTGGTCTGATTTTTTTTGTACTTTTCAGATTTTCTTAGTTTTCGCGGTCAGGATGAGAGACAGATTTTTTAACAAATTTAAAAATCTGTTAGATATTGTCCAAATTATTTTTTATTTCACGTCTAGACATGTGAAATGCATGAACTATGGCAAAAAAAGGTGAAAAAAAATTGGTGTGATTTTTTCGTACTTTTCAGATTTTCTTTGTTTTCACATAAGGTCCGGGGTCAGGAAAAAAGACAGATTTTTGACAAATTTCAAAATCTGTCAAATATTGTCAAAATTATTTTTTAATTCACGTCTAGACATGTGAAATGCATGAACTATGGGAAAAAAGTGAAAAAAAATTGTCTGATTTTTTTCATACTTTTCAGATTTTCTTAGTTTTCACATAAGGTCCGGGGGTCAGGAAAAAAGAAAGATTTTTGACAAATTTCAAAATATGTCAGATATTGTCCAAATTATTTTTTAATTCACGTCTAGACATGTGAAATGCATGAACTATGGGAAAAAAGTGAAAAAAAATTGGTCTGATTTTTTTCGTACTTTTCAGATTTTCTTAGTGTTCACATAAGGTCCGGGGTCAGGAAAAAAGACAGATTTTTGACAAATTTCAAAATATGTCAGATATTGTCCAAATTATTTTTTAATTCACGTCTAGACATCTGAAATGCATGAACTATGAGAAAAAAAGTGGAAAAAAATTGGTCTGGTTTTTTTCATACTTTTCAGATTTTCTTAGTTTTTCATGGTCAGGATGAGAGACAGATTTTTTAACAGATTTAAAAGTCTGTTAGATATTGTCCAAATTATTTTTTATTTCACGTCTAGACATGTGAAATGCATGAACTATGGGAAAAAAGTGAAAAAAAATTGGTCTGATTTTTTTCTTACTTTTCAGATTTTCTTAGTTTTCACATAAGGTCCGGGGTCAGGAAAAAAGACAGATTTTTTTTACAAATTTCAAAATACAGTGGGTCCCCGTTAAGTTTGGACGGGTTCCTTCATGAATCACGATCCCCATTTTCTCAGCAGAAATGGCACAAACTGCAGTTGACAAAAACAACCACAAGGTGTCACTTGGGTGCCACTACTATTTTTGATGCGACTGACTTACTGCTTCCATGACGCAGCGGGGGCACGGGAACTTCAATTGATCACGGTAGTTTAAGCTTACACTTGACAAAACATTCTAATATGAAAATGTAGATGCAATTGTTGTAAAATGGTGCAGCTCCTTTAAGAAAGCACTGTGTGCAGGGATGGAGAGAGAGAAAGCGAGAGGGGATAGGCCTATGTGTGTTAGAACTAAGCGTGTGGGAAAAGTACGTGCTGTTGAGACTGGAGCGAGTCATATTCAAAATAATGCAAAAAAAAAGCAATTATCCTCATTCATTGCAACCAAAGCATGACTGCTTGCCGACGTTCAAACGAAAAATATATCAAAGCACCTTTTGCGTTTGAATGTAGCACGAAAAAATGTTTAAACAGCTGGACAAATGATTTAGCTAATTGATTATATAACCTGTACACCAGCAATTGTTGAACATTTACCTGTACAAGTACATTGACAGTAGACCAGCCTAACAGCATGTTGTAGGCCTACTGTAGAAATTTCACTTAAATTGCAACCGCAACATGCCTGCTTGCCAACGTTCAAACGACAACGAAAAAGATAATAAAACAACAAGAGGGTTGAGTCTGAATGACACTGAGTTTTTAGACACTGAGTTTTTGTAGTTAAGAAATATTTTCGTATAAAAAAAAATGGTCATTCTTCAATCTCCTTCACTGACGCCTATGGAAAAGGCTTAACGTCCCAAAACAACGATCAATGATCATCAAATTTCTCTCTCACATTGCTCCTCATAACCATCTATAAAAAAGTGTTTTTTCTTTTCTTTTTTAGCACATCCGAATCCCAGGACATAACGCACTGGACCTTATAATAGGCTCGAGATATAATTCCAAAGGGGGCAGATATGGGCCACTGCACTTAAAACTTAAAAAGATGAAGCTTTCCGAACTTTGAAATTGCGATCAGTGACTGGTATCGGGTGAACGAAGCTTTTCGAAGTTGAACAGGCTATTAAAAACAATTTGCGCACCTCCATGTCACAGGAGAGACTGGGCTCTCCCTTCTATGAAAAAGACGTTAGGCTACCTGCAAACTGGCCTATGATTTCATTGCTGAGTTTGCGGCAAAGCAAGAAAATGTTTTTTTTCCTGAGTCAGGATATGGCGAGTCAGTGTCATTTATTTGTCCAATGTTAGCCTATAGATACAGACCAGTACATCTTATCAATAGTTTGAATGTCGTGTGTGTTTCTGCTCATTGACAAATACCGTTCAGCACAATGATTCATGCCCAATGAATTCCCCCTGTTAAAGTGTTCGCCTTTGTTACACTATTTGGTTTCGTGATGTAGCCTATGATAAACACCATATGGCCAAATATGTGACTCAGCTAATGTTATAGGCTATACAATTGAATTTCCCCTCTTAAAGGCAAGCTGGTGTAGCTTATTAGACTAGGCTACTATTAAAATACACCGACGGTAGCCTTGGCTATGTGTAAAGTAAGCTATCGCATGATTTCATGCACGTAAGTGAAAAGGGCCTTGCATCTGTCAAGTTCGCACAGGGCCTCGCATCCCCTTGCGACGGCCCTGCAGCTCCTCCTAAGACAGCGAGGAAAAAGTTAAAATACTCGATAAACCCGGGAAAAGTTGACAGGTTTGTTTCGGTCCCGGTGATTATTTGTGAAATTGTGCAAACGACAGCCTTTTCAAGGCATTTCAAGGAAGGAGTCGTAGCATGCAAGCTCCCAAATTGACCCAGTAGCCTAAGGCATCAATACATTGTTGGGACTGGGGAGGATCATGCGTTTTTTCTCAATCACTTTGGAGGGTCATAGAAAAAATTCTTGCTGGCGAGGGAGGGTCACGTCTTTTTTGACTAACGCTCCCAAAACTCCTCCGGTAGCCCCTTAATTAAATAAATAACGAACAGTCCCTAATTGATTAATAGCCTAGGCCTACACCAGCAATTGTTGAACATTGACCTGTACAGGACATTGACAGTAGCCCAGCCTAACAAGCAAATGTTGCAACATACATCAAAAGACGCAATTAATCAGAAATAAATAATGCAATCTGCATCGCTTTATTTAACAAACTGCAAGCAACAAGAGCTTTGAGTTCGCTGTAAGGCCAAACCCAAGAGCAAAGCCTATCTGTTAAGGCAGTCGATAGGCTTTATAACGAGCTGTGTGCCTGGAAAGACGATAGATGACGGCTCTGGTCATCCCATACCCTCCCCCCACTTCCTGTAGCCTACCATTATGAAGGCCTGTAGCCTAAAACGACTCGTTTCCGTTTTGTGACATTAAGCTTTTTCACGTTAAGCCCCCCTCCCCCATCCCCTTCTTTCACAAGCAGTGGGGGAGCGCGGGGCACAAAGTAACACTTTTTGGAAGACAAAGGAGGGTTCTCCGCGCTTCTGTCGTTTGGCCACAATCCGTTGCAACCAGGCCAGGACAGATATTTTAGAGAGGAGAGACGCCGGTGCAGCTCAGATGTCTTCTTAATTTTCTTTATTCTTCAGTAAAAGCTGCAGAACATTATTAAACTTTGACTAACATTTCGATGTGTCGATGTTTTTGACTAACGAACATCGAAACGTTAGTCAAAGTTTAATAATGTTCTGCACCTTTTACTAAAGAATAAAGAAAATTAAGAAGACATCTGAGCTGCACCGGCGTCTCTCCTTCTCTTTTTGGCTTTGGCTAAATATTTCTAAAATCATTTGAGTTTCACTAGTCACATGTTTTAACAAGCAACACTTGTTATTTAACTAATAACAGACGTGTGTCGAAAATTGACTTTATTTTCCATACGGAGAAATAACATATGCAGAGTCTAACCAAGGTCAATCTTGCCAAAAAAGCCCTCAAACCTGAAAACACATGAGGCAAAAGTGCAAAACATCACAAAACTAACTAAACTAACACGCGCATATTTTTGTATTGCAATCATTGTAGCCTACAGTTGTAACAGCGCTTAACAGTCGTTTTACTCCCCGGATGCGCTCATTATAAAGAACGTTTAACGTGTCCCAAAAACAGCTATCAATTAATCACCAAACGTATTATAAACAAGTATTGCCAGGAGCAACACCTTGCAAAAAATTATAACAATAGGCCTAGGCCTTTATATGGCTCTGCTCCTGCCTAGATTCGAACTCAGAACTACCTGAAAGTTGCAGACCTGTTCTGGAAATACGTGCATTAACCCACTCGACCGTCAGACAACGCTATCTGCTTCGAGTAGGCCTATTGGGTAGGACTGTAGCCTACACTGGTTGCTGTAGCACAGTCTTGAGTGACCGAATTCGTTTTTCTTTGTCATATGAATGCTGTCATTTTGTTAACATTACTGTTAAGGAGATGCTGTAGGCAAAGTCTATATTTCAACCTCGTTAGTGTAGTAAAAAAAATCAGAACTATTCACAAGGTTTCTGAGCAGCATATTTATGTTCTGTTAGCAAGCGAACTTCTCATGACTACCGACAAAGTAGCCTACTGCCAGCTGACGAAGCTCTCATTTTAAAACATTACTGAGAGACAGACACTGTACAATCAAGAAATCTTGCCACTGAATCCAAAACTATGTTTAACATTATGTACAAGGCTTAGGCTACAGTGGACTAGCATGTTGCAGGGGCTGCTAAAAACACAGAGAAACGCACTGAAAACTCGGCCAATCACAGCCCTTGCTGTTGAATGCGCCGTCTGGTTCGACCGTGGAACTCCACAGCGGACTATGCTGCCCCCAAGCGGCTGCAGTTGTACTTACATTTCACCATTCACCATGATCGTGAATGAAGTGTCAATTTTTAACTGGGACCCACTGTATGTCAGATATTGTCCAAATTATTTTTTAATTCACGTCTAGACATTTGAAATGCATGAACTATGGCAAAAAAACGTGAAAAAAAATTGGTGTGATTTTTTCGTACTTTTCAGATATTCTTAGTTTTCACATAAGGTCCGGGGTCAGGAAAAAAGACAGATTTTTGACAAATTTCAAAATATGTCAGATATTGTCCAAATTATTTTTTAATTCACGTATTTTTAATTCAGCAATTGTTGAACATTGACCTGTACAGGACATTGACAGTAGCCCAGCCTAACAAGCAAATGTTGCAACATACATCAAAAGACGCAATTAATCAGAAATAAATAATGCAATCTGCATCGCTTTATTTAACAAACTGCAAGCAACAAGAGCATTGAGTTCGCTGTAAGGCCAAACCCAAGAGCAAAGCCTATCTGTTAAGGCAGTCGATAGGCTTTATAACGAGCTGTGTGCCTGGAAAGACGATAGATGACGGCTCTGGTCATCCCATACCCTCCCCCCACTTCCTGTAGCCTACCATTATGAAGGCCTGTAGCCTAAAACGACTCGTTTCCGTTTTGTGACATTAAGCTTTTTCACGTTAAGCCCCCCTCCCCCATCCCCTTCTTTCACAAGCAGTGGGGGAGCGCGGGGCACAAAGTAACACTTTTTGGAAGACAAAGGAGGGTTCTCCGCGCTTCTGTCGTTTGGCCACAATCCGTTGCAACCAGGCCAGGACAGATATTTTAGAGAGGAGAGACGCCGGTGCAGCTCAGATGTCTTCTTAATTTTCTTTATTCTTCAGTAAAAGCTGCAGAACATTATTAAACTTTGACTAACATTTCGATGTGTCGATGTTTTTGACTAACGAACATCGAAACGTTAGTCAAAGTTTAATAATGTTCTGCACCTTTTACTAAAGAATAAAGAAAATTAAGAAGACATCTGAGCTGCACCGGCGTCTCTCCTTCTCTTTTTGGCTTTGGCTAAATATTTCTAAAATCATTTGAGTTTCACTAGTCACATGTTTTAACAAGCAACACTTGTTATTTAACTAATAACAGACGTGTGTCGAAAATTGACTTTATTTTCCATACGGAGAAATAACATATGCAGAGTCTAACCAAGGTCAATCTTGCCAAAAAAGCCCTCAAACCTGAAAACACATGAGGCAAAAGTGCAAAACATCACAAAACTAACTAAACTAACACGCGCATATTTTTGTATTGCAATCATTGTAGCCTACAGTTGTAACAGCGCTTAACAGTCGTTTTACTCCCCGGATGCGCTCATTATAAAGAACGTTTAACGTGTCCCAAAAACAGCTATCAATTAATCACCAAACGTATTATAAACAAGTATTGCCAGGAGCAACACCTGGCAAAAAATTATAACAATAGGCCTAGGCCTTTATATGGCTCTGCTCCTGCCTAGATTCGAACTCAGAACTACCTGAAAGTTGCAGACCTGTTCTGGAAATACGTGCATTAACCCACTCGACCGTCAGACAACGCTATCTGCTTCGAGTAGGCCTATTGGGTAGGACTGTAGCCTACACTGGTTGCTGTAGCACAGTCTTGAGTGACCGAATTCGTTTTTCTTTGTCATATGAATGCTGTCATTTTGTTAACATTACTGTTAAGGAGATGCTGTAGGCAAAGTCTATATTTCAACCTCGTTAGTGTAGTAAAAAAAATCAGAACTATTCACAAGGTTTCTGAGCAGCATATTTATGTTCTGTTAGCAAGCGAACTTCTCATGACTACCGACAAAGTAGCCTACTGCCAGCTGACGAAGCTCTCATTTTAAAACATTACTGAGAGACAGACACTGTACAATCAAGAAATCTTGCCACTGAATCCAAAACTATGTTTAACATTATGTACAAGGCTTAGGCTACAGTGGACTAGCATGTTGCAGGGGCTGCTAAAAACACAGAGAAACGCACTGAAAACTCGGCCAATCACAGCCCTTGCTGTCGAATGCGCCGTCTGGTTCGACCGTGGAACTCCACAGCGGACTATGCTGCCCCCAAGCGGCTGCAGTTGTACTTACATTTCACCATTCACCATGATCGTGAATGAAGTGTCAATTTTTAACTGGGACCCACTGTATGTCAGATATTGTCCAAATTATTTTTTAATTCACGTCTAGACATTTGAAATGCATGAACTATGGCAAAAAAACGTGAAAAAAAATTGGTGTGATTTTTTCGTACTTTTCAGATATTCTTAGTTTTCACATAAGGTCCGGGGTCAGGAAAAAAGACAGATTTTTGACAAATTTCAAAATATGTCAGATATTGTCCAAATTATTTTTTAATTCACGTATTTTTAATTCAGCAATTGTTGAACATTGACCTGTACAGGACATTGACAGTAGCCCAGCCTAACAAGCAAATGTTGCAACATACATCAAAAGACGCAATTAATCAGAAATAAATAATGCAATCTGCATCGCTTTATTTAACAAACTGCAAGCAACAAGAGCATTGAGTTCGCTGTAAGGCCAAACCCAAGAGCAAAGCCTATCTGTTAAGGCAGTCGATAGGCTTTATAACGAGCTGTGTGCCTGGAAAGACGATAGATGACGGCTCTGGTCATCCCATACCCTCCCCCCACTTCCTGTAGCCTACCATTATGAAGGCCTGTAGCCTAAAACGACTCGTTTCCGTTTTGTGACATTAAGCTTTTTCACGTTAAGCCCCCCTCCCCCATCCCCTTCTTTCACAAGCAGTGGGGGAGCGCGGGGCACAAAGTAACACTTTTTGGAAGACAAAGGAGGGTTCTCCGCGCTTCTGTCGTTTGGCCACAATCCGTTGCAACCAGGCCAGGACAGATATTTTAGAGAGGAGAGACGCCGGTGCAGCTCAGATGTCTTCTTAATTTTCTTTATTCTTCAGTAAAAGCTGCAGAACATTATTAAACTTTGACTAACATTTCGATGTGTCGATGTTTTTGACTAACGAACATCGAAACGTTAGTCAAAGTTTAATAATGTTCTGCACCTTTTACTAAAGAATAAAGAAAATTAAGAAGACATCTGAGCTGCACCGGCGTCTCTCCTTCTCTTTTTGGCTTTGGCTAAATATTTCTAAAATCATTTGAGTTTCACTAGTCACATGTTTTAACAAGCAACACTTGTTATTTAACTAATAACAGACGTGTGTCGAAAATTGACTTTATTTTCCATACGGAGAAATAACATATGCAGAGTCTAACCAAGGTCAATCTTGCCAAAAAAGCCCTCAAACCTGAAAACACATGAGGCAAAAGTGCAAAACATCACAAAACTAACTAAACTAACACGCGCATATTTTTGTATTGCAATCATTGTAGCCTACAGTTGTAACAGCGCTTAACAGTCGTTTTACTCCCCGGATGCGCTCATTATAAAGAACGTTTAACGTGTCCCAAAAACAGCTATCAATTAATCACCAAACGTATTATAAACAAGTATTGCCAGGAGCAACACCTTGCAAAAAATTATAACAATAGGCCTAGGCCTTTATATGGCTCTGCTCCTGCCTAGATTCGAACTCAGAACTACCTGAAAGTTGCAGACCTGTTCTGGAAATACGTGCATTAACCCACTCGACCGTCAGACAACGCTATCTGCTTCGAGTAGGCCTATTGGGTAGGACTGTAGCCTACACTGGTTGCTGTAGCACAGTCTTGAGTGACCGAATTCGTTTTTCTTTGTCATATGAATGCTGTCATTTTGTTAACATTACTGTTAAGGAGATGCTGTAGGCAAAGTCTATATTTCAACCTCGTTAGTGTAGTAAAAAAAATCAGAACTATTCACAAGGTTTCTGGGCAGCATATTTATGTTCTGTTAGCAAGCGAACTTCTCATGACTACCGACAAAGTAGCCTACTGCCAGCTGACGAAGCTCTCATTTTAAAACATTACTGAGAGACAGACACTGTACAATCAAGAAATCTTGCCACTGAATCCAAAACTATGTTTAACATTATGTACAAGGCTTAGGCTACAGTGGACTAGCATGTTGCAGGGGCTGCTAAAAACACAGAGAAACGCACTGAAAACTCGGCCAATCACAGCCCTTGCTGTCGAATGCGCCGTCTGGTTCGACCGTGGAACTCCACAGCGGACTATGCTGCCCCCAAGCGGCTGCAGTTGTACTTACATTTCACCATTCACCATGATCGTGAATGAAGTGTCAATTTTTAACTGGGACCCACTGTATGTCAGATATTGTCCAAATTATTTTTTAATTCACGTCTAGACATTTGAAATGCATGAACTATGGCAAAAAAACGTGAAAAAAAATTGGTGTGATTTTTTCGTACTTTTCAGATATTCTTAGTTTTCACATAAGGTCCGGGGTCAGGAAAAAAGACAGATTTTTGACAAATTTCAAAATATGTCAGATATTGTCCAAATTATTTTTTAATTCACGTCTAGACATGTGAAATGCATGAACTATGGCAAAAAAACGTGAAAAAAAATTGGTGTGATTTTTTCGTACTTTTCAGATTTTCTTAGTTTTCACATAAGGTCCGGGGTCAGGAAAAAAGACAGATTTTTGACAAATTTCAAAATATGTCAGATATTGTCCAAATTATTTTTTAATTTACGTCTAGACATGTGAAATGCATGAACTATGGCAAAAAAACGTGAAAAAAAATTGGTCTGATTTTTTCGTACTTTTCAGATTTTCTTAGTTTTCACATAAGGTCCGGGAAAAAAGACAGATTTTTGACAAATTTCAAAATCTTTCAAATATTGTCCAAATTATTTTTTATTTCACTTCTAGACATGTGAAATGACTGAACTATGGGGAAAAAAGTGAAAAAAAATGGTCTGATTTTTTTCATACTTTTCAGATTTTCTTAGTTTTCGCGGTCAGGATGAGAGACAGATTTTTGACAAATTTCAAAATATGTCAGATATTGTCCAAATTATTTTTTAATTTACGTCTAGACATGTGAAATGCATGAACTATGGCAAAAAAACGTGAAAAAAAATTGGTCTGATTTTTTCGTACTTTTCAGATTTTCTTAGTTTTCACATAAGGTCCGGGAAAAAAGACAGATTTTTGACAAATTTCAAAATCTTTCAAATATTGTCCAAATTATTTTTTATTTCACTTCTAGACATGTGAAATGACTGAACTATGGGGAAAAAAGTGAAAAAAAATGGTCTGATTTTTTTCATACTTTTCAGATTTTCTTAGTTTTCGCGGTCAGGATGAGAGACAGATTTTTTAACAAATTTCAAAATATGTCAGATATTGTCCAAATTATTTTTTAATTCACGTCTAGACATGTGAAATGCATGAACTATGGCAAAAAAAGGTGAAAAAAAATTGGTGTGATTTTTTCGTACTTTTCAGATTTTCTTTGTTTTCACATAAGGTCCGGGGTCAGGAAAAAAGACAGATTTTTGACAAATTTCAAAATCTGTCAAATATTGTCAAAATTATTTTTTAATTCACGTCTAGACATGTGAAATGCATGAACTATGAGAAAAAAAGTGAAAAAAAAATTGTCTGATTTTTTTCATACTTTTCAGATTTTCTTAGTTTTTCGCGGTCAGGATGAGAGACAGATTTTTTAACAAATTTAAAAATATGTCAGATATTGTCCAAATTATTTTTTAATTCACGTCTAGACATGTGAAATGCATGAACTATGGGAAAAAAGTGAAAAAAAATTGGTCTGATTTTTTTCGTACTTGTCAAATTTTCTTAGTTTTCACATAAGGTCCGGGATCAGGAAAAAAGACAGATTTTTTAACAAATTTTAATATCTGTTAGATATTGTCCAAATTATTTTTTATTTCAAGTCTAGACATGTGAAATGCATGAATTATGTGAAAAAAAGTGAAAAAAAATTGGTCTGATTTTTTTCGTACTTTTCAGATTTTCTTAGTTTTCGCGGTCAGGATGAGAGACAGATTTTTTAACAAATTTAAAAGTCTGTTAGATATTGTCCAAATTATTTTTTATTTCACGTCTAGACATGTGAAATGCATGAACTATGGGAAAAAAAGTGAAAAAAAATTGGTCTAATTTTTTTTCGTACTTTTCAGATTTTCTTAGTTTTCACATAAGGTCCGGGGTCAGGAAAAAAGACAGATTTTTGACAAATTTCAAAATCTGTCAAATATTGTCCAAATTATTTTTTAATTCACGTCTAGACATGTGAAATGCATGAACTATGGGAAAAAAGTGAAAAAAATTGGTCTGATTTTTTTCGTACTTTTCAGATTTTCTTAGTCTTCGCGGTCAGGATGAGAGACAGATTTTTTAACAAATTTAAAAATCTGTTAGATATTGTCCAAATTATTTTTTATTTCACGTCTAGACATGTGAAATGCATGAACTATGGGAAAAAAAGTGAAAAAAAATTGGTCTGATTTTTTTCGTACTTTTCTGATTTTCTTAGTTTTTCGTGGTCAGGATGAGAGACAGATTTTTTAACAAATTTCAAAATATGTCAGATATTGTCCAAATTATTTTTTAATTCACGTCTAGACATGTGAAATGCATGAACTATGGGAAAAAAAGTGAAAAAAAATTGGTCTAATTTTTTTTCGTACTTTTCAGATTTTCTTAGTTTTCACATAAGGTCCGGGGTCAGGAAAAAAAACAGATTTTTGACAAATTTCAAAATCTGTCAAATATTGTCAAAATTATTTTTTAATTCACGTCTAGACATGTGAAATGCATGAATTATGTGAAAAAAAGTGAAAAAAAATTGGTCTGATTTTTTTCGTACTTTTCAGATTTTCTTAGTTTTCACATAAGGTCCGGGGTCAGGAAAAAAGACAGATTTTTGACAAATTTCAAAATCTGTCAAATATTGTCCAAATTATTTTTTAATTCACGTCTAGACATGTGAAATGCATGAACTATGAGAAAAAAACGTGAAAAAAAATTGGTGTGATTTTTTCGTACTTTTCAGATTTTCTTAGTTTTCACATAAGGTCCGGGGTCAGGAAAAAAGACAGATTTTTGACAAATTTCAAAATATGTCAGATATTGTCCAAATTATTTTTTAATTCACGTCTAGACATCTGAAATGCATGAACTATGAGAAAAAAAGTGAAAAAAAATTGGTCTGGTTTTTTTCATACTTTTCAGATTTTCTTAGTTTTTCGTGGTCAGGATGAGAGACAGATTTTTTAACAGATTTAAAAGTCTGTTAGATATTGTCCAAATTATTTTTTATTTCACGTCTAGACATTTGAAATGCATGAACTATGGCAAAAAAACGTGAAAAAAAATTGGTGTGATTTTTTCGTACTTTTCAGATATTCTTAGTTTTCACATAAGGTCCGGGGTCAGGAAAAAAGACAGATTTTTGACAAATTTCAAAATATGTCAGATATTGTCCAAATTATTTTTTAATTCACGTCTAGACATGTGAAATGCATGAACTATGGCAAAAAAACGTGAAAAAAAATTGGTGTGATTTTTTCGTACTTTTCAGATTTTCTTAGTTTTCACATAAGGTCCGGGGTCAGGAAAAAAGACAGATTTTTGACAAATTTCAAAATCTGTCAAATATTGTCAAAATTATTTTTTAATTCACGTCTAGACATGTGAAATGCATGAACTATGAGAAAAAAAGTGAAAAAAAAATTGTCTGATTTTTTTCATACTTTTCAGATTTTCTTAGTTTTTAGCGGTCAGGATGAGAGACAGATTTTATAACAAATTTAAAAATCTGTCAGATATTGTCCAAATTATTTTTTATTTCACTTCTAGACATGTGAAATGCATGAACTATGGGAAAAAAAGTGAAAAGAAATTGGTCTGATTTTTTTCGTACTTTTCAGATTTTCTTAGTTTTCACATAAGGTCCGGGGGTCAGGAAAAAAGACAGATTTTTGACAAATTTCAAAATATGTCAGATATTGTCCAAATTATTTTTTAATTCATGTCTAGACATGTGAAATGCATGAACTATGGCAAAAAAACGTGAAAAAAAATTGGTGTGATTTTTTCGTACTTTTCAGATTTTCTTAGTTTTCACATAAGGTCCGGGGTCAGGAAAAAAGACAGATTTTTGACAAATTTCAAAATATGTCAGATATTGTCCAAATTATTTTTTAATTCACGTCTAGACATGTGAAATGCATGAACTATGGCAAAAAAAACGTGAAAAAAAATTGGTGTGATTTTTTCGTACTTTTCAGATTTTCTTAGTTTTCACATAAGGTCCGGGGTCAGGAAAAAAGACAGATTTTTGACAAATTTCAAAATCTGTCAAATATTGTCAAAATTATTTTTTAATTCACGTCTAGACATGTGAAATGCATGAACTATGAGAAAAAAAGTGAAAAAAAATTGGTCTGGTTTTTTTCGTACTTGTCAGATTTTCTTAGTTTTCACATAAGGTCCGGGATATGGAAAAAAGACAGATTTTTTAACAAATTTAAAAATCTGTTAGGTATTGTCCAAATTATTTTTTATTTCAAGTCTAGACATGTGAAATGCATGAATTATGTGAAAAAAAGTGAAAAAAAATTGGTCTGATTTTTTTTGTACTTTTCAGATTTTCTTAGTTTTCACATAAGGTCCGGGGTCAGGAAAAAAGACAGATTTTTGACAAATTTCAAAATATGTCAGATATTGTCCAAATTATTTTTTAATTCACGTCTAGACATCTGAAATGCATGAACTATGAGAAAAAAAGTGAAAAAAAATTGGTCTGGTTTTTTTCATACTTTTCAGATTTTCTTAGTTTTTCGTGGTCAGGATGAGAGACAGATTTTTTAACAGATTTAAAAGTCTGTTAGATATTGTCCAAATTATTTTTTATTTCACGTCTAGACATGTGAAATGCATGAACTATGGCAAAAAAACGTGAAAAAAAATTGGTGTGATTTTTTCGTACTTTTCAGATTTTCTTAGTTTTCACATAAGGTCCGGGGTCAGGAAAAAAGACAGATTTTTGACAAATTTCAAAATCTGTCAAATATTGTCAAAATTATTTTTTAATTCACGTCTAGACATGTGAAATGCATGAACTATGAGAAAAAAAGTGAAAAAAAAATTGTCTGATTTTTTTCATACTTTTCAGATTTTCTTAGTTTTTAGCGGTCAGGATGAGAGACAGATTTTATAACAAATTTAAAAATCTGTCAGATATTGTCCAAATTATTTTTTATTTCACTTCTAGACATGTGAAATGCATGAACTATGGGAAAAAAAGTGAAAAGAAATTGGTCTGATTTTTTTCGTACTTTTCAGATTTTCTTAGTTTTCACATAAGGTCCGGGGGTCAGGAAAAAAGACAGATTTTTGACAAATTTCAAAATATGTCAGATATTGTCCAAATTATTTTTTAATTCATGTCTAGACATGTGAAATGCATGAACTATGGCAAAAAAACGTGAAAAAAAATTGGTGTGATTTTTTCGTACTTTTCAGATTTTCTTAGTTTTCACATAAGGTCCGGGGTCAGGAAAAAAGACAGATTTTTGACAAATTTCAAAATATGTCAGATATTGTCCAAATTATTTTTTAATTCACGTCTAGACATGTGAAATGCATGAACTATGGCAAAAAAAAACGTGAAAAAAAATTGGTGTGATTTTTTCGTACTTTTCAGATTTTCTTAGTTTTCACATAAGGTCCGGGGTCAGGAAAAAAGACAGATTTTTGACAAATTTCAAAATCTGTCAAATATTGTCAAAATTATTTTTTAATTCACGTCTAGACATGTGAAATGCATGAACTATGAGAAAAAAAGTGAAAAAAAATTGGTCTGGTTTTTTTCGTACTTGTCAGATTTTCTTAGTTTTCACATAAGGTCCGGGATATGGAAAAAAGACAGATTTTTTAACAAATTTAAAAATCTGTTAGGTATTGTCCAAATTATTTTTTATTTCAAGTCTAGACATGTGAAATGCATGAATTATGTGAAAAAAAGTGAAAAAAAATTGGTCTGATTTTTTTTGTACTTTTCAGATTTTCTTAGTTTTCACATAAGGTACGGGGTCAGGAAAAAAGACAGATTTTTGACAAATTTCAAAATCTGTCAAATATTGTCCAAATTATTTTTTAATTCACGTCTAGACATGTGAAATGCATGAACTATGAGAAAAAAAGTGAAAAAAAATTGGTCTGATTTTTTTCGTACTTTTCAGATTTTCTTAGTTTTCGCGGTCAGGATGAGAGACAGATTTTTTAACAAATTTAAAAGTCTGTTAGATATTGTCCAAATTATTTTTTATTTCACGTCTAGACATGTGAAATGCATGAACTATGGGAAAAAAAGTGAAAAAAAATTGGTCTAATTTTTTTCCGTACTTTTCAGATTTTCTTAGTTTTCACATAAGGTCCGGGGTCAGGAAAAAAGACAGATTTTTGACAAATTTCAAAATATGTCAGATATTGTCCAAATTATTTTTTAATTCACGTCTAGACATCTGAAATGCATGAACTATGAGAAAAAAAGTGAAAAAAAATTGGTCTGGTTTTTTTCATACTTTTCAGATTTTCTTAGTTTTTCGTGGTCAGGATGAGAGACAGATTTTTTAACAGATTTAAAAGTCTGTTAGATATTGTCCAAATTATTTTTTATTTCACGTCTAGACATTTGAAATGCATGAACTATGGCAAAAAACCGTGAAAAAAAATTGGTGTGATTTTTTCGTACTTTTCAGATATTCTTAGTTTTCACATAAGGTCCGGGGTCAGGAAAAAAGACAGATTTTTGACAAATTTCAAAATATGTCAGATATTGTCCAAATTATTTTTTAATTCACGTCTAGACATGTGAAATGCATGAACTATGGCAAAAAAACGTGAAAAAAAATTGGTCTGGTTTTTTTCGTACTTGTCAGATTTTCTTAGTTTTCACATAAGGTCCGGGATATGGAAAAAAGACAGATTTTTTAACAAATTTAAAAATCTGTTAGGTATTGTCCAAATTATTTTTTATTTCAAGTCTAGACATGTGAAATGCATGAATTATGTGAAAAAAAGTGAAAAAAAATTGGTCTGATTTTTTTTGTACTTTTCAGATTTTCTTAGTTTTCACATAAGGTACGGGGTCAGGAAAAAAGACAGATTTTTGACAAATTTCAAAATCTGTCAAATATTGTCCAAATTATTTTTTAATTCACGTCTAGACATGTGAAATGCATGAACTATGAGAAAAAAAGTGAAAAAAAATTGGTCTGATTTTTTTCGTACTTTTCAGATTTTCTTAGTTTTCGCGGTCAGGATGAGAGACAGATTTTTTAACAAATTTAAAAGTCTGTTAGATATTGTCCAAATTATTTTTTATTTCACGTCTAGACATGTGAAATGCATGAACTATGGGAAAAAAAGTGAAAAAAAATTGGTCTAATTTTTTTCCGTACTTTTCAGATTTTCTTAGTTTTCACATAAGGTCCGGGGTCAGGAAAAAAGACAGATTTTTGACAAATTTCAAAATATGTCAGATATTGTCCAAATTATTTTTTAATTCACGTCTAGACATCTGAAATGCATGAACTATGAGAAAAAAAGTGAAAAAAAATTGGTCTGGTTTTTTTCATACTTTTCAGATTTTCTTAGTTTTTCGTGGTCAGGATGAGAGACAGATTTTTTAACAGATTTAAAAGTCTGTTAGATATTGTCCAAATTATTTTTTATTTCACGTCTAGACATTTGAAATGCATGAACTATGGCAAAAAACCGTGAAAAAAAATTGGTGTGATTTTTTCGTACTTTTCAGATATTCTTAGTTTTCACATAAGGTCCGGGGTCAGGAAAAAAGACAGATTTTTGACAAATTTCAAAATATGTCAGATATTGTCCAAATTATTTTTTAATTCACGTCTAGACATGTGAAATGCATGAACTATGGCAAAAAAACGTGAAAAAAAATTGGTGTGATTTTTTCGTACTTTTCAGATTTTCTTACTTTTCACATAAGGTCCGGGGTCAGGAAAAAAGACAGATTTTTGACAAATTTCAAAATCTGTCAAATATTGTCAAAATTATTTTTTAATTCACGTCTAGACATGTGAAATGCATGAACTATGAGAAAAAAAGTGAAAAAAAAATTGTCTGATTTTTTTCATACTTTTCAGATTTTCTTAGTTTTTAGCGGTCAGGATGAGAGACAGATTTTATAACAAATTTAAAAATCTGTCAGATATTGTCCAAATTATTTTTTATTTCACTTCTAGACATGTGAAATGCATGAACTATGGGAAAAAAAGTGAAAAGAAATTGGTCTGATTTTTTTCGTACTTTTCAGATTTTCTTAGTTTTCACATAAGGTCCGGGGGTCAGGAAAAAAGACAGATTTTTGACAAATTTCAAAATATGTCAGATATTGTCCAAATTATTTTTTAATTCATGTCTAGACATGTGAAATGCATGAACTATGGCAAAAAAACGTGAAAAAAAATTGGTGTGATTTTTTCGTACTTTTCAGATTTTCTTAGTTTTCAGATAAGGTCCGGGGTCAGGAAAAAAGACAGATTTTTGACAAATTTCAAAATATGTCAGATATTGTCCAAATTATTTTTTAATTCACGTCTAGACATGTGAAATGCATGAACTATGGCAAAAAAAACGTGAAAAAAAATTGGTGTGATTTTTTCGTACTTTTCAGATTTTCTTAGTTTTCACATAAGGTCCGGGGTCAGGAAAAAAGACAGATTTTTGACAAATTTCAAAATCTGTCAAATATTGTCCAAATTATTTTTTAATTCACGTCTAGACATGGGAAATGCATGAACTATGAGAAAAAAAGTGAAAAAAAATTGGTCTGATTTTTTTCGTACTTTTCAGATTTTCTTAGTTTTCGCGGTCAGGATGAGAGACAGATTTTTTAACAAATTTAAAAGTCTGTTAGATATTGTCCAAATTATTTTTTATTTCACGTCTAGACATGTGAAATGCATGAACTATGGGAAAAAAAGTGAAAAAAAATTGGTCTAATTTTTTTTCGTACTTTTCAGATTTTCTTAGTTTTCACATAAGGTCCGGGGTCAGGAAAAAAGACAGATTTTTGACAAATTTCAAAATATGTCAGATATTGTCCAAATTATTTTTTAATTCACGTCTAGACATCTGAAATGCATGAACTATGAGAAAAAAAGTGAAAAAAAATTGGTCTGGTTTTTTTCATACTTTTCAGATTTTCTTAGTTTTTCGTGGTCAGGATGAGAGACAGATTTTTTAACAGATTTAAAAGTCTGTTAGATATTGTCCAAATTATTTTTTATTTCACGTCTAGACATTTGAAATGCATGAACTATGGCAAAAAAACGTGAAAAAAAATTGGTGTGATTTTTTCGTACTTTTCAGATATTCTTAGTTTTCACATAAGGTCCGGGGTCAGGAAAAAAGACAGATTTTTGACAAATTTCAAAATATGTCAGATATTGTCCAAATTATTTTTTAATTCACGTCTAGACATGTGAAATGCATGAACTATGGCAAAAAAACGTGAAAAAAAATTGGTGTGATTTTTTCGTACTTTTCAGATTTTCTTAGTTTTCACATAAGGTCCGGGGTCAGGAAAAAAGACAGATTTTTGACAAATTTCAAAATCTGTCAAATATTGTCAAAATTATTTTTTAATTCACGTCTAGACATGTGAAATGCATGAACTATGAGAAAAAAAGTGAAAAAAAAATTGTCTGATTTTTTTCATACTTTTCAGATTTTCTTAGTTTTTAGCGGTCAGGATGAGAGACAGATTTTATAACAAATTTAAAAATCTGTCAGATATTGTCCAAATTATTTTTTATTTCACTTCTAGACATGTGAAATGCATGAACTATGGGAAAAAAAGTGAAAAGAAATTGGTCTGATTTTTTTCGTACTTTTCAGATTTTCTTAGTTTTCACATAAGGTCCGGGGGTCAGGAAAAAAGACAGATTTTTGACAAATTTCAAAATATGTCAGATATTGTCCAAATTATTTTTTAATTCATGTCTAGACATGTGAAATGCATGAACTATGGCAAAAAAACGTGAAAAAAAATTGGTGTGATTTTTTCGTACTTTTCAGATTTTCTTAGTTTTCACATAAGGTCCGGGGTCAGGAAAAAAGACAGATTTTTGACAAATTTCAAAATATGTCAGATATTGTCCAAATTATTTTTTAATTCACGTCTAGACATGTGAAATGCATGAACTATGGCAAAAAAAACGTGAAAAAAAATTGGTGTGATTTTTTCGTACTTTTCAGATTTTCTTAGTTTTCACATAAGGTCCGGGGTCAGGAAAAAAGACAGATTTTTGACAAATTTCAAAATCTGTCAAATATTGTCAAAATTATTTTTTAATTCACGTCTAGACATGTGAAATGCATGAACTATGAGAAAAAAAGTGAAAAAAAATTGGTCTGGTTTTTTTCGTACTTGTCAGATTTTCTTAGTTTTCACATAAGGTCCGGGATATGGAAAAAAGACAGATTTTTTAACAAATTTAAAAATCTGTTAGGTATTGTCCAAATTATTTTTTATTTCAAGTCTAGACATGTGAAATGCATGAATTATGTGAAAAAAAGTGAAAAAAAATTGGTCTGATTTTTTTTGTACTTTTCAGATTTTCTTAGTTTTCACATAAGGTCCGGGGTCAGGAAAAAAGACAGATTTTTGACAAATTTCAAAATCTGTCAAATATTGTCCAAATTATTTTTTAATTCACGTCTAGACATGTGAAATGCATGAACTATGAGAAAAAAAGTGAAAAAAAATTGGTCTGATTTTTTTCGTACTTTTCAGATTTTCTTAGTTTTCGCGGTCAGGATGAGAGACAGATTTTTTAACAAATTTAAAAGTCTGTTAGATATTGTCCAAATTATTTTTTATTTCACGTCTAGACATGTGAAATGCATGAACTATGGGAAAAAAAGTGAAAAAAAATTGGTCTAATTTTTTTTCGTACTTTTCAGATTTTCTTAGTTTTCACATAAGGTCCGGGGTCAGGAAAAAAGACAGATTTTTGACAAATTTCAAAATATGTCAGATATTGTCCAAATTATTTTTTAATTCACGTCTAGACATCTGAAATGCATGAACTATGAGAAAAAAAGTGAAAAAAAATTGGTCTGGTTTTTTTCATACTTTTCAGATTTTCTTAGTTTTTCGTGGTCAGGATGAGAGACAGATTTTTTAACAGATTTAAAAGTCTGTTAGATATTGTCCAAATTATTTTTTATTTCACGTCTAGACATTTGAAATGCATGAACTATGGCAAAAAACCGTGAAAAAAAATTGGTGTGATTTTTTCGTACTTTTCAGATATTCTTAGTTTTCACATAAGGTCCGGGGTCAGGAAAAAAGACAGATTTTTGACAAATTTCAAAATATGTCAGATATTGTCCAAATTATTTTTTAATTCACGTCTAGACATGTGAAATGCATGAACTATGGCAAAAAAAACGTGAAAAAAAATTGGTGTGATTTTTTCGTACTTTTCAGATTTTCTTAGTTTTCACATAAGGTCCGGGGTCAGGAAAAAAGACAGATTTTTGACAAATTTCAAAATCTGTCAAATATTGTCAAAATTATTTTTTAATTCACGTCTAGACATGTGAAATGCATGAACTATGAGAAAAAAAGTGAAAAAAAAATTGTCTGATTTTTTTCATACTTTTCAGATTTTCTTAGTTTTTAGCGGTCAGGATGAGAGACAGATTTTATAACAAATTTAAAAATCTGTCAGATATTGTCCAAATTATTTTTTATTTCACTTCTAGACATGTGAAATGCATGAACTATGGGAAAAAAAGTGAAAAGAAATTGGTCTGATTTTTTTCGTACTTTTCAGATTTTCTTAGTTTTCACATAAGGTCCGGGGGTCAGGAAAAAAGACAGATTTTTGACAAATTTCAAAATATGTCAGATATTGTTCAAATTATTTTTTAATTCATGTCTAGACATGTGAAATGCATGAACTATGGCAAAAAAACGTGAAAAAAAATTGGTGTGATTTTTTCGTACTTTTCAGATTTTCTTAGTTTTCACATAAGGTCCGGGGTCAGGAAAAAAGACAGATTTTTGACAAATTTCAAAATATGTCAAATATTGTCAAAATTATTTTTTAATTCACGTCTAGACATGTGAAATGCATGAACTATGAGAAAAAAAGTGAAAAAAAATTGGTCTGGTTTTTTTCGTACTTGTCAGATTTTCTTAGTTTTCACATAAGGTCCGGGATATGGAAAAAAGACAGATTTTTTAACAAATTTAAAAATCTGTTAGGTATTGTCCAAATTATTTTTTATTTCAAGTCTAGACATGTGAAATGCATGAATTATGTGAAAAAAAGTGAAAAAAAATTGGTCTGATTTTTTTTGTACTTTTCAGATTTTCTTAGTTTTCACATAAGGTCCGGGGTCAGGAAAAAAGACAGATTTTTGACAAATTTCAAAATCTGTTAGATATTGTCCAAATTATTTTTTATTTCACGTCTAGACATGTGAAATGCATGAACTATGGGAAAAAAAGTGAAAAAAAATTGGTCTAATTTTTTTTCGTACTTTTCAGATTTTCTTAGTTTTCACATAAGGTCCGGGGTCAGGAAAAAAGACAGATTTTTGACAAATTTCAAAATATGTCAGATATTGTCCAAATTATTTTTTAATTCACGTCTAGACATCTGAAATGCATGAACTATGAGAAAAAAAGTGAAAAAAAATTGGTCTGGTTTTTTTCATACTTTTCAGATTTTCTTAGTTTTTCGTGGTCAGGATGAGAGACAGATTTTTTAACAGATTTAAAAGTCTGTTAGATATTGTCCAAATTATTTTTTATTTCACGTCTAGACATTTGAAATGCATGAACTATGGCAAAAAAACGTGAAAAAAAATTGGTGTGATTTTTTCGTACTTTTCAGATATTCTTAGTTTTCACATAAGGTCCGGGGTCAGGAAAAAAGACAGATTTTTGACAAATTTCAAAATATGTCAGATATTGTCCAAATTATTTTTTAATTCACGTCTAGACATGTGAAATGCATGAACTATGGCAAAAAAACGTGAAAAAAAATTGGTGTGATTTTTTCGTACTTTTCAGATTTTCTTAGTTTTCACATAAGGTCCGGGGTCAGGAAAAAAGACAGATTTTTGACAAATTTCAAAATCTGTCAAATATTGTCAAAATTATTTTTTAATTCACGTCTAGACATGTGAAATGCATGAACTATGAGAAAAAAAGTGAAAAAAAAATTGTCTGATTTTTTTCATACTTTTCAGATTTTCTTAGTTTTTAGCGGTCAGGATGAGAGACAGATTTTATAACAAATTTAAAAATCTGTCAGATATTGTCCAAATTATTTTTTATTTCACTTCTAGACATGTGAAATGCATGAACTATGGGAAAAAAAGTGAAAAGGAATTGGTCTGATTTTTTTCGTACTTTTCAGATTTTCTTAGTTTTCACATAAGGTCCGGGGGTCAGGAAAAAAGACAGATTTTTGACAAATTTCAAAATATGTCAGATATTGTCCAAATTATTTTTTAATTCATGTCTAGACATGTGAAATGCATGAACTATGGCAAAAAAACGTGAAAAAAAATTGGTGTGATTTTTTCGTACTTTTCAGATTTTCTTAGTTTTCACATAAGGTCCGGGGTCAGGAAAAAAGACAGATTTTTGACAAATTTCAAAATATGTCAGATATTGTCCAAATTATTTTTTAATTCACGTCTAGACATGTGAAATGCATGAACTATGGCAAAAAAAACGTGAAAAAAAATTGGTGTGATTTTTTCGTACTTTTCAGATTTTCTTAGTTTTCACATAAGGTCCGGGGTCAGGAAAAAAGACAGATTTTTGACAAATTTCAAAATCTGTCAAATATTGTCAAAATTATTTTTTAATTCACGTCTAGACATGTGAAATGCATGAACTATGAGAAAAAAAGTGAAAAAAAATTGGTCTGGTTTTTTTCGTACTTGTCAGATTTTCTTAGTTTTCACATAAGGTCCGGGATATGGAAAAAAGACAGATTTTTTAACAAATTTAAAAATCTGTTAGGTATTGTCCAAATTATTTTTTATTTCAAGTCTAGACATGTGAAATGCATGAATTATGTGAAAAAAAGTGAAAAAAAATTGGTCTGATTTTTTTTGTACTTTTCAGATTTTCTTAGTTTTCACATAAGGTCCGGGGTCAGGAAAAAAGACAGATTTTTGACAAATTTCAAAATCTGTCAAATATTGTCCAAATTATTTTTTAATTCACGTCTAGACATGTGAAATGCATGAACTATGAGAAAAAAAGTGAAAAAAAATTGGTCTGATTTTTTTCGTACTTTTCAGATTTTCTTAGTTTTCGCGGTCAGGATGAGAGACAGATTTTTTAACAAATTTAAAAGTCTGTTAGATATTGTCCAAATTATTTTTTATTTCACGTCTAGACATGTGAAATGCATGAACTATGGGAAAAAAAGTGAAAAAAAATTGGTCTGGTTTATTTCATACTTTTCAGATTTTCTTAGTTTTTCGTGGTCAGGATGAGAGACAGATTTTTTAACAGATTTAAAAGTCTGTTAGATATTGTCCAAATTATTTTTTATTTCACTTCTAGACATGTGAAATGCATGAACTATGGGAAAAAAAGTGAAAAGAAATTGGTCTGATTTTTTTCGTACTTTTCAGATTTTCTTAGTTTTCACATAAGGTCCGGGGGTCAGGAAAAAAGACAGATTTTTGACAAATTTCAAAATATGTCAGATATTGTCCAAATTATTTTTTAATTCATGTCTAGACATGTGAAATGCATGAACTATGGCAAAAAAACGTGAAAAAAAATTGGTGTGATTTTTTCGTACTTTTCAGATTTTCTTAGTTTTCACATAAGGTCCGGGGTCAGGAAAAAAGACAGATTTTTGACAAATTTCAAAATATGTCAGATATTGTCCAAATTATTTTTTAATTCACGTCTAGACATGTGAAATGCATGAACTATGGCAAAAAAAACGTGAAAAAAAATTGGTGTGATTTTTTCGTACTTTTCAGATTTTCTTAGTTTTCACATAAGGTCCGGGATATGGAAAAAAGACAGATTTTTTAACAAATTTAAAAATCTGTTAGGTATTGTCCAAATTATTTTTTATTTCAAGTCTAGACATGTGAAATGCATGAATTATGTGAAAAAAAGTGAAAAAAAATTGGTCTGGTTTTTTTCATACTTTTCAGATTTTCTTAGTTTTTCGTGGTCAGGATGAGAGAGATTTTTTAACAGATTTAAAATTCTCTTAGATATTGTCCAAATTATTTTTTATTTCACGTCTAGACATGTGAAATGCATGAACTATGGGAAAAAAAGTGAAAAAAAATTGATCTAATTTTTTTTCGTACTTTTCAGATTTTCTTAGTTTTCACATAAGGTCCGGGGTCAGGAAAAAAGACAGATTTTTGACAAATTTCAAAATATGTCAGATATTGTCCAAATTATTTTTTAATTCACGTCTAGACATGTGAAATGCATGAACTATGAGAAAAAAAGTGAAAAAAAATTAGTCTGGTTTTTTTCATACTTTTCAGATTTTCTTAGTTTTTCGTGGTCAGGATGAGAGACAGATTTTTTAACAGATTTAAAATTCTGTTAGATATTGTCCAAATTATTTTTTATTTCACGTCTAGACATGTGAAATGCATGAACTATGGGAAAAAAGTGAAAAAAAATTGGTCTGATTTTTTTCTTACTTTTCAGATTTTCTTAGTTTTCACATAAGGTCCGGGGTCAGGAAAAAAGACAGATTTTTGACAAATTTCAAAATATGTCAGATATTGTCCAAATTATTTTTTAATTCATGTCTAGACATGTGAAATGCATGAACTATGGCAAAAAAACGTGAAAAAAAATTGGTGTGATTTTTTCGTACTTTTCAGATTTTCTTAGTTTTCACATAAGGTCCGGGGTCAGGAAAAAAGACAGATTTTTGACAAATTTCAAAATATGTCAGATATTGTCCAAATTATTTTTTAATTCACGTCTAGACATGTGAAATGCATGAACTATGGCAAAAAAAACGTGAAAAAAAATTGGTCTGGTTTTTTTCATACTTTTCAGATTTTCTTAGTTTTTCGTGGTCAGGATGAGAGACAGATTTTTTAACAGATTTAAAATTCTGTTAGATATTGTCCAAATTATTTTTTATTTCACGTCTAGACATGTGAAATGCATGAACTATGGGAAAAAAGTGAAAAAAAAATTGGTCTGGTTTTTTTCATACTTTTCAGATTTTCTTAGTTTTTCGTGGTCAGGATGAGAGACAGATTTTTTAACAGATTTAAAATTCTGTTAGATATTGTCCAAATTATTTTTTATTTCACGTCTAGACATGTGAAATGCATGAACTATGGGAAAAAAGTGAAAAAAAATTGATCTAATTTTTTTTCGTACTTTTCAGATTTTCTTAGTTTTCACATAAGGTCCGGGGTCAGGAAAAAAGACAGATTTTTGACAAATTTCAAAATATGTCAGATATTGTCCAAATTATTTTTTAATTCACGTCTAGACATCTGAAATGCATGAACTATGAGAAAAAAAGTGAAAAAAAATTGGTCTGGTTTTTTTCATACTTTTCAGATTTTCTTAGTTTTTCGTGGTCAGGATGAGAGACAGATTTTTTAACAGATTTAAAAGTCTGTTAGATATTGTCCAAATTATTTTTTATTTCACGTCTAGACATGTGAAATGCATGAACTATGGGAAAAAAGTGAAAAAAAATTGGTCTGATTTTTTTCGTACTTGTCAGATTTTCTTAGTTTTCACATAAGGTCCGGGATCAGGAAAAAAGACAGATTTTTTAACAAATTTAAAAATCTGTTAGATATTGTCCAAATTATTTTTTATTTCAAGTCTAGACATGTGAAATGCATGAATTATGTGAAAAAAAGTGAAAAAAAATTGGTCTGATTTTTTTCGTACTTTTCAGATTTTCTTAGTTTTCACATAAGGTCCGGGGTCAGGAAAAAAGACAGATTTTTGACAAATTTCAAAATATGTCAGATATTGTCCAAATTATTTTTTAATTCACGTCTAGACATGTGAAATGCATGAACTATGGCAAAAAAAAACGTGAAAAAAAATTGGTGTGATTTTTTCGTACTTTTCAGATTTTCTTAGTTTTCACATAAGGTCCGGGGTCAGGAAAAAAGACAGATTTTTGACAAATTTCAAAATCTGTCAAATATTGTCAAAATTATTTTTTAATTCACGTCTAGACATGTGAAATGCATGAACTATGAGAAAAAAAGTGAAAAAAAATTGGTCTGGTTTTTTTCATACTTTTCAGATTTTCTTAGTTTTTCGTGGTCAGGATGAGAGACAGATTTTTTAACAGATTTAAAAGTCTGTTAGATATTGTCCAAATTATTTTTTATTTCACGTCTAGACATGTGAAATGCATGAACTATGGAAAAAAAGTGAAAAAAAATTGGTCTGATTTTTTTCTTACTTTTCAGATTTTCTTAGTTTTCACATAAGGTCCGGGGGTCAGGAAAAAAGACAGATTTTTGACAAATTTCAAAATATGTCAGATATTGTCCAAATTATTTTTTAATTCACGTCTAGACATTTGAAATCCATGAACTATGGCAAAAAAACGTGAAAAAAAATTGGTCTAATTTTTTTTCGTACTTTTCAGATTTTCTTAGTTTTCACATAAGGTCCAGGGTCAGGAAAAAAGACAGATTTTTGACAAATTTCAAAATATGTCAGATATTGTCCAAATTATTTTTTAATTCACGTCTAGACATGTGAAATGCATGAACTATGAGAAAAAAAGTGAAAAAAAATTAGTCTGGTTTTTTTCATACTTTTCAGATTTTCTTAGTTTTTCGTGGTCAGGATGAGAGACAGATTTTTTAAAAGATTTAAAATTCTGTTAGATATTGTCCAAATTATTTTTTATTTCACGTCTAGACATGTGAAATGCATGAAGTATGGCAAAAAAAACGTGAAAAAAAATTGGTGTGATTTTTTCGTACTTTTCAGATTTTCTTAGATTTCACATAAGGTCCGGGGTCAGGAAAAAAGACAGATTTTTGACAAATTTCAAAATCTGTCAAATATTGTCAAAATTATTTTTTAATTCACGTCTAGACATGTGAAATGCATGAACTATGAGAAAAAAAGTGAAACAAAATTGGTCTGGTTTTTTTCGTACTTGTCAGATTTTCTTAGTTTTCACATAAGGTCCGGGATATGGAAAAAAGACAGATTTTTTAACAAATTTAAAAATCTGTTAGGTATTGTCCAAATTATTTTTTATTTCAAGTCTAGACATGTGAAATGCATGAATTATGTGAAAAAAAGTGAAAAAAAATTGGTCTGGTTTTTTTCATACTTTTCAGATTTTCTTAGTTTTTCGTGGTCAGGATGAGAGACAGATTTTTTAACAGATTTAAAAGTCTGTTAGATATTGTCCAAATTATTTTTTATTTCACGTCTAGACATGTGAAATGCATGAACTATGGGAAAAAAGTGAAAAAAAATTGGTCTGATTTTTTTCGTACTTGTCAGATTTTCTTAGTTTTCACATAAGGTCCGGGATCAGGAAAAAAGACAGATTTTTTAACAAATTTAAAAATCTGTTAGATATTGTCCAAATTATTTTTTATTTCAAGTCTAGACATGTGAAATGCATGAATTATGTGAAAAAAAGTGAAAAAAAATTGGTCTGATTTTTTTCGTACTTTTCAGATTTTCTTAGTTTTCACATAAGGTCCGGGGTCAGGAAAAAAGACAGATTTTTGACAAATTTCAAAATATGTCAGATATTGTCCAAATTATTTTTTAATTCACGTCTAGACATGTGAAATGCATGAACTATGGCAAAAAAAAACGTGAAAAAAAATTGGTGTGATTTTTTCGTACTTTTCAGATTTTCTTAGTTTTCACATAAGGTCCGGGGTCAGGAAAAAAGACAGATTTTTGACAAATTTCAAAATCTGTCAAATATTGTCAAAATTATTTTTTAATTCACGTCTAGACATGTGAAATGCATGAACTATGAGAAAAAAAGTGAAAAAAAATTGGTCTGGTTTTTTTCATACTTTTCAGATTTTCTTAGTTTTTCGTGGTCAGGATGAGAGACAGATTTTTTAACAGATTTAAAAGTCTGTTAGATATTGTCCAAATTATTTTTTATTTCACGTCTAGACATGTGAAATGCATGAACTATGGAAAAAAAGTGAAAAAAAATTGGTCTGATTTTTTTCTTACTTTTCAGATTTTCTTAGTTTTCACATAAGGTCCGGGGGTCAGGAAAAAAGACAGATTTTTGACAAATTTCAAAATATGTCAGATATTGTCCAAATTATTTTTTAATTCACGTCTAGACATCTGAAATGCATGAACTATGAGAAAAAAAGTGAAAAAAAATTGGTCTGGTTTTTTTCATACTTTTCAGATTTTCTTAGTTTTTCGTGGTCAGGAAAAAAGACAGATTTTTGACAAATTTCAAAATATGTCAGATATTGTCCAAATTATTTTTTAATTCACGTCTAGACATGTGAAATGCATGAACTATGGCAAAAAAACGTGAAAAAAAATTGGTGTGATTTTTTCGTACTTTTCAGATTTTCTTAGTTTTCACATAAGGTCCGGGGTCAGGAAAAAAGACAGATTTTTGACAAATTTCAAAATCTGTCAAATATTGTCAAAATTATTTTTTAATTCACGTCTAGACATGTGAAATGCATGAACTATGAGAAAAAAAGTGAAAAAAAAATTGTCTGATTTTTTTCATACTTTTCAGATTTTCTTAGTTTTTAGCGGTCAGGATGAGAGACAGATTTTATAACAAATTTAAAAATCTGTCAGATATTGTCCAAATTATTTTTTATTTCACTTCTAGACATGTGAAATGCATGAACTATGGGAAAAAAAGTGAAAAGAAATTGGTCTGATTTTTTTCGTACTTTTCAGATTTTCTTAGTTTTCACATAAGGTCCGGGGGTCAGGAAAAAAGACAGATTTTTGACAAATTTCAAAATATGTCAGATATTGTCCAAATTATTTTTTAATTCATGTCTAGACATGTGAAATGCATGAACTATGGCAAAAAAACGTGAAAAAAAATTGGTGTGATTTTTTCGTACTTTTCAGATTTTCTTAGTTTTCACATAAGGTCCGGGGTCAGGAAAAAAGACAGATTTTTGACAAATTTCAAAATATGTCAGATATTGTCCAAATTATTTTTTAATTCACGTCTAGACATGTGAAATGCATGAACTATGGCAAAAAAACGTGAAAAAAAATTGGTGTGATTTTTTCGTACTTTTCAGATTTTCTTAGTTTTCGCGGTCAGGATGAGAGACAGATTTGTTAACAAATTTAAAAATCTGTTAGATATTGTCCAAATTATTTTTTATTTCACGTCTAGACATGTGAAATGCATGAACTATGGGAAAAAAGTGAAAAAAAAATTGGTCTGATTTTTTTCGTACTTTTCAGATTTTCTTAGTTTTCACATAAGGTCCGGGGTCAGGAAAAAAGACATATTTTTGACAAATTTCAAAATCTGTCAGATATTGTCCAAATTATTTTTTATTTCACGTCTAGACATGTGAAATGCATGAACTATGGGAAAAAAGTGAAAAAAAAATTGGTGTGAATTTTTCCGTACTTTTCAGATTTTCTTAGTTTTCACATAAGGTCCGGGGTCAGGAAAAAAGACAGATTTTTGACAAATTTCAAAATATGTCAGATATTGTCCAAATTATTTTTTATTTCACGTCTAGACATGTGAAATGCATGAACTATGGGAAAAAAACGTGAAAAAAAATTAGTCTGATTTTTTTCGTACTTTTCAGATTTTCTTAGTTTTCACATAAGGTCCGGGGTCAGGAAAAAAGACAGATTTTTGACAAATTTCAAAATCTGTAAGATATTGTCCAAATTATTTTTTATTTCACGTCTAGACATGTGAAATGCATGAACTATGGGAAAAAAGTGAAAAAAAAATTGGTGTGAATTTTTTCGTACTTTTCAGATTTTCTTAGTTTTCGCGGTCAGGATAAGAGACAGATTTTTTAACAAATTTAAAAATCTGTTAGATATTGTCCAAATTATTTTTTATTTCACGTCTAGACATGTGAAATGCATGAACTATGGGGGAAAAAGTGAAAAAAAATTGGTCTGATTTTTTTCGTACTTTTCAGATTTTCTTAGTTTTCACATAAGGTCTGGGGTCAGGAAAAAAGACATATTTTTGACAAATTTCAAAATCTGTCAGATATTGTCCAAATTATTTTTTATTTCACGTCTAGACATGTGAAATGCATGAACTATGGGAAAAAAGTGAAAAAAAAATTGGTGTGAATTTTTTCATACTTTTCAGATTTTCTTAGTTTTCGCGGTCAGGATGAGAGACAGATTTTTTAACAAATTTAAAAATCTGTTAGATATTGTCCAAATTATTTTTTATTTCACGTCTAGACATGTGAAATGCATGAACTATGGGAAAAAAGTGAAAAAAAAATTGGTGTGAATTTTTTCGTACTTTTCAGATTTTCTTAGTTTTCGCGGTCAGGATGAGAGACAGATTTTTTAACAAATTTAAAAATCTGTTAGATATTGTCCAAATTATTTTTTATTTCACGTCTAGACATGTGAAATGCATGAACTATGGGAAAAAAACGTGAAAAAAAATTGGTCTGATTTTTTTCGTACTTTTCAGATTTTCTTAGTTTTCACATAAGGTCCGGGGTCAGGAAAAAAGACATATTTTTGACAAATTTCAAAATCTGTCAGATATTGTCCAAATTATTTTTTATTTCACGTCTAGACATGTGAAATGCATGAACTATGGGAAAAAAGTGAAAAAAAAATTGGTGTGAATTTTTTCATACTTTTCAGATTTTCTTAGTTTTCGCGGTCAGGATGAGAGACAGATTTTTTAACAAATTTAAAAATCTGTTAGATATTGTCCAAATTATTTTTTATTTCACGTCTAGACATGTGAAATGCATGAACTATGGTGGAAAAAGTGAAAAAAAATTGGTCTGATTTTTTTCGTACTTTTCAGATTTTCTTAGTTTTCGCGGTCAGGATGAGAGACAGATTTTTTAACAAATTTAAAAATCTGTTAGATATTGTCCAAATTATTTTTTATTTCACGTCTAGACATGTGAAATGCATGAACTATGGGAAAAAAGTGAAAAAAAAATTGGTGTGAATTTTTTCGTACTTTTCAGATTTTCTTAGTTTTCGCGGTCAGGATGAGAGACAGATTTTTTAACAAATTTAAAAATCTGTTAGATATTGTCCAAATTATTTTTTATTTCACGTCTAGACATGTGAAATGCATGAACTATGGGAAAAAAACGAGAAAAAAAATTGGTCTGATTTTTTTCGTACTTTTCAGATTTTCTTAGTTTTCACATAAGGTCCGGGGTCAGGAAAAAAGACATATTTTTGACAAATTTCAAAATCTGTCAGATATTGTCCAAATTATTTTTTATTTCACGTCTAGACATTTGAAATGCATGAACTATGGGAAAAAAGTGAAAAAAAAATTGGTGTGAATTTTTTCGTACTTTTCAGATTTTCTTAGTTTTCACATAAGGTCCGGGGGTCAGGAAAAAAGACAGATTTTTGACAAATTTCAAAATATGTCAGATATTGTCCAAATTATTTTTTAATTCACGTCTAGACATGTGAAATGCATGAACTATGGCAAAAAAACGTGAAAAAAAATTGGTGTGATTTTTTCGTACTTTTCAGATTTTCTTAGTTTTCGCGGTCAGGATGAGAGACAGATTTTTTAACAAATTTAAAAATCTGTTAGATATTGTCCAAATTATTTTTTATTTCACGTCTAGACATGTGAAATGCATGAACTATGGGGGAAAAAGTGAAAAAAAATTGGTCTGATTTTTTTCGTACTTTTCAGATTTTCTTAGTTTTCACATAAGGTCCGGGGTCAGGAAAAAAGACATATTTTTGACAAATTTCAAAATCTGTCAGATATTGTCCAAATTATTTTTTATTTCACGTCTAGACATGTGAAATGCATGAACTATGGGAAAAAAGTGAAAAAAAAATTGGTGTGAATTTTTCCGTACTTTTCAGATTTTCTTAGTTTTCACATAAGGTCCGGGGTCAGGAAAAAAGACAGATTTTTGACAAATTTCAAAATATGTCAGATATTGTCCAAATTATTTTTTATTTCACGTCTAGACATGTGAAATGCATGAACTATGGGAAAAAAGTGAAAAAAAAATTGGTGTGAATTTTTTCGTACTTTTCAGATTTTCTTAGTTTTCGCGGTCAGGATGAGAGACAGATTTTTTAACAAATTTAAAAATCTGTTAGATATTGTCCAAATTATTTTTTATTTCACGTCTAGACATGTGAAATGCATGAACTATGGGAAAAAAACGTGAAAAAAAATTGGTCTGATTTTTTCCGTACTTTTCAGATTTTCTTAGTTTTCACATAAGGTCCGGGGTCAGGAAAAAAGACATATTTTTGACAAATTTCAAAATCTGTCAGATATTGTCCAAATTATTTTTTATTTCACGTCTAGACATGTGAAATGCATGAACTATGGGAAAAAAACGTGAAAAAAAATTAGTCTGATTTTTTTCGTACTTTTCAGATTTTCTTAGTTTTCACATAAGGTCCGGGGTCAGGAAAAAAGACAGATTTTTGACAAATTTCAAAATCTGTAAGATATTGTCCAAATTATTTTTTATTTCACGTCTAGACATGTGAAATGCATGAACTATGGGAAAAAAGTGAAAAAAAAATTGGTGTGAATTTTTTCGTACTTTTCAGATTTTCTTAGTTTTCGCGGTCAGGATGAGAGACAGATTTTTTAACAAATTTAAAAATCTGTTAGATATTGTCCAAATTATTTTTTATTTCACGTCTAGACATGTGAAATGCATGAACTATGGGGGAAAAAGTGAAAAAAAATTGGTCTGATTTTTTTCGTACTTTTCAGATTTTCTTAGTTTTCACATAAGGTCCGGGGTCAGGAAAAAAGACATATTTTTGACAAATTTCAAAATCTGTCAGATATTGTCCAAATTATTTTTTATTTCACGTCTAGACATGTGAAATGCATGAACTATGGGAAAAAAGTGAAAAAAAAATTGGTGTGAATTTTTCCGTACTTTTCAGATTTTCTTAGTTTTCGCGGTCAGGATGAGAGACAGATTTTTTAACAAATTTAAAAATCTGTTAAATATTGTCCAAATTATTTTTTATTTCACGTCTAGACATGTGAAATGCATGAACTATGGGAAAAAAACGTGAAAAAAAATTGGTCTGATTTTTTCCGTACTTTTCAGATTTTCTTAGTTTTCACATAAGGTCCGGGGTCAGGAAAAAAGACATATTTTTGACAAATTTCAAAATCTGTCAGATATTGTCCAAATTATTTTTTATTTCACGTCTAGACATTTGAAATGCATGAACTATGGGAAAAAAGTGAAAAAAAAATTGGTGTGAATTTTTTCGTACTTTTCAGATTTTCTTAGTTTTCACATAAGGTCCGGGGGTCAGGAAAAAAGACAGATTTTTGACAAATTTCAAAATATGTCAGATATTGTCCAAATTATTTTTTAATTCACGTCTAGACATGTGAAATGCATGAACTATGGCAAAAAAACGTGAAAAAAAATTGGTGTGATTTTTTCGTACTTTTCAGATTTTCTTAGTTTTCGCGGTCAGGATGAGAGACAGATTTTTTAACAAATTTAAAAATCTGTTAGATATTGTCCAAATTATTTTTTATTTCACGTCTAGACATGTGAAATGCATGAACTATGGGAAAAAAGTGAAAAAAAAATTGGTCTGATTTTTTTCGTACTTTTCAGATTTTCTTAGTTTTCACATAAGGTCCGGGGTCAGGAAAAAAGACATATTTTTGACAAATTTCAAAATCTGTCAGATATTGTCCAAATTATTTTTTATTTCACGTCTAGACATGTGAAATGCATGAACTATGGGAAAAAAGTGAAAAAAAAATTGGTGTGAATTTTTCCGTACTTTTCAGATTTTCTTAGTTTTCACATAAGGTCCGGGGTCAGGAAAAAAGACAGATTTTTGACAAATTTCAAAATCTGTAAGATATTGTCCAAATTATTTTTTATTTCACGTCTAGACATGTGAAATGCATGAACTATGGCAAAAAAACGTGAAAAAAAATTGGTGTGATTTTTTCGTACTTTTCAGATTTTCTTAGTTTTCGCGGTCAGGATGAGAGACAGATTTTTTAACAAATTTAAAAATCTGTTAGATATTGTCCAAATTATTTTTTATTTCACGTCTAGACATGTGAAATGCATGAACTATGGGAAAAAAGTGAAAAAAAAATTGGTCTGATTTTTTTCGTACTTTTCAGATTTTCTTAGTTTTCACATAAGGTCCGGGGTCAGGAAAAAAGACATATTTTTGACAAATTTCAAAATCTGTCAGATATTGTCCAAATTATTTTTTATTTCACGTCTAGACATGTGAAATGCATGAACTATGGGAAAAAAGTGAAAAAAAAATTGGTGTGAATTTTTCCGTACTTTTCAGATTTTCTTAGTTTTCACATAAGGTCCGGGGTCAGGAAAAAAGACAGATTTTTGACAAATTTCAAAATCTGTAAGATATTGTCCAAATTATTTTTTATTTCACGTCTAGACATGTGAAATGCATGAACTATGGGAAAAAAGTGAAAAAAAAATTGGTGTGAATTTTTTCGTACTTTTCAGATTTTCTTAGTTTTCGCGGTCAGGATGAGAGACAGATTTTTTAACAAATTTAAAAATCTGTTAGATATTGTCCAAATTATTTTTTATTTCACGTCTAGACATGTGAAATGCATGAACTATGGCAAAAAAACGTGAAAAAAAATTGGTGTGATTTTTTCGTACTTTTCAGATTTTCTTAGTTTTCGCGGTCAGGATGAGAGACAGATTTTTTAACAAATTTAAAAATCTGTTAGATATTGTCCAAATTATTTTTTATTTCACGTCTAGACATGTGAAATGCATGAACTATGGGAAAAAAGTGAAAAAAAAATTGGTCTGATTTTTTTCGTACTTTTCAGATTTTCTTAGTTTTCACATAAGGTCCGGGGTCAGGAAAAAAGACATATTTTTGACAAATTTCAAAATCTGTCAGATATTGTCCAAATTATTTTTTATTTCACGTCTAGACATGTGAAATGCATGAACTATGGGAAAAAAGTGAAAAAAAAATTGGTCTGATTTTTTTCGTACTTTTCAGATTTTCTTAGTTTTCACATAAGGTCCGGGGTCAGGAAAAAAGACATATTTTTGACAAATTTCAAAATCTGTCAGATATTGTCCAAATTATTTTTTATTTCACGTCTAGACATGTGAAATGCATTAACTATGGGAAAAAAGTGAAAAAAAAATTGGTGTGAATTTTTCCGTACTTTTCAGATTTTCTTAGTTTTCACATAAGGTCCGGGGTCAGGAAAAAAGACAGATTTTTGACAAATTTCAAAATCTGTAAGATATTGTCCAAATTATTTTTTATTTCACGTCTAGACATGTGAAATGCATGAACTATGGCAAAAAAACGTGAAAAAAAATTGGTGTGATTTTTTCGTACTTTTCAGATTTTCTTAGTTTTCGCGGTCAGGATGAGAGACAGATTTTTTAACAAATTTAAAAATCTGTTAGATATTGTCCAAATTATTTTTTATTTCACGTCTAGACATGTGAAATGCATGAACTATGGGAAAAAAGTGAAAAAAAAATTGGTCTGATTTTTTTCGTACTTTTCAGATTTTCTTAGTTTTCACATAAGGTCCGGGGTCAGGAAAAAAGACATATTTTTGACAAATTTCAAAATCTGTCAGATATTGTCCAAATTATTTTTTATTTCACGTCTAGACATGTGAAATGCATGAACTATGGGAAAAAAGTGAAAAAAAAATTGGTGTGAATTTTTCCGTACTTTTCAGATTTTCTTAGTTTTCGCGGTCAGGATGAGAGACAGATTTTTTAACAAATTTAAAAATCTGTTAAATATTGTCCAAATTATTTTTTATTTCACGTCTAGACATGTGAAATGCATGAACTATGGGAAAAAAACGTGAAAAAAAATTGGTCTGATTTTTTCCGTACTTTTCAGATTTTCTTAGTTTTCACATAAGGTCCGGGGTCAGGAAAAAAGACATATTTTTGACAAATTTCAAAATCTGTCAGATATTGTCCAAATTATTTTTTATTTCACGTCTAGACATTTGAAATGCATGAACTATGGGAAAAAAGTGAAAAAAAAATTGGTGTGAATTTTTTCGTACTTTTCAGATTTTCTTAGTTTTCACATAAGGTCCGGGGGTCAGGAAAAAAGACAGATTTTTGACAAATTTCAAAATATGTCAGATATTGTCCAAATTATTTTTTAATTCACGTCTAGACATGTGAAATGCATGAACTATGGCAAAAAAACGTGAAAAAAAATTGGTGTGATTTTTTCGTACTTTTCAGATTTTCTTAGTTTTCGCGGTCAGGATGAGAGACAGATTTTTTAACAAATTTAAAAATCTGTTAGATATTGTCCAAATTATTTTTTATTTCACGTCTAGACATGTGAAATGCATGAACTATGGGAAAAAAGTGAAAAAAAAATTGGTCTGATTTTTTTCGTACTTTTCAGATTTTCTTAGTTTTCACATAAGGTCCGGGGTCAGGAAAAAAGACATATTTTTGACAAATTTCAAAATCTGTCAGATATTGTCCAAATTATTTTTTATTTCACGTCTAGACATGTGAAATGCATTAACTATGGGAAAAAAGTGAAAAAAAAATTGGTGTGAATTTTTCCGTACTTTTCAGATTTTCTTAGTTTTCACATAAGGTCCGGGGTCAGGAAAAAAGACAGATTTTTGACAAATTTCAAAATCTGTAAGATATTGTCCAAATTATTTTTTATTTCACGTCTAGACATGTGAAATGCATGAACTATGGCAAAAAAACGTGAAAAAAAATTGGTGTGATTTTTTCGTACTTTTCAGATTTTCTTAGTTTTCGCGGTCAGGATGAGAGACAGATTTTTTAACAAATTTAAAAATCTGTTAGATATTGTCCAAATTATTTTTTATTTCACGTCTAGACATGTGAAATGCATGAACTATGGGAAAAAAGTGAAAAAAAAATTGGTCTGATTTTTTTCGTACTTTTCAGATTTTCTTAGTTTTCACATAAGGTCCGGGGTCAGGAAAAAAGACATATTTTTGACAAATTTCAAAATCTGTCAGATATTGTCCAAATTATTTTTTATTTCACGTCTAGACATGTGAAATGCATGAACTATGGGAAAAAAGTGAAAAAAAAATTGGTGTGAATTTTTCCGTACTTTTCAGATTTTCTTAGTTTTCACATAAGGTCCGGGGTCAGGAAAAAAGACAGATTTTTGACAAATTTCAAAATCTGTAAGATATTGTCCAAATTATTTTTTATTTCACGTCTAGACATGTGAAATGCATGAACTATGGGAAAAAAGTGAAAAAAAAATTGGTGTGAATTTTTTCGTACTTTTCAGATTTTCTTAGTTTTCGCGGTCAGGATGAGAGACAGATTTTTTAACAAATTTAAAAATCTGTTAGATATTGTCCAAATTATTTTTTATTTCACGTCTAGACATGTGAAATGCATGAACTATGGGGGAAAAAGTGAAAAAAAATTGGTCTGATTTTTTTCGTACTTTTCAGATTTTCTTAGTTTTCACATAAGGTCCGGGGTCAGGAAAAAAGACATATTTTTGACAAATTTCAAAATCTGTCAGATATTGTCCAAATTATTTTTTATTTCACGTCTAGACATGTGAAATGCATGAACTATGGGAAAAAAGTGAAAAAAAAATTGGTGTGAATTTTTCCGTACTTTTCAGATTTTCTTAGTTTTCACATAAGGTCCGGGGTCAGGAAAAAAGACAGATTTTTGACAAATTTCAAAATATGTCAGATATTGTCCAAATTATTTTTTATTTCACGTCTAGACATGTGAAATGCATGAACTATGGGAAAAAAGTGAAAAAAAAATTGGTGTGAATTTTTTCGTACTTTTCAGATTTTCTTAGTTTTCGCGGTCAGGATGAGAGACAGATTTTTTAACAAATTTAAAAATCTGTTAGATATTGTCCAAATTATTTTTTATTTCACGTCTAGACATGTGAAATGCATGAACTATGGGAAAAAAACGTGAAAAAAAATTGGTCTGATTTTTTTCGTACTTTTCAGATTTTCTTAGTTTTCACATAAGGTCCGGGGTCAGGAAAAAAGACATATTTTTGACAAATTTCAAAATCTGTCAGATATTGTCCAAATTATTTTTTATTTCACGTCTAGACATTTGAAATGCATGAACTATGGGAAAAAAGTGAAAAAAAAATTGGTGTGAATTTTTTCGTACTTTTCAGATTTTCTTAGTTTTCACATAAGGTCCGGGGTCAGGAAAAAAGACATATTTTTGACAAATTTCAAAATCTGTCAGATATTGTCCAAATTATTTTTTATTTCACGTCTAGACATGTGAAATGCATGAACTATGGGAAAAAAGTGAAAAAAAAATTGGTGTGAATTTTTCCGTACTTTTCAGATTTTCTTAGTTTTCACATAAGGTCCGGGGTCAGGAAAAAAGACATATTTTTGACAAATTTCAAAATCTGTCAGATATTGTCCAAATTATTTTTTATTTCACGTCTAGACATGTGAAATGCATGAACTATGGGAAAAAAGTGAAAAAAAAATTGGTGTGAATTTTTTCATACTTTTCAGATTTTCTTAGTTTTCGCGGTCAGGATAAGAGACAGATTTTTTAACAAATTTAAAAATCTGTTAGATATTGTCCAAATTATTTTTTATTTCACATCTAGACATGTGAAATGCATGAACTATGGGAAAAAAGTGAAAAAAAAATTGGTGTGAATTTTTTCGTACTTTTCAGATTTTCTTAGTTTTCGCGGTCAGGATGAGAGACAGATCTTTTTTAACAAATTTAAAAATCTGTTAGATATTGTCCAAATTATTTTTTATTTCACGTCTAGACATGTGAAATGCATGAACTATGGGAAAAAAGTGAAAAAAAAATTGGTGTGAATTTTTCCGTACTTTTCAGATTTTCTTAGTTTTCACATAAGGTCCGGGGTCAGGAAAAAAGACAGATTTTTGACAAATTTCAAAATATGTCAGATATTGTCCAAATTATTTTTTATTTCACGTCTAGACATGTGAAATGCATGAACTATGGGAAAAAAGTGAAAAAAAAATTGGTGTGAATTTTTTCGTACTTTTCAGATTTTCTTAGTTTTCACATAAGGTCCGGGGGTCAGGAAAAAAGACAGATTTTTGACAAATTTCAAAATATGTCAGATATTGTCCAAATTATTTTTTAATTCACGTCTAGACATGTGAAATGCATGAACTATGGCAAAAAAACGTGAAAAAAAAATTGGTGTGATTTTTTCGTACTTTTCAGATTTTCTTAGTTTTCGCGGTCAGGATGAGAGACAGATTTTTTAACAAATTTAAAAATCTGTTAGATATTGTCCAAATTATTTTTTATTTCACGTCTAGACATGTGAAATGCATGAACTATGGGGAAAAATGTGAAAAAAAATTGGTCTGATTTTTTTCGTACTTTTCAGATTTTCTTAGTTTTCGCGGTCAGGATGAGAGACAGATTTTTTAACAAATTTAAAAATCTGTTAGATATTGTCCAAATTATTTTTTATTTCACGTCTAGACATGTGAAATGCATGAACTATGGGAAAAAAGTGAAAAAAAAATTGGTGTGAATTTTTCCGTACTTTTCAGATTTTCTTAGTTTTCACATAAGGTCCGGGGTCAGGAAAAAATACATATTTTTGACAAATTTCAAAATCTGTCAGATATTGTCCAAATTATTTTTTATTTCACGTCTAGACATGTGAAATGCATGAACTATGGGAAAAAAGTGAAAAAAAAATTGGTGTGAATTTTTCCGTACTTTTCAGATTTTCTTAGTTTTCACATAAGGTCCGGGGTCAGGAAAAAATACATATTTTTGACAAAATTCAAAATCTGTCAGATATTGTCCAAATTATTTTTTATTTCACGTCTAGACATGTGAAATGCATGAACTATGGGAAAAAAGTGAAAAAAAAATTGGTGTGAATTTTTTCGTACTTTTCAGATTTTCTTAGTTTTCGCGGTCAGGATGAGAGACAGATTTTTTAACAAATTTAAAAATCTGTTAGATATTGTCCAAATTATTTTTTATTTCACGTCTAGACATGTGAAATGCATGAACTATGGGGGAAAAAGTGAAAAAAAATTGGTCTGATTTTTTTCGTACTTTTCAGATTTTCTTAGTTTTCACATAAGGTCTGGGGTCAGGAAAAAAGACATATTTTTGACAAATTTCAAAATCTGTCAGATATTGTCCAAATTATTTTTTATTTCACGTCTAGACATGTGAAATGCATGAACTATGGGAAAAAAGTGAAAAAAAAATTGGTGTGAATTTTTTCATACTTTTCAGATTTTCTTAGTTTTCGCGGTCAGGTTGAGAGACAGATTTTTTAACAAATTTAAAAATCTGTTAGATATTGTCCAAATTATTTTTTATTTCACGTCTAGACATGTGAAATGCATGAACTATGGTGGAAAAAGTGAAAAAAAATTGGTCTGATTTTTTTCGTACTTTTCAGATTTTCTTAGTTTTCGCGGTCAGGATGAGAGACAGATTTTTTAACAAATTTAAAAATCTGTTAGATATTGTCCAAATTATTTTTTATTTCACGTCTAGACATGTGAAATGCATGAACTATGGGAAAAAAGTGAAAAAAAAATTGGTGTGAATTTTTTCGTACTTTTCAGATTTTCTTAGTTTTCGCGGTCAGGATGAGAGACAGATTTTTTAACAAATTTCAAAATCTGTTAGATATTGTCCAAATTATTTTTTATTTCACGTCTAGACATGTGAAATGCATGAACTATGGGAAAAAAACGTGAAAAAAAATTGGTCTGATTTTTTCCGTACTTTTCAGATTTTCTTAGTTTTCACATAAGGTCCGGGGTCAGGAAAAAAGACATATTTTTGACAAATTTCAAAATCTGTCAGATATTGTCCAAATTATTTTTTATTTCACGTCTAGACATTTGAAATGCATGAACTATGGGAAAAAAGTGAAAAAAAAATTGGTGTGAATTTTTTCGTACTTTTCAGATTTTCTTAGTTTTCACATAAGGTCCGGGGGTCAGGAAAAAAGACAGATTTTTGACAAATTTCAAAATATGTCAGATATTGTCCAAATTATTTTTTAATTCACGTCTAGACATGTGAAATGCATGAACTATGGCAAAAAAACGTGAAAAAAAATTGGTGTGATTTTTTCGTACTTTTCAGATTTTCTTAGTTTTCGCGGTCAGGATGAGAGACAGATTTTTTAACAAATTTAAAAATCTGTTAGATATTGTCCAAATTATTTTTTATTTCACGTCTAGACATGTGAAATGCATGAACTATGGGAAAAAAGTGAAAAAAAAATTGGTCTGATTTTTTTCGTACTTTTCAGATTTTCTTAGTTTTCACATAAGGTCCGGGGTCAGGAAAAAAGACATATTTTTGACAAATTTCAAAATCTGTCAGATATTGTCCAAATTATTTTTTATTTCACGTCTAGACATGTGAAATGCATGAACTATGGGAAAAAAGTGAAAAAAAAATTGGTGTGAATTTTTCCGTACTTTTCAGATTTTCTTAGTTTTCACATAAGGTCCGGGGTCAGGAAAAAAGACAGATTTTTGACAAATTTCAAAATCTGTAAGATATTGTCCAAATTATTTTTTATTTCACGTCTAGACATGTGAAATGCATGAACTATGGGAAAAAAGTGAAAAAAAAATTGGTGTGAATTTTTTCGTACTTTTCAGATTTTCTTAGTTTTCGCGGTCAGGATGAGAGACAGATTTTTTAACAAATTTAAAAATCTGTTAGATATTGTCCAAATTATTTTTTATTTCACGTCTAGACATGTGAAATGCATGAACTATGGGGGAAAAAGTGAAAAAAAATTGGTCTGATTTTTTTCGTACTTTTCAGATTTTCTTAGTTTTCACATAAGGTCTGGGGTCAGGAAAAAAGACATATTTTTGACAAATTTCAAAATCTGTCAGATATTGTCCAAATTATTTTTTATTTCACGTCTAGACATGTGAAATGCATGAACTATGGGAAAAAAGTGAAAAAAAAATTGGTGTGAATTTTTTCATACTTTTCAGATTTTCTTAGTTTTCGCGGTCAGGTTGAGAGACAGATTTTTTAACAAATTTAAAAATCTGTTAGATATTGTCCAAATTATTTTTTATTTCACGTCTAGACATGTGAAATGCATGAACTATGGTGGAAAAAGTGAAAAAAAATTGGTCTGATTTTTTTCGTACTTTTCAGATTTTCTTAGTTTTCGCGGTCAGGATGAGAGACAGATTTTTTAACAAATTTAAAAATCTGTTAGATATTGTCCAAATTATTTTTTATTTCACGTCTAGACATGTGAAATGCATGAACTATGGGAAAAAAGTGAAAAAAAAATTGGTGTGAATTTTTTCGTACTTTTCAGATTTTCTTAGTTTTCGCGGTCAGGATGAGAGACAGATTTTTTAACAAATTTAAAAATCTGTTAGATATTGTCCAAATTATTTTTTATTTCACGTCTAGACATGTGAAATGCATGAACTATGGGAAAAAAACGTGAAAAAAAATTGGTCTGATTTTTTCCGTACTTTTCAGATTTTCTTAGTTTTCACATAAGGTCCGGGGTCAGGAAAAAAGACATATTTTTGACAAATTTCAAAATCTGTCAGATATTGTCCAAATTATTTTTTATTTCACGTCTAGACATTTGAAATGCATGAACTATGGGAAAAAAGTGAAAAAAAAATTGGTGTGAATTTTTTCGTACTTTTCAGATTTTCTTAGTTTTCACATAAGGTCCGGGGGTCAGGAAAAAAGACAGATTTTTGACAAATTTCAAAATATGTCAGATATTGTCCAAATTATTTTTTAATTCACGTCTAGACATGTGAAATGCATGAACTATGGCAAAAAAACGTGAAAAAAAATTGGTGTGATTTTTTCGTACTTTTCAGATTTTCTTAGTTTTCGCGGTCAGGATGAGAGACAGATTTTTTAACAAATTTAAAAATCTGTTAGATATTGTCCAAATTATTTTTTATTTCACGTCTAGACATGTGAAATGCATGAACTATGGGAAAAAAGTGAAAAAAAAATTGGTCTGATTTTTTTCGTACTTTTCAGATTTTCTTAGTTTTCACATAAGGTCCGGGGTCAGGAAAAAAGACATATTTTTGACAAATTTCAAAATCTGTCAGATATTGTCCAAATTATTTTTTATTTCACGTCTAGACATGTGAAATGCATGAACTATGGGAAAAAAGTGAAAAAAAAATTGGTGTGAATTTTTCCGTACTTTTCAGATTTTCTTAGTTTTCACATAAGGTCCGGGGTCAGGAAAAAAGACAGATTTTTGACAAATTTCAAAATCTGTAAGATATTGTCCAAATTATTTTTTATTTCACGTCTAGACATGTGAAATGCATGAACTATGGCAAAAAAACGTGAAAAAAAATTGGTGTGATTTTTTCGTACTTTTCAGATTTTCTTAGTTTTCGCGGTCAGGATGAGAGACAGATTTTTTAACAAATTTAAAAATCTGTTAGATATTGTCCAAATTATTTTTTATTTCACGTCTAGACATGTGAAATGCATGAACTATGGGAAAAAAGTGAAAAAAAAATTGGTCTGATTTTTTTCGTACTTTTCAGATTTTCTTAGTTTTCACATAAGGTCCGGGGTCAGGAAAAAAGACATATTTTTGACAAATTTCAAAATCTGTCAGATATTGTCCAAATTATTTTTTATTTCACGTCTAGACATGTGAAATGCATGAACTATGGGAAAAAAGTGAAAAAAAAATTGGTGTGAATTTTTCCGTACTTTTCAGATTTTCTTAGTTTTCACATAAGGTCCGGGGTCAGGAAAAAAGACAGATTTTTGACAAATTTCAAAATCTGTAAGATATTGTCCAAATTATTTTTTATTTCACGTCTAGACATGTGAAATGCATGAACTATGGGAAAAAAGTGAAAAAAAAATTGGTGTGAATTTTTTCGTACTTTTCAGATTTTCTTAGTTTTCGCGGTCAGGATGAGAGACAGATTTTTTAACAAATTTAAAAATCTGTTAGATATTGTCCAAATTATTTTTTATTTCACGTCTAGACATGTGAAATGCATGAACTATGGCAAAAAAACGTGAAAAAAAATTGGTGTGATTTTTTCGTACTTTTCAGATTTTCTTAGTTTTCGCGGTCAGGATGAGAGACAGATTTTTTAACAAATTTAAAAATCTGTTAGATATTGTCCAAATTATTTTTTATTTCACGTCTAGACATGTGAAATGCATGAACTATGGGAAAAAAGTGAAAAAAAAATTGGTCTGATTTTTTTCGTACTTTTCAGATTTTCTTAGTTTTCACATAAGGTCCGGGGTCAGGAAAAAAGACATATTTTTGACAAATTTCAAAATCTGTCAGATATTGTCCAAATTATTTTTTATTTCACGTCTAGACATGTGAAATGCATGAACTATGGGAAAAAAGTGAAAAAAAAATTGGTCTGATTTTTTTCGTACTTTTCAGATTTTCTTAGTTTTCACATAAGGTCCGGGGTCAGGAAAAAAGACATATTTTTGACAAATTTCAAAATCTGTCAGATATTGTCCAAATTATTTTTTATTTCACGTCTAGACATGTGAAATGCATTAACTATGGGAAAAAAGTGAAAAAAAAATTGGTGTGAATTTTTCCGTACTTTTCAGATTTTCTTAGTTTTCACATAAGGTCCGGGGTCAGGAAAAAAGACAGATTTTTGACAAATTTCAAAATCTGTAAGATATTGTCCAAATTATTTTTTATTTCACGTCTAGACATGTGAAATGCATGAACTATGGCAAAAAAACGTGAAAAAAAATTGGTGTGATTTTTTCGTACTTTTCAGATTTTCTTAGTTTTCGCGGTCAGGATGAGAGACAGATTTTTTAACAAATTTAAAAATCTGTTAGATATTGTCCAAATTATTTTTTATTTCACGTCTAGACATGTGAAATGCATGAACTATGGGAAAAAAGTGAAAAAAAAATTGGTCTGATTTTTTTCGTACTTTTCAGATTTTCTTAGTTTTCACATAAGGTCCGGGGTCAGGAAAAAAGACATATTTTTGACAAATTTCAAAATCTGTCAGATATTGTCCAAATTATTTTTTATTTCACGTCTAGACATGTGAAATGCATGAACTATGGGAAAAAAGTGAAAAAAAAATTGGTGTGAATTTTTCCGTACTTTTCAGATTTTCTTAGTTTTCACATAAGGTCCGGGGTCAGGAAAAAAGACAGATTTTTGACAAATTTCAAAATCTGTAAGATATTGTCCAAATTATTTTTTATTTCACGTCTAGACATGTGAAATGCATGAACTATGGGAAAAAAGTGAAAAAAAAATTGGTGTGAATTTTTTCGTACTTTTCAGATTTTCTTAGTTTTCGCGGTCAGGATGAGAGACAGATTTTTTAACAAATTTAAAAATCTGTTAGATATTGTCCAAATTATTTTTTATTTCACGTCTAGACATGTGAAATGCATGAACTATGGGGGAAAAAGTGAAAAAAAATTGGTCTGATTTTTTTCGTACTTTTCAGATTTTCTTAGTTTTCACATAAGGTCCGGGGTCAGGAAAAAAGACATATTTTTGACAAATTTCAAAATCTGTCAGATATTGTCCAAATTATTTTTTATTTCACGTCTAGACATGTGAAATGCATGAACTATGGGAAAAAAGTGAAAAAAAAATTGGTGTGAATTTTTCCGTACTTTTCAGATTTTCTTAGTTTTCACATAAGGTCCGGGGTCAGGAAAAAAGACAGATTTTTGACAAATTTCAAAATATGTCAGATATTGTCCAAATTATTTTTTATTTCACGTCTAGACATGTGAAATGCATGAACTATGGGAAAAAAGTGAAAAAAAAATTGGTGTGAATTTTTTCGTACTTTTCAGATTTTCTTAGTTTTCGCGGTCAGGATGAGAGACAGATTTTTTAACAAATTTAAAAATCTGTTAGATATTGTCCAAATTATTTTTTATTTCACGTCTAGACATGTGAAATGCATGAACTATGGGAAAAAAACGTGAAAAAAAATTGGTCTGATTTTTTTCGTACTTTTCAGATTTTCTTAGTTTTCACATAAGGTCCGGGGTCAGGAAAAAAGACATATTTTTGACAAATTTCAAAATCTGTCAGATATTGTCCAAATTATTTTTTATTTCACGTCTAGACATTTGAAATGCATGAACTATGGGAAAAAAGTGAAAAAAAAATTGGTGTGAATTTTTTCGTACTTTTCAGATTTTCTTAGTTTTCACATAAGGTCCGGGGGTCAGGAAAAAAGACAGATTTTTGACAAATTTCAAAATCTGTAAGATATTGTCCAAATTATTTTTTATTTCACGTCTAGACATGTGAAATGCATGAACTATGGGAAAAAAGTGAAAAAAAAATTGGTGTGAATTTTTTCGTACTTTTCAGATTTTCTTAGTTTTCGCGGTCAGGATGAGAGACAGATTTTTTAACAAATTTAAAAATCTGTTAGATATTGTCCAAATTATTTTTTATTTCACGTCTAGACATGTGAAATGCATGAACTATGGGGGAAAAAGTGAAAAAAAATTGGTCTGATTTTTTTCGTACTTTTCAGATTTTCTTAGTTTTCACATAAGGTCCGGGGTCAGGAAAAAAGACATATTTTTGACAAATTTCAAAATCTGTCAGATATTGTCCAAATTATTTTTTATTTCACGTCTAGACATGTGAAATGCATGAACTATGGGAAAAAAGTGAAAAAAAAATTGGTGTGAATTTTTCCGTACTTTTCAGATTTTCTTAGTTTTCACATAAGGTCCGGGGTCAGGAAAAAAGACATATTTTTGACAAATTTCAAAATCTGTCAGATATTGTCCAAATTATTTTTTATTTCACGTCTAGACATGTGAAATGCATGAACTATGGGAAAAAAGTGAAAAAAAAATTGGTGTGAATTTTTTCATACTTTTCAGATTTTCTTAGTTTTCGCGGTCAGGATAAGAGACAGATTTTTTAACAAATTTAAAAATCTGTTAGATATTGTCCAAATTATTTTTTATTTCACATCTAGACATGTGAAATGCATGAACTATGGGAAAAAAGTGAAAAAAAAATTGGTGTGAATTTTTTCGTACTTTTCAGATTTTCTTAGTTTTCGCGGTCAGGATGAGAGACAGATCTTTTTTAACAAATTTAAAAATCTGTTAGATATTGTCCAAATTATTTTTTATTTCACGTCTAGACATGTGAAATGCATGAACTATGGGAAAAAAGTGGAAAAAAAATTGGTGTGAATTTTTCCGTACTTTTCAGATTTTCTTAGTTTTCACATAAGGTCCGGGGTCAGGAAAAAAGACAGATTTTTGACAAATTTCAAAATATGTCAGATATTGTCCAAATTATTTTTTATTTCACGTCTAGACATGTGAAATGCATGAACTATGGGAAAAAAGTGAAAAAAAAATTGGTGTGAATTTTTTCGTACTTTTCAGATTTTCTTAGTTTTCACATAAGGTCCGGGGGTCAGGAAAAAAGACAGATTTTTGACAAATTTCAAAATATGTCAGATATTGTCCAAATTATTTTTTAATTCACGTCTAGACATGTGAAATGCATGAACTATGGCAAAAAAACGTGAAAAAAAAATTGGTGTGATTTTTTCGTACTTTTCAGATTTTCTTAGTTTTCGCGGTCAGGATGAGAGACAGATTTTTTAACAAATTTAAAAATCTGTTAGATATTGTCCAAATTATTTTTTATTTCACGTCTAGACATGTGAAATGCATGAACTATGGGGAAAAATGTGAAAAAAAATTGGTCTGATTTTTTTCGTACTTTTCAGATTTTCTTAGTTTTCGCGGTCAGGATGAGAGACAGATTTTTTAACAAATTTAAAAATCTGTTAGATATTGTCCAAATTATTTTTTATTTCACGTCTAGACATGTGAAATGCATGAACTATGGGAAAAAAGTGAAAAAAAAATTGGTGTGAATTTTTCCGTACTTTTCAGATTTTCTTAGTTTTCACATAAGGTCCGGGGTCAGGAAAAAATACATATTTTTGACAAATTTCAAAATCTGTCAGATATTGTCCAAATTATTTTTTATTTCACGTCTAGACATGTGAAATGCATGAACTATGGGAAAAAAGTGAAAAAAAAATTGGTGTGAATTTTTCCGTACTTTTCAGATTTTCTTAGTTTTCACATAAGGTCCGGGGTCAGGAAAAAAGACAGATTTTTGACAAATTTCAAAATCTGTAAGATATTGTCCAAATTATTTTTTATTTCACGTCTAGACATGTGAAATGCATGAACTATGGGAAAAAAGTGAAAAAAAAATTGGTGTGAATTTTTTCGTACTTTTCAGATTTTCTTAGTTTTCGCGGTCAGGATGAGAGACAGATTTTTTAACAAATTTAAAAATCTGTTAGATATTGTCCAAATTATTTTTTATTTCACGTCTAGACATGTGAAATGCATGAACTATGGGGGAAAAAGTGAAAAAAAATTGGTCTGATTTTTTTCGTACTTTTCAGATTTTCTTAGTTTTCACATAAGGTCTGGGGTCAGGAAAAAAGACATATTTTTGACAAATTTCAAAATCTGTCAGATATTGTCCAAATTATTTTTTATTTCACGTCTAGACATGTGAAATGCATGAACTATGGGAAAAAAGTGAAAAAAAAATTGGTGTGAATTTTTTCATACTTTTCAGATTTTCTTAGTTTTCGCGGTCAGGTTGAGAGACAGATTTTTTAACAAATTTAAAAATCTGTTAGATATTGTCCAAATTATTTTTTATTTCACGTCTAGACATGTGAAATGCATGAACTATGGTGGAAAAAGTGAAAAAAAATTGGTCTGATTTTTTTCGTACTTTTCAGATTTTCTTAGTTTTCGCGGTCAGGATGAGAGACAGATTTTTTAACAAATTTAAAAATCTGTTAGATATTGTCCAAATTATTTTTTATTTCACGTCTAGACATGTGAAATGCATGAACTATGGGAAAAAAGTGAAAAAAAAATTGGTGTGAATTTTTTCGTACTTTTCAGATTTTCTTAGTTTTCGCGGTCAGGATGAGAGACAGATTTTTTAACAAATTTAAAAATCTGTTAGATATTGTCCAAATTATTTTTTATTTCACGTCTAGACATGTGAAATGCATGAACTATGGGAAAAAAACGTGAAAAAAAATTGGTCTGATTTTTTTCGTACTTTTCAGATTTTCTTAGTTTTCACATAAGGTCCGGGGGTCAGGAAAAAAGACAGATTTTTGACAAATTTCAAAATATGTCAGATATTGTCCAAATTATTTTTTATTTCACGTCTAGACATTTGAAATGCATGAACTATGGGAAAAAAGTGAAAAAAAAATTGGTGTGAATTTTTTCGTACTTTTCAGATTTTCTTAGTTTTCACATAAGGTCCGGGGGTCAGGAAAAAAGACAGATTTTTGACAAATTTCAAAATATGTCAGATATTGTCCAAATTATTTTTTAATTCACCTCTAGACATGTGAAATGCATGAACTATGGCAAAAAAACGTGAAAAAAAATTGGTGTGATTTTTTCGTACTTTTCAGATTTTCTTAGTTTTCGCGGTCAGGATGAGAGACAGATTTTTTAACAAATTTAAAAATCTGTTAGATATTGTCCAAATTATTTTTTATTTCACGTCTAGACATGTGAAATGCATGAACTATGGGGAAAAATGTGAAAAAAAATTGGTCTGATTTTTTTCGTACTTTTCAGATTTTCTTAGTTTTCGCGGTCAGGATGAGAGACAGATTTTTTAACAAATTTAAAAATCTGTTAGATATTGTCCAAATTATTTTTTATTTCACGTCTAGACATGTGAAATGCATGAACTATGGGAAAAAAGTGAAAAAAAAATTGGTGTGAATTTTTCCGTACTTTTCAGATTTTCTTAGTTTTCACATAAGGTCCGGGGTCAGGAAAAAAGACATATTTTTGACAAATTTCAAAATCTGTCAGATATTGTCCAAATTATTTTTTATTTCACGTCTAGACATGTGAAATGCATGAACTATGGGAAAAAAGTGAAAAAAAAATTGGTGTGAATTTTTCCGTACTTTTCAGATTTTCTTAGTTTTCACATAAGGTCCGGGGTCAGGAAAAAAGACAGATTTTTGACAAATTTCAAAATCTGTAAGATATTGTCCAAATTATTTTTTATTTCACGTCTAGACATGTGAAATGCATGAACTATGGGAAAAAAGTGAAAAAAAAATTGGTGTGAATTTTTTCGTACTTTTCAGATTTTCTTAGTTTTCGCGGTCAGGATGAGAGACAGATTTTTTAACAAATTTAAAAATCTGTTAGATATTGTCCAAATTATTTTTTATTTCACGTCTAGACATGTGAAATGCATGAACTATGGGGGAAAAAGTGAAAAAAAATTGGTCTGATTTTTTTCGTACTTTTCAGATTTTCTTAGTTTTCACATAAGGTCCGGGGTCAGGAAAAAAGACATATTTTTGACAAATTTCAAAATCTGTCAGATATTGTCCAAATTATTTTTTATTTCACGTCTAGACATGTGAAATGCATGAACTATGGGAAAAAAGTGAAAAAAAAATTGGTGTGAATTTTTCCGTACTTTTCAGATTTTCTTAGTTTTCACATAAGGTCCGGGGTCAGGAAAAAAGACAGATTTTTGACAAATTTCAAAATATGTCAGATATTGTCCAAATTATTTTTTATTTCACGTCTAGACATGTGAAATGCATGAACTATGGGAAAAAAGTGAAAAAAAAATTGGTGTGAATTTTTTCGTACTTTTCAGATTTTCTTAGTTTTCGCGGTCAGGATGAGAGACAGATTTTTTAACAAATTTAAAAATCTGTTAGATATTGTCCAAATTATTTTTTATTTCACGTCTAGACATGTGAAATGCATGAACTATGGGAAAAAAACGTGAAAAAAAATTGGTCTGATTTTTTTCGTACTTTTCAGATTTTCTTAGTTTTCACATAAGGTCCGGGGTCAGGAAAAAAGACATATTTTTGACAAATTTCAAAATCTGTCAGATATTGTCCAAATTATTTTTTATTTCACGTCTAGACATTTGAAATGCATGAACTATGGGAAAAAAGTGAAAAAAAAATTGGTGTGAATTTTTTCGTACTTTTCAGATTTTCTTAGTTTTCACATAAGGTCCGGGGGTCAGGAAAAAAGACAGATTTTTGACAAATTTCAAAATCTGTAAGATATTGTCCAAATTATTTTTTATTTCACGTCTAGACATGTGAAATGCATGAACTATGGGAAAAAAGTGAAAAAAAAATTGGTGTGAATTTATTCGTACTTTTCAGATTTTCTTAGTTTTCGCGGTCAGGATGAGAGACAGATTTTTTAACAAATTTAAAAATCTGTTAGATATTGTCCAAATTATTTTTTATTTCACGTCTAGACATGTGAAATGCATGAACTATGGGGGAAAAAGTGAAAAAAAATTGGTCTGATTTTTTTCGTACTTTTCAGATTTTCTTAGTTTTCACATAAGGTCCGGGGTCAGGAAAAAAGACATATTTTTGACAAATTTCAAAATCTGTCAGATATTGTCCAAATTATTTTTTATTTCACGTCTAGACATGTGAAATGCATGAACTATGGGAAAAAAGTGAAAAAAAAATTGGTGTGAATTTTTCCGTACTTTTCAGATTTTCTTAGTTTTCACATAAGGTCCGGGGTCAGGAAAAAAGACAGATTTTTGACAAATTTCAAAATATGTCAGATATTGTCCAAATTATTTTTTATTTCACGTCTAGACATGTGAAATGCATGAACTATGGGAAAAAAACGTGAAAAAAAATTAGTCTGATTTTTTTCGTACTTTTCAGATTTTCTTAGTTTTCACATAAGGTCTGGGGTCAGGAAAAAAGACATATTTTTGACAAATTTCAAAATCTGTCAGATATTGTCCAAATTATTTTTTATTTCACGTCTAGACATGTGAAATGCATGAACTATGGGAAAAAAGTGAAAAAAAAATTGGTGTGAATTTTTTCATACTTTTCAGATTTTCTTAGTTTTCGCGGTCAGGATAAGAGACAGATTTTTTAACAAATTTAAAAATCTGTTAGATATTGTCCAAATTATTTTTTATTTCACATCTAGACATGTGAAATGCATGAACTATGGGAAAAAAGTGAAAAAAAAATTGGTGTGAATTTTTTCGTACTTTTCAGATTTTCTTAGTTTTCGCGGTCAGGATGAGAGACAGATTTTTTAACAAATTTAAAAATCTGTTAGATATTGTCCAAATTATTTTTTATTTCACGTCTAGACATGTGAAATGCATGAACTATGGGAAAAAAACGTGAAAAAAAATTGGTCTGATTTTTTTCGTACTTTTCAGATTTTCTTAGTTTTCACATAAGGTCCGGGGTCAGGAAAAAAGACATATTTTTGACAAATTTCAAAATCTGTCAGATATTGTCCAAATTATTTTTTATTTCACGTCTAGACATTTGAAATGCATGAACTATGGGAAAAAAGTGAAAAAAAAATTGGTGTGAATTTTTTCGTACTTTTCAGATTTTCTTAGTTTTCACATAAGGTCCGGGGTCAGGAAAAAAGACAGATTTTTGACAAATTTCAAAATCTGTAAGATATTGTCCAAATTATTTTTTATTTCACGTCTAGACATGTGAAATGCATGAACTATGGGAAAAAAGTGAAAAAAAAATTGGTGTGAATTTTTTCGTACTTTTCAGATTTTCTTAGTTTTCGCGGTCAGGATGAGAGACAGATTTTTTAACAAATTTAAAAATCTGTTAGATATTGTCCAAATTATTTTTTATTTCACGTCTAGACATGTGAAATGCATGAACTATGGGGGAAAAAGTGAAAAAAAATTGGTCTGATTTTTTTCGTACTTTTCAGATTTTCTTAGTTTTCACATAAGGTCTGGGGTCAGGAAAAAAGACATATTTTTGACAAATTTCAAAATCTGTCAGATATTGTCCAAATTATTTTTTATTTCACGTCTAGACATGTGAAATGCATGAACTATGGGAAAAAAGTGAAAAAAAAATTGGTGTGAATTTTTTCATACTTTTCAGATTTTCTTAGTTTTCGCGGTCAGGATGAGAGACAGATTTTTTAACAAATTTAAAAATCTGTTAGATATTGTCCAAATTATTTTTTATTTCACGTCTAGACATGTGAAATGCATGAACTATGGTGGAAAAAGTGAAAAAAAATTGGTCTGATTTTTTTCGTACTTTTCAGATTTTCTTAGTTTTCACATAAGGTCCGGGGTCAGGAAAAAAGACATATTTTTGACAAATTTCAAAATCTGTCAGATATTGTCCAAATTATTTTTTATTTCACGTCTAGACATTTGAAATGCATGAACTATGGGAAAAAAGTGAAAAAAAAATTGGTGTGAATTTTTTCGTACTTTTCAGATTTTCTTAGTTTTCACATAAGGTCCGGGGGTCAGGAAAAAAGACAGATTTTTGACAAATTTCAAAATATGTCAGATATTGTCCAAATTATTTTTTAATTCACGTCTAGACATGTGAAATGCATGAACTATGGCAAAAAAACGTGAAAAAAAATTGGTGTGATTTTTTCGTACTTTTCAGATTTTCTTAGTTTTCGCGGTCAGGATGAGAGACAGATTTTTTAACAAATTTAAAAATCTGTTAGATATTGTCCAAATTATTTTTTATTTCACGTCTAGACATGTGAAATGCATGAACTATGGGGAAAAATGTGAAAAAAAATTGGTCTGATTTTTTTCGTACTTTTCAGATTTTCTTAGTTTTCGCGGTCAGGATGAGAGACAGATCTTTTTTAACAAATTTAAAAATCTGTTAGATATTGTCCAAATTATTTTTTATTTCACGTCTAGACATGTGAAATGCATGAACGATGGGAAAAAAGTGAAAAAAAAATTGGTGTGAATTTTTCCGTACTTTTCAGATTTTCTTAGTTTTCACATAAGGTCCGGGGTCAGGAAAAAAGACAGATTTTTGACAAATTTCAAAATATGTCAGATATTGTCCAAATTATTTTTTATTTCACGTCTAGACATGTGAAATGCATGAACTATGGGAAAAAAGTGAAAAAAAAATTGGTGTGAATTTTTTCGTACTTTTCAGATTTTCTTAGTTTTCACATAAGGTCCGGGGGTCAGGAAAAAAGACAGATTTTTGACAAATTTCAAAATATGTCAGATATTGTCCAAATTATTTTTTAATTCACGTCTAGACATGTGAAATGCATGAACTATGGCAAAAAAACGTGAAAAAAAATTGGTGTGATTTTTTCGTACTTTTCAGATTTTCTTAGTTTTCGCGGTCAGGATGAGAGACAGATTTTTTAACAAATTTAAAAATCTGTTAGATATTGTCCAAATTATTTTTTATTTCACGTCTAGACATGTGAAATGCATGAACTATGGGGAAAAATGTGAAAAAAAATTGGTCTGATTTTTTTCGTACTTTTCAGATTTTCTTAGTTTTCGCGGTCAGGATGAGAGACAGATTTTTTAACAAATTTAAAAATCTGTTAGATATTGTCCAAATTATTTTTTATTTCACGTCTAGACATGTGAAATGCATGAACTATGGGAAAAAAGTGAAAAAAAAATTGGTGTGAATTTTTCCGTACTTTTCAGATTTTCTTAGTTTTCACATAAGGTCCGGGGTCAGGAAAAAATACATATTTTTGACAAATTTCAAAATCTGTCAGATATTGTCCAAATTATTTTTTATTTCACGTCTAGACATGTGAAATGCATGAACTATGGGAAAAAAGTGAAAAAAAAATTGGTGTGAATTTTTCCGTACTTTTCAGATTTTCTTAGTTTTCACATAAGGTCCGGGGTCAGGAAAAAAGACAGATTTTTGACAAATTTCAAAATATGTCAGATATTGTCCAAATTATTTTTTATTTCACGTCTAGACATGTGAAATGCATGAACTATGGGAAAAAAACGTGAAAAAAAATTAGTCTGATTTTTTTCGTACTTTTCAGATTTTCTTAGTTTTCACATAAGGTCCGGGGTCAGGAAAAAAGACAGATTTTTGACAAATTTCAAAATATGTCAGATATTGTCCAAATTATTTTTTATTTCACGTCTAGACATGTGAAATGCATGAACTATGGGAAAAAAGTGAAAAAAAAATTGGTGTGAATTTTTTCGTACTTTTCAGATTTTCTTAGTTTTCGCGGTCAGGATGAGAGACAGATTTTTTAACAAATTTAAAAATCTGTTAGATATTGTCCAAATTATTTTTTATTTCACGTCTAGACATGTGAAATGCATGAACTATGGGGGAAAAAGTGAAAAAAAATTGGTCTGATTTTTTTCGTACTTTTCAGATTTTCTTAGTTTTCACATAAGGTCTGGGGTCAGGAAAAAAGACATATTTTTGACAAATTTCAAAATCTGTCAGATATTGTCCAAATTATTTTTTATTTCACGTCTAGACATGTGAAATGCATGAACTATGGGAAAAAAGTGAAAAAAAAATTGGTGTGAATTTTTTCATACTTTTCAGATTTTCTTAGTTTTCGCGGTCAGGTTGAGAGACAGATTTTTTAACAAATTTAAAAATCTGTTAGATATTGTCCAAATTATTTTTTATTTCACGTCTAGACATGTGAAATGCATGAACTATGGTGGAAAAAGTGAAAAAAAATTGGTCTGATTTTTTTCGTACTTTTCAGATTTTCTTAGTTTTCGCGGTCAGGATGAGAGACAGATTTTTTAACAAATTTAAAAATCTGTTAGATATTGTCCAAATTATTTTTTATTTCACGTCTAGACATGTGAAATGCATGAACTATGGGAAAAAAGTGAAAAAAAAATTGGTGTGAATTTTTTCGTACTTTTCAGATTTTCTTAGTTTTCGCGGTCAGGATGAGAGACAGATTTTTTAACAAATTTAAAAATCTGTTAGATATTGTCCAAATTATTTTTTGTTTCACGTCTAGACATGTGAAATGCATGAACTATGGGAAAAAAACGTGAAAAAAAATTGGTCTGATTTTTTTCGTACTTTTCAGATTTTCTTAGTTTTCACATAAGGTCCGGGGGTCAGGAAAAAAGACAGATTTTTGACAAATTTCAAAATATGTCAGATATTGTCCAAATTATTTTTATTTCACGTCTAGACATTTGAAATGCATGAACTATGGGAAAAAAGTGAAAAAAAAATTGGTGTGAATTTTTTCGTACTTTTCAGATTTTCTTAGTTTTCACATAAGGTCCGGGGGTCAGGAAAAAAGACAGATTTTTGACAAATTTCAAAATATGTCAGATATTGTCCAAATTATTTTTTAATTCACCTCTAGACATGTGAAATGCATGAACTATGGCAAAAAAACGTGAAAAAAAATTGGTGTGATTTTTTCGTACTTTTCAGATTTTCTTAGTTTTCGCGGTCAGGATGAGAGACAGATTTTTTAACAAATTTAAAAATCTGTTAGATATTGTCCAAATTATTTTTTATTTCACGTCTAGACATGTGAAATGCATGAACTATGGGGAAAAATGTGAAAAAAAATTAGTCTGATTTTTTTCGTACTTTTCAGATTTTCTTAGTTTTCGCGGTCAGGATGAGAGACAGATTTTTTAACAAATTTAAAAATCTGTTAGATATTGTCCAAATTATTTTTTATTTCACGTCTAGACATGTGAAATGCATGAACTATGGGAAAAAAGTGAAAAAAAAATTGGTGTGAATTTTTCCGTACTTTTCAGATTTTCTTAGTTTTCACATAAGGTCCGGGGTCAGGAAAAAATACATATTTTTGACAAATTTCAAAATCTGTCAGATATTGTCCAAATTATTTTTTATTTCACGTATAGACATGTGAAATGCATGAACTATGGGAAAAAAGTGAAAAAAAAATTGGTGTGAATTTTTCCGTACTTTTCAGATTTTCTTAGTTTTCACATAAGGTCCGGGGTCAGGAAAAAAGACAGATTTTTGACAAATTTCAAAATATGTCAGATATTGTCCAAATTATTTTTTATTTCACGTCTAGACATGTGAAATGCATGAACTATGGGAAAAAAACGTGAAAAAAAATTAGTCTGATTTTTTTCGTACTTTTCAGATTTTCTTAGTTTTCACATAAGGTCCGGGGTCAGGAAAAAAGACAGATTTTTGACAAATTTCAAAATCTGTAAGATATTGTCCAAATTATTTTTTATTTCACGTCTAGACATGTGAAATGCATGAACTATGGGAAAAAAGTGAAAAAAAAATTGGTGTGAATTTTTTCGTACTTTTCAGATTTTCTTAGTTTTCGCGGTCAGGATGAGAGACAGATTTTTTAACAAATTTAAAAATCTGTTAGATATTGTCCAAATTATTTTTTATTTCACGTCTAGACATGTGAAATGCATGAACTATGGGGGAAAAAGTGAAAAAAAATTGGTCTGATTTTTTTCGTACTTTTCAGATTTTCTTAGTTTTCACATAAGGTCTGGGGTCAGGAAAAAAGACATATTTTTGACAAATTTCAAAATCTGTCAGATATTGTCCAAATTATTTTTTATTTCACGTCTAGACATGTGAAATGCATGAACTATGGGAAAAAAGTGAAACAAAAATTGGTGTGAATTTTTTCATACTTTTCAGATTTTCTTAGTTTTCGCGGTCAGGATGAGAGACAGATTTTTTAACAAATTTAAAAATCTGTTAGATATTGTCCAAATTATTTTTTATTTCACGTCTAGACATGTGAAATGCATGAACTATGGTGGAAAAAGTGAAAAAAAATTGGTCTGATTTTTTTCGTACTTTTCAGATTTTCTTAGTTTTCACATAAAGTCTGGGGTCAGGAAAAAAGACATATTTTTGACAAATTTCAAAATCTGTCAGATATTGTCCAAATTATTTTTTATTTCACGTCTAGACATGTGAAATGCATGAACTATGGGAAAAAAGTGAAAAAAAAATTGGTGTGAATTTTTTCATACTTTTCAGATTTTCTTAGTTTTCGCGGTCAGGATGAGAGACAGATTTTTTAACAAATTTAAAAATCTGTTAGATATTGTCCAAATTATTTTTTATTTCACGTCTAGACATGTGAAATGCATGAACTATGGTGGAAAAAGTGAAAAAAAATTGGTCTGATTTTTTTCGTACTTTTCAGATTTTCTTAGTTTTCGCGGTCAGGATGAGAGACAGATTTTTGACAAATTTCAAAATATGTCAGATATTGTCCAAATTATTTTTTAATTCACGTCTAGACATGTGAAATGCATGAACTATGGCAAAAAAACGTGAAAAAAAATTGGTGTGATTTTTTCGTACTTTTCAGATTTTCTTAGTTTTCGCGGTCAGGATGAGAGACAGATTTTTTAACAAATTTAAAAATCTGTTAGATATTGTCCAAATTATTTTTTATTTCACGTCTAGACATGTGAAATGCATGAACTATGGGAAAAAAACGTGAAAAAAAATTGATCTGATTTTTTTCGTACTTTTCAGATTTTCTTAGTTTTCACATAAGGTCCGGGGTCAGGAAAAAAGACATATTTTTGACAAATTTCAAAATCTGTCAGATATTGTCCAAATTATTTTTTATTTCACGTCTAGACATGTGAAATGCATGAACTATGGGAAAAAAGTGAAAAAAAAATTGGTGTGAATTTTTCCGTACTTTTCAGATTTTCTTAGTTTTCACATAAGGTCCGGGGTCAGGAAAAAATACATATTTTTGACAAATTTCAAAATCTGTCAGATATTGTCCAAATTATTTTTTATTTCACGTCTAGACATGTGAAATGCATGAACTATGGGAAAAAAGTGAAAAAAAAATTGGTGTGAATTTTTCCGTACTTTTCAGATTTTCTTAGTTTTCACATAAGGTCCGGGGTCAGGAAAAAAGACATATTTTTGACAAATTTCAAAATATGTCAGATATTGTCCAAATTATTTTTTATTTCACGTCTAGACATGTGAAATGCATGAACTATGGGAAAAAAACGTGAAAAAAAATTAGTCTGATTTTTTTCGTACTTTTCAGATTTTCTTAGTTTTCACATAAGGTCCGGGGTCAGGAAAAAAGACAGATTTTTGACAAATTTCAAAATCTGTAAGATATTGTCCAAATTATTTTTTATTTCACGTCTAGACATGTGAAATGCATGAACTATGGGAAAAAAGTGAAAAAAAAATTGGTGTGAATTTTTTCGTACTTTTCAGATTTTCTTAGTTTTCACATAAGGTCTGGGGTCAGGAAAAAAGACATATTTTTGACAAATTTCAAAATCTGTCAGATATTGTCCAAATTATTTTTTATTTCACGTCTAGACATGTGAAATGCATGAACTATGGGAAAAAAGTGGAAAAAAAATTGGTGTGAATTTTTTCATACTTTTCAGATTTTCTTAGTTTTCGCGGTCAGGATGAGAGACAGATTTTTTAACAAATTTAAAAATCTGTTAGATATTGTCCAAATTATTTTTTTTTTCACGTCTAGACATGTGAAATGCATGAACTATGGGAAAAAAGTGAAAAAAAAATTGGTGTGAATTTTTTCGTACTTTTCAGATTTTCTTAGTTTTCGCGGTCAGGATGAGAGACAGATTTTTTAACAAATTTAAAAATCTGTTAGATATTGTCCAAATTATTTTTTATTTCACGTCTAGACATGTGAAATGCATGAACTATGGGAAAAAAACGTGAAAAAAAATTGGTCTGATTTTTTTCGTACTTTTCAGATTTTCTTAGTTTTCACATAAGGTCCGGGGTCAGGAAAAAAGACATATTTTTGACAAATTTCAAAATATGTCAGATATTGTCCAAATTATTTTTTATTTCACGTCTAGACATGTGAAATGCATGAACTATGGGGAAAAAATGTGAAAAAAAATTGGTCTGATTTTTTTCGTACTTTTCAGATTTTCTTAGTTTTCGCGGTCAGGATGAGAGACAGATTTTTTAACAAATTTAAAAATCTGTTAGATATTGTCCAAATTATTTTTTATTTCACGTCTAGACATGTGAAATGCATGAACTATGGGAAAAAAACGTGAAAAAAAATTGGTCTGATTTTTTTCGTACTTTTCAGATTTTCTTAGTTTTCACATAAGGTCCGGGGTCAGGAAAAAAGACATATTTTTGACAAATTTCAAATTCTGTCAGATATTGTCCAAATTATTTTTTATTTCACGTCTAGACATTTGAAATGCATGAACTATGGGAAAAAAGTGAAAAAAAAATTGGTGTGAATTTTTTCGTACTTTTCAGATTTTCTTAGTTTTCACATAAGGTCCGGGGTCAGGAAAAAAGACATATTTTTGACAAATTTCAAAATATGTCAGATATTGTCCAAATTATTTTTTATTTCACGTCTAGACATGTGAAATGCATGAACTATGGGGAAAAAATGTGAAAAAAAATTGGTCTGATTTTTTTCGTACTTTTCAGATTTTCTTAGTTTTCGCGGTCAGGATGAGAGACAGATTTTTTAACAAATTTAAAAATCTGTTAGATATTGTCCAAATTATTTTTTATTTCACGTCTAGACATGTGAAATGCATGAACTATGGGAAAAAAACGTGAAAAAAAATTGGTCTGATTTTTTTCGTACTTTTCAGATTTTCTTAGTTTTCACATAAGGTCCGGGGTCAGGAAAAAAGACATATTTTTGACAAATTTCAAATTCTGTCAGATATTGTCCAAATTATTTTTTATTTCACGTCTAGACATTTGAAATGCATGAACTATGGGAAAAAAGTGAAAAAAAAATTGGTGTGAATTTTTTCGTACTTTTCAGATTTTCTTAGTTTTCACATAAGGTCCGGGGTCAGGAAAAAAGACAGATTTTTGACAAATTTCAAAATATGTCAGATATTGTCCAAATTATTTTTTATTTCACGTCTAGACATGTGAAATGCATGAACTATGGGGAAAAAATGTGAAAAAAAATTGGTCTGATTTTTTTTGTACTTTTCAGATTTTCTTAGTTTTCACATAAGGTCCGGGGGTCAGGAAAAAAGACATATTTTTGACAAATTTCAAAATCTGTCAGATATTGTCCAAATTATTTTTTATTTCACGTCTAGACATGTGAAATGCATGAACTATGGGAAAAAACGTGAAAAAAAATTGGTGTGATTTTTTCGTACTTTTCAGATTTTCTTAGTTTTCGCGGTCAGGATGAGAGACAGATTTTTTAACAAATTTAAAAATCTGTTAGATATTGTCCAAATTATTTTTTATTTCACGTCTAGACATGTGAAATGCATGAACTATGGGGGAAAAAGTGAAAAAAAATTGGTCTGATTTTTTTCGTACTTTTCAGATTTTCTTAGTTTTCACATAAGGTCTGGGGTCAGGAAAAAAGACATATTTTTGAGAAATTTCAAAATCTGTCAGATATTGTCCAAATTATTTTTTATTTCACGTCTAGACATGTGAAATGCATGAACTATGGGAAAAAAGTGAAAAAAAAATTGGTGTGAATTTTTTCATACTTTTCAGATTTTCTTAGTTTTCGCGGTCAGGATGAGAGACAGATTTTTTAACAAATTTAAAAATCTGTTAGATATTGTCCAAATTATTTTTTATTTCACGTCTAGACATGTGAAATGCATGAACTATGGTGGAAAAAGTGAAAAAAAATTGGTCTGATTTTTTTCGTACTTTTCAGATTTTCTTAGTTTTCGCGGTCAGGATGAGAGACAGATTTTTTAACAAATTTAAAAATCTGTTAGATATTGTCCAAATTATTTTTTATTTCACGTCTAGACATGTGAAATGCATGAACTATGGGAAAAAAGTGAAAAAAAAATTGGTGTGAATTTTTTCGTACTTTTCAGATTTTCTTAGTTTTCACATAAGGTCCGGGGGTCAGGAAAAAAGACAGATTTTTGACAAATTTCAAAATATGTCAGATATTGTCCAAATTATTTTTTAATTCACGTCTAGACATGTGAAATGCATGAACTATGGCAAAAAAACGTGAAAAAAAATTGGTGTGATTTTTTCGTACTTTTCAGATTTTCTTAGTTTTCGCGGTCAGGATGAGAGACAGATTTTTTAACAAATTTAAAAATCTGTTAGATATTGTCCAAATTATTTTTTATTTCACGTCTAGACATGTGAAATGCATGAACTATGGGAAAAAAACGTGAAAAAAAATTGGTCTGATTTTTTTCGTACTTTTCAGATTTTCTTAGTTTTCACATAAGGTCCGGGGTCAGGAAAAAAGACATATTTTTGACAAATTTCAAAATCTGTCAGATATTGTCCAAATTATTTTTTATTTCACGTCTAGACATGTGAAATGCATGAACTATGGGAAAAAAGTGAAAAAAAAATTGGTGTGAATTTTTCCGTACTTTTCAGATTTTCTTAGTTTTCACATAAGGTCCGGGGTCAGGAAAAAAGACAGATTTTTGACAAATTTCAAAATATGTCAGATATTGTCCAAATTATTTTTTATTTCACGTCTAGACATGTGAAATGCATGAACTATGGGAAAAAAACGTGAAAAAAAATTAGTCTGATTTTTTTCGTACTTTTCAGATTTTCTTAGTTTTCACATAAGGTCCGGGGTCAGGAAAAAAGACATATTTTTGACAAATTTCAAAATCTGTCAGATATTGTCCAAATTATTTTTTATTTCACGTCTAGACATGTGAAATGCATGAACTATGGGAAAAAAGTGGAAAAAAAATTGGTGTGAATTTTTTCATACTTTTCAGATTTTCTTAGTTTTCGCGGTCAGGATGAGAGACAGATTTTTTAACAAATTTAAAAATCTGTTAGATATTGTCCAAATTATTTTTTTTTTCACGTCTAGACATGTGAAATGCATGAACTATGGGAAAAAAGTGAAAAAAAAATTGGTGTGAATTTTTTCGTACTTTTCAGATTTTCTTAGTTTTCGCGGTCAGGATGAGAGACAGATTTTTTAACAAATTTAAAAATCTGTTAGATATTGTCCAAATTATTTTTTATTTCACGTCTAGACATGTGAAATGCATGAACTATGGGAAAAAAACGTGAAAAAAAATTGGTCTGATTTTTTTCGTACTTTTCAGATTTTCTTAGTTTTCACATAAGGTCCGGGGTCAGGAAAAAAGACATATTTTTGACAAATTTCAAAATCTGTCAGATATTGTCCAAATTATTTTTTATTTCACGTCTAGACATGTGAAATGCATGAACTATGGGAAAAAAGTGAAAAAAAAATTGGTGTGAATTTTTCCGTACTTTTCAGATTTTCTTAGTTTTCACATAAGGTCCGGGGTCAGGAAAAAAGACAGATTTTTGACAAATTTCAAAATCTGTCAGATATTGTCCAAATTATTTTTTATTTCACGTCTAGACATGTGAAATGCATGAACTATGGGAAAAAAGTGAAAAAAAAATTGGTGTGAATTTTTCCGTACTTTTCAGATTTTCTTAGTTTTCACATAAGGTCCGGGGTCAGGAAAAAAGACAGATTTTTGACAAATTTCAAAATATGTCAGATATTGTCCAAATTATTTTTTATTTCACGTCTAGACATGTGAAATGCATGAACTATGGGAAAAAAACGTGAAAAAAAATTAGTCTGATTTTTTTCGTACTTTTCAGATTTTCTTAGTTTTCACATAAGGTCCGGGGTCAGGAAAAAAGACATATTTTTGACAAATTTCAAAATCTGTCAGATATTGTCCAAATTATTTTTTATTTCACGTCTAGACATGTGAAATGCATGAACTATGGGAAAAAAGTGGAAAAAAAATTGGTGTGAATTTTTTCATACTTTTCAGATTTTCTTAGTTTTCGCGGTCAGGATGAGAGACAGATTTTTTAACAAATTTAAAAATCTGTTAGATATTGTCCAAATTATTTTTTTTTTCACGTCTAGACATGTGAAATGCATGAACTATGGGAAAAAAGTGAAAAAAAAATTGGTGTGAATTTTTTCGTACTTTTCAGATTTTCTTAGTTTTCGCGGTCAGGATGAGAGACAGATTTTTTAACAAATTTAAAAATCTGTTAGATATTGTCCAAATTATTTTTTATTTCACGTCTAGACATGTGAAATGCATGAACTATGGGAAAAAAACGTGAAAAAAAATTGGTCTGATTTTTTTCGTACTTTTCAGATTTTCTTAGTTTTCACATAAGGTCCGGGGTCAGGAAAAAAGACATATTTTTGACAAATTTCAAAATCTGTCAGATATTGTCCAAATTATTTTTTATTTCACGTCTAGACATGTGAAATGCATGAACTATGGGAAAAAAGTGAAAAAAAAATTGGTGTGAATTTTTCCGTACTTTTCAGATTTTCTTAGTTTTCACATAAGGTCCGGGGTCAGGAAAAAAGACAGATTTTTGACAAATTTCAAAATATGTCAGATATTGTCCAAATTATTTTTTATTTCACGTCTAGACATGTGAAATGCATGAACTATGGGAAAAAAACGTGAAAAAAAATTAGTCTGATTTTTTTCGTACTTTTCAGATTTTCTTAGTTTTCACATAAGGTCCGGGGTCAGGAAAAAAGACATATTTTTGACAAATTTCAAAATCTGTCAGATATTGTCCAAATTATTTTTTATTTCACGTCTAGACATGTGAAATGCATGAACTATGGGAAAAAAGTGGAAAAAAAATTGGTGTGAATTTTTTCATACTTTTCAGATTTTCTTAGTTTTCGCGGTCAGGATGAGAGACAGATTTTTTAACAAATTTAAAAATCTGTTAGATATTGTCCAAATTATTTTTTTTTTCACGTCTAGACATGTGAAATGCATGAACTATGGGAAAAAAGTGAAAAAAAAATTGGTGTGAATTTTTTCGTACTTTTCAGATTTTCTTAGTTTTCGCGGTCAGGATGAGAGACAGATTTTTTAACAAATTTAAAAATCTGTTAGATATTGTCCAAATTATTTTTTATTTCACGTCTAGACATGTGAAATGCATGAACTATGGGAAAAAAACGTGAAAAAAAATTGGTCTGATTTTTTTCGTACTTTTCAGATTTTCTTAGTTTTCACATAAGGTCCGGGGTCAGGAAAAAAGACATATTTTTGACAAATTTCAAAATATGTCAGATATTGTCCAAATTATTTTTTATTTCACGTCTAGACATGTGAAATGCATGAACTATGGGGAAAAAATGTGAAAAAAAATTGGTCTGATTTTTTTCGTACTTTTCAGATTTTCTTAGTTTTCGCGGTCAGGATGAGAGACAGATTTTTTAACAAATTTAAAAATCTGTTAGATATTGTCCAAATTATTTTTTATTTCACGTCTAGACATGTGAAATGCATGAACTATGGGAAAAAAACGTGAAAAAAAATTGGTCTGATTTTTTTCGTACTTTTCAGATTTTCTTAGTTTTCACATAAGGTCCGGGGTCAGGAAAAAAGACATATTTTTGACAAATTTCAAATTCTGTCAGATATTGTCCAAATTATTTTTTATTTCACGTCTAGACATTTGAAATGCATGAACTATGGGAAAAAAGTGAAAAAAAAATTGGTGTGAATTTTTTCGTACTTTTCAGATTTTCTTAGTTTTCACATAAGGTCCGGGGTCAGGAAAAAAGACAGATTTTTGACAAATTTCAAAATATGTCAGATATTGTCCAAATTATTTTTTATTTCACGTCTAGACATGTGAAATGCATGAACTATGGGGAAAAAATGTGAAAAAAAATTGGTCTGATTTTTTTTGTACTTTTCAGATTTTCTTAGTTTTCACATAAGGTCCGGGGGTCAGGAAAAAAGACAGATTTTTGACAAATTTCAAAATATGTCAGATATTGTCCAAATTATTTTTTAATTCACGTCTAGACATGTGAAATGCATGAACTATGGCAAAAAAACGTGAAAAAAAATTGGTGTGATTTTTTCGTACTTTTCAGATTTTCTTAGTTTTCGCGGTCAGGATGAGAGACAGATTTTTTAACAAATTTAAAAATCTGTTAGATATTGTCCAAATTATTTTTTATTTCACGTCTAGACATGTGAAATGCATGAACTATGGGAAAAAAACGTGAAAAAAAATTGATCTGATTTTTTTCGTACTTTTCAGATTTTCTTAGTTTTCACATAAGGTCCGGGGTCAGGAAAAAAGACATATTTTTGACAAATTTCAAAATCTGTCAGATATTGTCCAAATTATTTTTTATTTCACGTCTAGACATGTGAAATGCATGAACTATGGGAAAAAAGTGAAAAAAAAATTGGTGTGAATTTTTCCGTACTTTTCAGATTTTCTTAGTTTTCACATAAGGTCCGGGGTCAGGAAAAAAGACAGATTTTTGACAAATTTCAAAATATGTCAGATATTGTCCAAATTATTTTTTATTTCACGTCTAGACATGTGAAATGCATGAACTATGGGAAAAAAACGTGAAAAAAAATTAGTCTGATTTTTTTCGTACTTTTCAGATTTTCTTAGTTTTCACATAAGGTCCGGGGTCAGGAAAAAAGACAGATTTTTGACAAATTTCAAAATCTGTAAGATATTGTCCAAATTATTTTTTATTTCACGTCTAGACATGTGAAATGCATGAACTATGGGAAAAAAGTGAAAAAAAAATTGGTGTGAATTTTTTCGTACTTTTCAGATTTTCTTAGTTTTCGCGGTCAGGATGAGAGACAGATTTTTTAACAAATTTAAAAATCTGTTAGATATTGTCCAAATTATTTTTTATTTCACGTCTAGACATGTGAAATGCATGAACTATGGTGGAAAAAGTGAAAAAAAATTGGTCTGATTTTTTTCGTACTTTTCAGATTTTCTTAGTTTTCGCGGTCAGGATGAGAGACAGATTTTTTAACAAATTTAAAAATCTGTTAGATATTGTCCAAATTATTTTTTATTTCACGTCTAGACATGTGAAATGCATGAACTATGGGAAAAAAGTGAAAAAAAAATTGGTGTGAATTTTTTCGTACTTTTCAGATTTTCTTAGTTTTCACATAAGGTCCGGGGGTCAGGAAAAAAGACAGATTTTTGACAAATTTCAAAATATGTCAGATATTGTCCAAATTATTTTTTAATTCACGTCTAGACATGTGAAATGCATGAACTATGGCAAAAAAACGTGAAAAAAAATTGGTGTGATTTTTTCGTACTTTTCAGATTTTCTTAGTTTTCGCGGTCAGGATGAGAGACAGATTTTTTAACAAATTTAAAAATCTGTTAGATATTGTCCAAATTATTTTTTATTTCACGTCTAGACATGTGAAATGCATGAACTATGGGAAAAAAACGTGAAAAAAAATTGGTCTGATTTTTTTCGTACTTTTCAGATTTTCTTAGTTTTCACATAAGGTCCGGGGTCAGGAAAAAAGACATATTTTTGACAAATTTCAAAATCTGTCAGATATTGTCCAAATTATTTTTTATTTCACGTCTAGACATGTGAAATGCATGAACTATGGGAAAAAAGTGAAAAAAAAATTGGTGTGAATTTTTCCGTACTTTTCAGATTTTCTTAGTTTTCACATAAGGTCCGGGGTCAGGAAAAAAGACAGATTTTTGACAAATTTCAAAATATGTCAGATATTGTCCAAATTATTTTTTATTTCACGTCTAGACATGTGAAATGCATGAACTATGGGAAAAAAACGTGAAAAAAAATTAGTCTGATTTTTTTCGTACTTTTCAGATTTTCTTAGTTTTCACATAAGGTCCGGGGTCAGGAAAAAAGACAGATTTTTGACAAATTTCAAAATCTGTAAGATATTGTCCAAATTATTTTTTATTTCACGTCTAGACATGTGAAATGCATGAACTATGGGAAAAAAGTGAAAAAAAAATTGGTGTGAATTTTTTCGTACTTTTCAGATTTTCTTAGTTTTCACATAAGGTCTGGGGTCAGGAAAAAAGACATATTTTTGACAAATTTCAAAATCTGTCAGATATTGTCCAAATTATTTTTTATTTCACGTCTAGACATGTGAAATGCATGAACTATGGGAAAAAAGTGAAAAAAAAATTGGTGTGAATTTTTTCATACTTTTCAGATTTTCTTAGTTTTCGCGGTCAGGATGAGAGACAGATTTTTTAACAAATTTAAAAATCTGTTAGATATTGTCCAAATTATTTTTTATTTCACGTCTAGACATGTGAAATGCATGAACTATGGGAAAAAAGTGAAAAAAAAATTGGTGTGAATTTTTTCGTACTTTTCAGATTTTCTTAGTTTTCGCGGTCAGGATGAGAGACAGATTTTTTAACAAATTTAAAAATCTGTTAGATATTGTCCAAATTATTTTTTATTTCACGTCTAGACATGTGAAATGCATGAACTATGGGAAAAAAACGTGAAAAAAAATTGGTCTGATTTCTTTCGTACTTTTCAGATTTTCTTAGTTTTCACATAAGGTCCGGGGTCAGGAAAAAAGACATATTTTTGACAAATTTCAAATTCTGTCAGATATTGTCCAAATTATTTTTTATTTCACGTCTAGACATTTGAAATGCATGAACTATGGGAAAAAAGTGAAAAAAAAATTGGTGTGAATTTTTTCGTACTTTTCAGATTTTCTTAGTTTTCACATAAGGTCCGGGGTCAGGAAAAAAGACAGATTTTTGACAAATTTCAAAATATGTCAGATATTGTCCAAATTATTTTTTATTTCACGTCTAGACATGTGAAATGCATGAACTATGGGGAAAAAATGTGAAAAAAAATTGGTCTGATTTTTTTTGTACTTTTCAGATTTTCTTAGTTTTCACATAAGGTCCGGGGGTCAGGAAAAAAGACAGATTTTTGACAAATTTCAAAATATGTCAGATATTGTCCAAATTATTTTTTAATTCACGTCTAGACATGTGAAATGCATGAACTATGGCAAAAAAACGTGAAAAAAAATTGGTGTGATTTTTTCGTACTTTTCAGATTTTCTTAGTTTTCGCGGTCAGGATGAGAGAGATTTTTTAACAAATTTAAAAATCTGTTAGATATTGTCCAAATTATTTTTTATTTCACGTCTAGACATGTGAAATGCATGAACTATGGGAAAAAAACGTGAAAAAAAATTGGTCTGATTTTTTTTGTACTTTTCAGATTTTCTTAGTTTTCACATAAGGTCCGGGGGTCAGGAAAAAAGACAGATTTTTGACAAATTTCAAAATATGTCAGATATTGTCCAAATTATTTTTTAATTCACGTCTAGACATGTGAAATGCATGAACTATGGCAAAAAAACGTGAAAAAAAATTGGTGTGATTTTTTCGTACTTTTCAGATTTTCTTAGTTTTCGCGGTCAGGATGAGAGACAGATTTTTTAACAAATTTAAAAATCTGTTAGATATTGTCCAAATTATTTTTTATTTCACGTCTAGACATGTGAAATGCATGAACTATGGGGAAAAATGTGAAAAAAAATTGGTCTGATTTTTTTCGTACTTTTCAGATTTTCTTAGTTTTCGCGGTCAGGATGAGAGACAGATTTTTTAACAAATTTAAAAATCTGTTAGATATTGTCCAAATTATTTTTTATTTCACGTCTAGACATGTGAAATGCATGAACTATGGGAAAAAAACGTGAAAAAAAATTGATCTGATTTTTTTCGTACTTTTCAGATTTTCTTAGTTTTCACATAAGGTCCGGGGTCAGGAAAAAAGACATATTTTTGACAAATTTCAAAATCTGTCAGATATTGTCCAAATTATTTTTTATTTCACGTCTAGACATGTGAAATGCATGAACTATGGGAAAAAAGTGAAAAAAAAATTGGTGTGAATTTTTCCGTACTTTTCAGATTTTCTTAGTTTTCACATAAGGTCCGGGGTCAGGAAAAAAGACAGATTTTTGACAAATTTCAAAATATGTCAGATATTGTCCAAATTATTTTTTATTTCACGTCTAGACATGTGAAATGCATGAACTATGGGAAAAAAACGTGTAAAACAATTAGTCTGATTTTTTTCGTACTTTTCAGATTTTCTTAGTTTTCACATAAGGTCCGGGGTCAGGAAAAAAGACAGATTTTTGACAAATTTCAAAATCTGTAAGATATTGTCCAAATTATTTTTTATTTCACGTCTAGACATGTGAAATGCATGAACTATGGAAAAAAAGTGAAAAAAAAATTGGTGTGAATTTTTTCGTACTTTTCAGATTTTCTTAGTTTTCGCGGTCAGGATGAGAGACAGATTTTTTAACAAATTTAAAAATCTGTTAGATATTGTCCAAATTATTTTTTATTTCACGTCTAGACATGTGAAATGCATGAACTATGGGGGAAAAAGTGAAAAAAAATTGGTCTGATTTTTTTTGTACTTTTCAGATTTTCTTAGTTTTCACATAAGGTCCGGGGGTCAGGAAAAAAGACAGATTTTTGACAAATTTCAAAATATGTCAGATATTGTCCAAATTATTTTTTAATTCACGTCTAGACATGTGAAATGCATGAACTATGGCAAAAAAACGTGAAAAAAAATTGGTGTGATTTTTTCGTACTTTTCAGATTTTCTTAGTTTTCGCGGTCAGGATGAGAGACAGATTTTTTAACAAATTTAAAAATCTGTTAGATATTGTCCAAATTATTTTTTATTTCACGTCTAGACATGTGAAATGCATGAACTATGGGGAAAAATGTGAAAAAAAATTGGTCTGATTTTTTTCGTACTTTTCAGATTTTCTTAGTTTTCGCGGTCAGGATGAGAGACAGATTTTTTAACAAATTTAAAAATCTGTTAGATATTGTCCAAATTATTTTTTATTTCACGTCTAGACATGTGAAATGCATGAACTATGGGAAAAAAACGTGAAAAAAAATTGATCTGATTTTTTTCGTACTTTTCAGATTTTCTTAGTTTTCACATAAGGTCCGGGGTCAGGAAAAAAGACATATTTTTGACAAATTTCAAAATCTGTCAGATATTGTCCAAATTATTTTTTATTTCACGTCTAGACATGTGAAATGCATGAACTATGGGAAAAAAGTGAAAAAAAAAATTGGTGTGAATTTTTCCGTACTTTTCAGATTTTCTTAGTTTTCACATAAGGTCCGGGGTCAGGAAAAAAGACAGATTTTTGACAAATTTCAAAATATGTCAGATATTGTCCAAATTATTTTTTATTTCACGTCTAGACATGTGAAATGCATGAACTATGGGAAAAAAACGTGAAAAAAAATTAGTCTGATTTTTTTCGTACTTTTCAGATTTTCTTAGTTTTCACATAAGGTCCGGGGTCAGGAAAAAAGACAGATTTTTGACAAATTTCAAAATCTGTAAGATATTGTCCAAATTATTTTTTATTTCACGTCTAGACATGTGAAATGCATGAACTATGGAAAAAAAGTGAAAAAAAAATTGGTGTGAATTTTTTCGTACTTTTCAGATTTTCTTAGTTTTCGCGGTCAGGATGAGAGACAGATTTTTTAACAAATTTAAAAATCTGTTAGATATTGTCCAAATTATTTTTTATTTCACGTCTAGACATGTGAAATGCATGAACTATGGGGGAAAAAGTGAAAAAAAATTGGTCTGATTTTTTTTGTACTTTTCAGATTTTCTTAGTTTTCACATAAGGTCCGGGGGTCAGGAAAAAAGACAGATTTTTGACAAATTTCAAAATATGTCAGATATTGTCCAAATTATTTTTTAATTCACGTCTAGACATGTGAAATGCATGAACTATGGCAAAAAAACGTGAAAAAAAATTGGTGTGATTTTTTCGTACTTTTCAGATTTTCTTAGTTTTCGCGGTCAGGATGAGAGACAGATTTTTTAACAAATTTAAAAATCTGTTAGATATTGTCCAAATTATTTTTTATTTCACGTCTAGACATGTGAAATGCATGAACTATGGGAAAAAAACGTGAAAAAAAATTGGTCTGATTTTTTTTGTACTTTTCAGATTTTCTTAGTTTTCACATAAGGTCCGGGGGTCAGGAAAAAAGACAGATTTTTGACAAATTTCAAAATATGTCAGATATTGTCCAAATTATTTTTTAATTCACGTCTAGACATGTGAAATGCATGAACTATGGCAAAAAAACGTGAAAAAAAATTGGTGTGATTTTTTCGTACTTTTCAGATTTTCTTAGTTTTCGCGGTCAGGATGAGAGACAGATTTTTTAACAAATTTAAAAATCTGTTAGATATTGTCCAAATTATTTTTTATTTCACGTCTAGACATGTGAAATGCATGAACTATGGGGAAAAATGTGAAAAAAAATTGGTCTGATTTTTTTCGTACTTTTCAGATTTTCTTAGTTTTCGCGGTCAGGATGAGAGACAGATTTTTTAACAAATTTAAAAATCTGTTAGATATTGTCCAAATTATTTTTTATTTCACGTCTAGACATGTGAAATGCATGAACTATGGGAAAAAAACGTGAAAAAAAATTGATCTGATTTTTTTCGTACTTTTCAGATTTTCTTAGTTTTCACATAAGGTCCGGGGTCAGGAAAAAAGACATATTTTTGACAAATTTCAAAATCTGTCAGATATTGTCCAAATTATTTTTTATTTCACGTCTAGACATGTGAAATGCATGAACTATGGGAAAAAAGTGAAAAAAAAATTGGTGTGAATTTTTCCGTACTTTTCAGATTTTCTTAGTTTTCACATAAGGTCCGGGGTCAGGAAAAAAGACATATTTTTGACAAATTTCAAAATCTGTCAGATATTGTCCAAATTATTTTTTATTTCACGTCTAGACATGTGAAATGCATGAACTATGGGAAAAAAGTGAAAAAAAAATTGGTGTGAATTTTTCCGTACTTTTCAGATTTTCTTAGTTTTCACATAAGGTCCGGGGTCAGGAAAAAAGACAGATTTTTGACAAATTTCAAAATATGTCAGATATTGTCCAAATTATTTTTTATTTCACGTCTAGACATGTGAAATGCATGAACTATGGGAAAAAAACGTGAAAAAAAATTAGTCTGATTTTTTTCGTACTTTTCAGATTTTCTTAGTTTTCACATAAGGTCCGGGGTCAGGAAAAAAGACAGATTTTTGACAAATTTCAAAATCTGTAAGATATTGTCCAAATTATTTTTTATTTCACGTCTAGACATGTGAAATGCATGAACTATGGAAAAAAAGTGAAAAAAAAATTGGTGTGAATTTTTTCGTACTTTTCAGATTTTCTTAGTTTTCGCGGTCAGGATGAGAGACAGATTTTTTAACAAATTTAAAAATCTGTTAGATATTGTCCAAATTATTTTTTATTTCACGTCTAGACATGTGAAATGCATGAACTATGGGGGAAAAAGTGAAAAAAAATTGGTCTGATTTTTTTCGTACTTTTCAGATTTTCTTAGTTTTCACATAAGGTCTGGGGTCAGGAAAAAAGACATATTTTTGACAAATTTCAAAATCTGTCAGATATTGTCCAAATTATTTTTTATTTCACGTCTAGACATGTGAAATGCATGAACTATGGGAAAAAAGTGAAAAAAAAATTGGTGTGAATTTTTTCATACTTTTCAGATTTTCTTAGTTTTCGCGGTCAGGATGAGAGACAGATTTTTTAACAAATTTAAAAATCTGTTAGATATTGTCCAAATTATTTTTTATTTCACGTCTAGACATGTGAAATGCATGAACTATGGTGGAAAAAGTGAAAAAAAATTGGTCTGATTTTTTTCGTACTTTTCAGATTTTCTTAGTTTTCGCGGTCAGGATGAGAGACAGATTTTTTAACAAATTTAAAAATCTGTTAGATATTGTCCAAATTATTTTTTATTTCACGTCTAGACATGTGAAATGCATGAACTATGGGGGAAAAAGTGAAAAAAAATTGGTCTGATTTTTTTCGTACTTTTCAGATTTTCTTAGTTTTCACATAAGGTCTGGGGTCAGGAAAAAAGACATATTTTTGACAAATTTCAAAATCTGTCAGATATTGTCCAAATTATTTTTTATTTCACGTCTAGACATGTGAAATGCATGAACTATGGGAAAAAAGTGAAAAAAAAATTGGTGTGAATTTTTTCATACTTTTCAGATTTTCTTAGTTTTCGCGGTCAGGATGAGAGACAGATTTTTTAACAAATTTAAAAATCTGTTAGATATTGTCCAAATTATTTTTTATTTCACGTCTAGACATGTGAAATGCATGAACTATGGTGGAAAAAGTGAAAAAAAATTGGTCTGATTTTTTTCGTACTTTTCAGATTTTCTTAGTTTTCGCGGTCAGGATGAGAGACAGATTTTTTAACAAATTTAAAAATCTGTTAGATATTGTCCAAATTATTTTTTATTTCACGTCTAGACATGTGAAATGCATGAACTATGGGAAAAAAGTGAAAAAAAAATTGGTGTGAATTTTTTCGTACTTTTCAGATTTTCTTAGTTTTCGCGGTCAGGATGAGAGACAGATTTTTTAACAAATTTCAAATTCTGTCAGATATTGTCCAAATTATTTTTTATTTCACGTCTAGACATGTGAAATGCATGAACTATGGGAAAAAAACGTGAAAAAAAATTAGTCTGATTTTTTTCGTACTTTTCAGATTTTCTTAGTTTTCACATAAGGTCCGGGGTCAGGAAAAAAGACAGATTTTTGACAATTTTCAAAATCTGTAAGATATTGTCCAAATTATTTTTTATTTCACGTCTAGACATGTGAAATGCATGAACTATGGGAAAAAAGTGAAAAAAAAATTGGTGTGAATTTTTTCGTACTTTTCAGATTTTCTTAGTTTTCGCGGTCAGGATGAGAGACAGATTTTTTAACAAATTTAAAAATCTGTTAGATATTGTCCAAATTATTTTTTATTTCACGTCTAGACATGTGAAATGCATGAACTATGGGGGAAAAAGTGAAAAAAAATTGGTCTGATTTTTTTCGTACTTTTCAGATTTTCTTAGTTTTCACATAAGGTCTGGGGTCAGGAAAAAAGACATATTTTTGACAAATTTCAAAATCTGTCAGATATTGTCCAAATTATTTTTTATTTCACGTCTAGACATGTGAAATGCATGAACTATGGGAAAAAAGTGAAAAAAAAATTGGTGTGAATTTTTTCATACTTTTCAGATTTTCTTAGTTTTCGCGGTCAGGATGAAAGACAGATTTTTTAACAAATTTAAAAATCTGTTAGATATTGTCCAAATTATTTTTTATTTCACGTCTAGACATGTGAAATGCATGAACTATGGGAAAAAAACGTGAAAAAAAATTGGTCTGATTTTTTTCGTACTTTTCAGATTTTCTTAGTTTTCACATAAGGTCCGGGGTCAGGAAAAAAGACATATTTTTGACAAATTTCAAAATCTGTCAGATATTGTCCAAATTATTTTTTATTTCACGTCTAGACATTTGAAATGCATGAACTATGGGAAAAAAGTGAAAAAAAAATTGGTGTGAATTTTTTCGTACTTTTCAGATTTTCTTAGTTTTCACATAAGGTCCGGGGTCAGGAAAAAAGACAGATTTTTGACAAATTTCAAAATCTGTAAGATATTGTCCAAATTATTTTTTATTTCACGTCTAGACATGTGAAATGCATGAACTATGGGAAAAAAGTGAAAAAAAAATTGGTGTGATTTTTTCGTACTTTTCAGATTTTCTTAGTTTTCGCGGTCAGGATGAGAGACAGATTTTTTAACAAATTTAAAAATCTGTTAGATATTGTCCAAATTATTTTTTATTTCACGTCTAGACATGTGAAATGCATGAACTATGGGGAAAAATGTGAAAAAAAATTGGTCTGATTTTTTTCGTACTTTTCAGATTTTCTTAGTTTTCGCGGTCAGGATGAGAGACAGATTTTTTAACAAATTTAAAAATCTGTTAGATATTGTCCAAATTATTTTTTATTTCACGTCTAGACATGTGAAATGCATGAACTATGGGAAAAAAACGTGAAAAAAAATTGATCTGATTTTTTTCGTACTTTTCAGATTTTCTTAGTTTTCACATAAGGTCCGGGGTCAGGAAAAAAGACATATTTTTGACAAATTTCAAAATCTGTCAGATATTGTCCAAATTATTTTTTATTTCACGTCTAGACATGTGAAATGCATGAACTATGGGAAAAAAGTGAAAAAAAAATTGGTGTGAATTTTTCCGTACTTTTCAGATTTTCTTAGTTTTCACATAAGGTCCGGGGTCCGGAAAAAAGACATATTTTTGACAAATTTCAAAATCTGTCAGATATTGTCCAAATTATTTTTTATTTCACGTCTAGACATGTGAAATGCATGAACTATGGGAAAAAAGTGAAAAAAAAATTGGTGTGAATTTTTCCGTACTTTTCAGATTTTCTTAGTTTTCACATAAGGTCCGGGGTCAGGAAAAAAGACAGATTTTTGACAAATTTCAAAATATGTCAGATATTGTCCAAATTATTTTTTATTTCACGTCTAGACATGTGAAATGCATGAACTATGGGAAAAAAACGTGAAAAAAAATTAGTCTGATTTTTTTCGTACTTTTCAGATTTTCTTAGTTTTCACATAAGGTCCGGGGTCAGGAAAAAAGACATATTTTTGACAAATTTCAAAATCTGTAAGATATTGTCCAAATTATTTTTTATTTCACGTCTAGACATGTGAAATGCATGAACTATGGAAAAAAAGTGAAAAAAAAATTGGTGTGAATTTTTTCGTACTTTTCAGATTTTCTTAGTTTTCGCGGTCAGGATGAGAGACAGATTTTTTAACAAATTTAAAAATCTGTTAGATATTGTCCAAATTATTTTTTATTTCACGTCTAGACATGTGAAATGCATGAACTATGGGGGAAAAAGTGAAAAAAAATTGGTCTGATTTTTTTCGTACTTTTCAGATTTTCTTAGTTTTCGCGGTCAGGATGAGAGACAGATTTTTTAACAAATTTAAAAATCTGTTAGATATTGTCCAAATTATTTTTTATTTCACGTCTAGACATGTGAAATGCATGAACTATGGTGGAAAAAGTGAAAAAAAATTGGTCTGATTTTTTTCGTACTTTTCAGATTTTCTTAGTTTTCGCGGTCAGGATGAGAGACAGATTTTTTAACAAATTTAAAAATCTGTTAGATATTGTCCAAATTATTTTTTATTTCACGTCTAGACATGTGAAATGCATGAACTATGGGAAAAAAGTGAAAAAAAAATTGGTGTGAATTTTTTCGTACTTTTCAGATTTTCTTAGTTTTCGCGGTCAGGATGAGAGACAGATTTTTTAACAAATTTCAAATTCTGTCAGATATTGTCCAAATTATTTTTTATTTCACGTCTAGACATGTGAAATGCATGAACTATGGGAAATAAACGTGAAAAAAAATTAGTCTGATTTTTTTCGTACTTTTCAGATTTTCTTAGTTTTCACATAAGGTCCGGGGTCAGGAAAAAAGACAGATTTTTGACAAATTTCAAAATCTGTAAGATATTGTCCAAATTATTTTTTATTTCACGTCTAGACATGTGAAATGCATGAACTATGGGAAAAAAGTGAAAAAAAAATTGGTGTGAATTTTTTCGTACTTTTCAGATTTTCTTAGTTTTCGCGGTCAGGATGAGAGACAGATTTTTTAACAAATTTAAAAATCTGTTAGATATTGTCCAAATTATTTTTTATTTCACGTCTAGACATGTGAAATGCATGAACTATGGGGGAAAAAGTGAAAAAAAATTGGTCTGATTTTTTTCGTACTTTTCAGATTTTCTTAGTTTTCACATAAGGTCTGGGGTCAGGAAAAAAGACATATTTTTGACAAATTTCAAAATCTGTCAGATATTGTCCAAATTATTTTTTATTTCACGTCTAGACATGTGAAATGCATGAACTATGGGAAAAAAGTGAAAAAAAAATTGGTGTGAATTTTTTCATACTTTTCAGATTTTCTTAGTTTTCGCGGTCAGGATGAAAGACAGATTTTTTAACAAATTTAAAAATCTGTTAGATATTGTCCAAATTATTTTTTAATTCACGTCTAGACATGTGAAATGCATGAACTATGGCAAAAAAACGTGAAAAAAAATTGGTGTGATTTTTTCGTACTTTTCAGATTTTCTTAGTTTTCGCGGTCAGGATGAGAGACAGATTTTTTAACAAATTTAAAAATCTGTTAGATATTGTCCAAATTATTTTTTATTTCACGTCTAGACATGTGAAATGCATGAACTATGGTGGAAAAAGTGAAAAAAAATTGGTCTGATTTTTTTCGTACTTTTCAGATTTTCTTAGTTTTCGCGGTCAGGATGAGAGACAGATTTTTTAACAAATTTAAAAATCTGTTAGATATTGTCCAAATTATTTTTTATTTCACGTCTAGACATGTGAAATGCATGAACTATGGGAAAAAAGTGAAAAAAAAATTGGTGTGAATTTTTTCGTACTTTTCAGATTTTCTTAGTTTTCACATAAGGTCCGGGGGTCAGGAAAAAAGACAGATTTTTGACAAATTTCAAAATATGTCAGATATTGTCCAAATTATTTTTTAATTCACGTCTAGACATGTGAAATGCATGAACTATGGCAAAAAAACGTGAAAAAAAATTGGTGTGATTTTTTCGTACTTTTCAGATTTTCTTAGTTTTCGCGGTCAGGATGAGAGACAGATTTTTTAACAAATTTAAAAATCTGTTAGATATTGTCCAAATTATTTTTTATTTCACGTCTAGACATGTGAAATGCATGAACTATGGGAAAAAAACGTGAAAAAAAATTGGTCTGATTTTTTTCGTACTTTTCAGATTTTCTTAGTTTTCACATAAGGTCCGGGGTCAGGAAAAAAGACATATTTTTGACAAATTTCAAAATCTGTCAGATATTGTCCAAATTATTTTTTATTTCACGTCTAGACATGTGAAATGCATGAACTATGGGAAAAAAGTGGAAAAAAAATTGGTGTGAATTTTTTCATACTTTTCAGATTTTCTTAGTTTTCGCGGTCAGGATGAGAGACAGATTTTTTAACAAATTTAAAAATCTGTTAGATATTGTCCAAATTATTTTTTTTTTCACGTCTAGACATGTGAAATGCATGAACTATGGGAAAAAAGTGAAAAAAAAATTGGTGTGAATTTTTTCGTACTTTTCAGATTTTCTTAGTTTTCGCGGTCAGGATGAGAGACAGATTTTTTAACAAATTTAAAAATCTGTTAGATATTGTCCAAATTATTTTTTATTTCACGTCTAGACATGTGAAATGCATGAACTATGGGAAAAAAACGTGAAAAAAAATTGGTCTGATTTTTTTCGTACTTTTCAGATTTTCTTAGTTTTCACATAAGGTCCGGGGTCAGGAAAAAAGACATATTTTTGACAAATTTCAAAATATGTCAGATATTGTCCAAATTATTTTTTATTTCACGTCTAGACATGTGAAATGCATGAACTATGGGGAAAAAATGTGAAAAAAAATTGGTCTGATTTTTTTCGTACTTTTCAGATTTTCTTAGTTTTCGCGGTCAGGATGAGAGACAGATTTTTTAACAAATTTAAAAATCTGTTAGATATTGTCCAAATTATTTTTTATTTCACGTCTAGACATGTGAAATGCATGAACTATGGGAAAAAAACGTGAAAAAAAATTGGTCTGATTTTTTTCGTACTTTTCAGATTTTCTTAGTTTTCACATAAGGTCCGGGGTCAGGAAAAAAGACATATTTTTGACAAATTTCAAATTCTGTCAGATATTGTCCAAATTATTTTTTATTTCACGTCTAGACATTTGAAATGCATGAACTATGGGAAAAAAGTGAAAAAAAAATTGGTGTGAATTTTTTCGTACTTTTCAGATTTTCTTAGTTTTCACATAAGGTCCGGGGTCAGGAAAAAAGACATATTTTTGACAAATTTCAAAATATGTCAGATATTGTCCAAATTATTTTTTATTTCACGTCTAGACATGTGAAATGCATGAACTATGGGGAAAAAATGTGAAAAAAAATTGGTCTGATTTTTTTCGTACTTTTCAGATTTTCTTAGTTTTCGCGGTCAGGATGAGAGACAGATTTTTTAACAAATTTAAAAATCTGTTAGATATTGTCCAAATTATTTTTTATTTCACGTCTAGACATGTGAAATGCATGAACTATGGGAAAAAAACGTGAAAAAAAATTGGTCTGATTTTTTTCGTACTTTTCAGATTTTCTTAGTTTTCACATAAGGTCCGGGGTCAGGAAAAAAGACATATTTTTGACAAATTTCAAATTCTGTCAGATATTGTCCAAATTATTTTTTATTTCACGTCTAGACATTTGAAATGCATGAACTATGGGAAAAAAGTGAAAAAAAAATTGGTGTGAATTTTTTCGTACTTTTCAGATTTTCTTAGTTTTCACATAAGGTCCGGGGTCAGGAAAAAAGACAGATTTTTGACAAATTTCAAAATATGTCAGATATTGTCCAAATTATTTTTTATTTCACGTCTAGACATGTGAAATGCATGAACTATGGGGAAAAAATGTGAAAAAAAATTGGTCTGATTTTTTTTGTACTTTTCAGATTTTCTTAGTTTTCACATAAGGTCCGGGGGTCAGGAAAAAAGACATATTTTTGACAAATTTCAAAATCTGTCAGATATTGTCCAAATTATTTTTTATTTCACGTCTAGACATGTGAAATGCATGAACTATGGGAAAAAACGTGAAAAAAAATTGGTGTGATTTTTTCGTACTTTTCAGATTTTCTTAGTTTTCGCGGTCAGGATGAGAGACAGATTTTTTAACAAATTTAAAAATCTGTTAGATATTGTCCAAATTATTTTTTATTTCACGTCTAGACATGTGAAATGCATGAACTATGGGGGAAAAAGTGAAAAAAAATTGGTCTGATTTTTTTCGTACTTTTCAGATTTTCTTAGTTTTCACATAAGGTCTGGGGTCAGGAAAAAAGACATATTTTTGAGAAATTTCAAAATCTGTCAGATATTGTCCAAATTATTTTTTATTTCACGTCTAGACATGTGAAATGCATGAACTATGGGAAAAAAGTGAAAAAAAAATTGGTGTGAATTTTTTCATACTTTTCAGATTTTCTTAGTTTTCGCGGTCAGGATGAGAGACAGATTTTTTAACAAATTTAAAAATCTGTTAGATATTGTCCAAATTATTTTTTATTTCACGTCTAGACATGTGAAATGCATGAACTATGGTGGAAAAAGTGAAAAAAAATTGGTCTGATTTTTTTCGTACTTTTCAGATTTTCTTAGTTTTCGCGGTCAGGATGAGAGACAGATTTTTTAACAAATTTAAAAATCTGTTAGATATTGTCCAAATTATTTTTTATTTCACGTCTAGACATGTGAAATGCATGAACTATGGGAAAAAAGTGAAAAAAAAATTGGTGTGAATTTTTTCGTACTTTTCAGATTTTCTTAGTTTTCACATAAGGTCCGGGGGTCAGGAAAAAAGACAGATTTTTGACAAATTTCAAAATATGTCAGATATTGTCCAAATTATTTTTTAATTCACGTCTAGACATGTGAAATGCATGAACTATGGCAAAAAAACGTGAAAAAAAATTGGTGTGATTTTTTCGTACTTTTCAGATTTTCTTAGTTTTCGCGGTCAGGATGAGAGACAGATTTTTTAACAAATTTAAAAATCTGTTAGATATTGTCCAAATTATTTTTTATTTCACGTCTAGACATGTGAAATGCATGAACTATGGGAAAAAAACGTGAAAAAAAATTGGTCTGATTTTTTTCGTACTTTTCAGATTTTCTTAGTTTTCACATAAGGTCCGGGGTCAGGAAAAAAGACATATTTTTGACAAATTTCAAAATCTGTCAGATATTGTCCAAATTATTTTTTATTTCACGTCTAGACATGTGAAATGCATGAACTATGGGAAAAAAGTGAAAAAAAAATTGGTGTGAATTTTTCCGTACTTTTCAGATTTTCTTAGTTTTCACATAAGGTCCGGGGTCAGGAAAAAAGACAGATTTTTGACAAATTTCAAAATATGTCAGATATTGTCCAAATTATTTTTTATTTCACGTCTAGACATGTGAAATGCATGAACTATGGGAAAAAAACGTGAAAAAAAATTAGTCTGATTTTTTTCGTACTTTTCAGATTTTCTTAGTTTTCACATAAGGTCCGGGGTCAGGAAAAAAGACATATTTTTGACAAATTTCAAAATCTGTCAGATATTGTCCAAATTATTTTTTATTTCACGTCTAGACATGTGAAATGCATGAACTATGGGAAAAAAGTGGAAAAAAAATTGGTGTGAATTTTTTCATACTTTTCAGATTTTCTTAGTTTTCGCGGTCAGGATGAGAGACAGATTTTTTAACAAATTTAAAAATCTGTTAGATATTGTCCAAATTATTTTTTTTTTCACGTCTAGACATGTGAAATGCATGAACTATGGGAAAAAAGTGAAAAAAAAATTGGTGTGAATTTTTTCGTACTTTTCAGATTTTCTTAGTTTTCGCGGTCAGGATGAGAGACAGATTTTTTAACAAATTTAAAAATCTGTTAGATATTGTCCAAATTATTTTTTATTTCACGTCTAGACATGTGAAATGCATGAACTATGGGAAAAAAACGTGAAAAAAAATTGGTCTGATTTTTTTCGTACTTTTCAGATTTTCTTAGTTTTCACATAAGGTCCGGGGTCAGGAAAAAAGACATATTTTTGACAAATTTCAAAATCTGTCAGATATTGTCCAAATTATTTTTTATTTCACGTCTAGACATGTGAAATGCATGAACTATGGGAAAAAAGTGAAAAAAAAATTGGTGTGAATTTTTCCGTACTTTTCAGATTTTCTTAGTTTTCACATAAGGTCCGGGGTCAGGAAAAAAGACAGATTTTTGACAAATTTCAAAATCTGTCAGATATTGTCCAAATTATTTTTTATTTCACGTCTAGACATGTGAAATGCATGAACTATGGGAAAAAAGTGAAAAAAAAATTGGTGTGAATTTTTCCGTACTTTTCAGATTTTCTTAGTTTTCACATAAGGTCCGGGGTCAGGAAAAAAGACAGATTTTTGACAAATTTCAAAATATGTCAGATATTGTCCAAATTATTTTTTATTTCACGTCTAGACATGTGAAATGCATGAACTATGGGAAAAAAACGTGAAAAAAAATTAGTCTGATTTTTTTCGTACTTTTCAGATTTTCTTAGTTTTCACATAAGGTCCGGGGTCAGGAAAAAAGACATATTTTTGACAAATTTCAAAATCTGTCAGATATTGTCCAAATTATTTTTTATTTCACGTCTAGACATGTGAAATGCATGAACTATGGGAAAAAAGTGGAAAAAAAATTGGTGTGAATTTTTTCATACTTTTCAGATTTTCTTAGTTTTCGCGGTCAGGATGAGAGACAGATTTTTTAACAAATTTAAAAATCTGTTAGATATTGTCCAAATTATTTTTTTTTTCACGTCTAGACATGTGAAATGCATGAACTATGGGAAAAAAGTGAAAAAAAAATTGGTGTGAATTTTTTCGTACTTTTCAGATTTTCTTAGTTTTCGCGGTCAGGATGAGAGACAGATTTTTTAACAAATTTAAAAATCTGTTAGATATTGTCCAAATTATTTTTTATTTCACGTCTAGACATGTGAAATGCATGAACTATGGGAAAAAAACGTGAAAAAAAATTGGTCTGATTTTTTTCGTACTTTTCAGATTTTCTTAGTTTTCACATAAGGTCCGGGGTCAGGAAAAAAGACATATTTTTGACAAATTTCAAAATCTGTCAGATATTGTCCAAATTATTTTTTATTTCACGTCTAGACATGTGAAATGCATGAACTATGGGAAAAAAGTGAAAAAAAAATTGGTGTGAATTTTTCCGTACTTTTCAGATTTTCTTAGTTTTCACATAAGGTCCGGGGTCAGGAAAAAAGACAGATTTTTGACAAATTTCAAAATATGTCAGATATTGTCCAAATTATTTTTTATTTCACGTCTAGACATGTGAAATGCATGAACTATGGGAAAAAAACGTGAAAAAAAATTAGTCTGATTTTTTTCGTACTTTTCAGATTTTCTTAGTTTTCACATAAGGTCCGGGGTCAGGAAAAAAGACATATTTTTGACAAATTTCAAAATCTGTCAGATATTGTCCAAATTATTTTTTATTTCACGTCTAGACATGTGAAATGCATGAACTATGGGAAAAAAGTGGAAAAAAAATTGGTGTGAATTTTTTCATACTTTTCAGATTTTCTTAGTTTTCGCGGTCAGGATGAGAGACAGATTTTTTAACAAATTTAAAAATCTGTTAGATATTGTCCAAATTATTTTTTTTTTCACGTCTAGACATGTGAAATGCATGAACTATGGGAAAAAAGTGAAAAAAAAATTGGTGTGAATTTTTTCGTACTTTTCAGATTTTCTTAGTTTTCGCGGTCAGGATGAGAGACAGATTTTTTAACAAATTTAAAAATCTGTTAGATATTGTCCAAATTATTTTTTATTTCACGTCTAGACATGTGAAATGCATGAACTATGGGAAAAAAACGTGAAAAAAAATTGGTCTGATTTTTTTCGTACTTTTCAGATTTTCTTAGTTTTCACATAAGGTCCGGGGTCAGGAAAAAAGACATATTTTTGACAAATTTCAAAATATGTCAGATATTGTCCAAATTATTTTTTATTTCACGTCTAGACATGTGAAATGCATGAACTATGGGGAAAAAATGTGAAAAAAAATTGGTCTGATTTTTTTCGTACTTTTCAGATTTTCTTAGTTTTCGCGGTCAGGATGAGAGACAGATTTTTTAACAAATTTAAAAATCTGTTAGATATTGTCCAAATTATTTTTTATTTCACGTCTAGACATGTGAAATGCATGAACTATGGGAAAAAAACGTGAAAAAAAATTGGTCTGATTTTTTTCGTACTTTTCAGATTTTCTTAGTTTTCACATAAGGTCCGGGGTCAGGAAAAAAGACATATTTTTGACAAATTTCAAATTCTGTCAGATATTGTCCAAATTATTTTTTATTTCACGTCTAGACATTTGAAATGCATGAACTATGGGAAAAAAGTGAAAAAAAAATTGGTGTGAATTTTTTCGTACTTTTCAGATTTTCTTAGTTTTCACATAAGGTCCGGGGTCAGGAAAAAAGACAGATTTTTGACAAATTTCAAAATATGTCAGATATTGTCCAAATTATTTTTTATTTCACGTCTAGACATGTGAAATGCATGAACTATGGGGAAAAAATGTGAAAAAAAATTGGTCTGATTTTTTTTGTACTTTTCAGATTTTCTTAGTTTTCACATAAGGTCCGGGGGTCAGGAAAAAAGACAGATTTTTGACAAATTTCAAAATATGTCAGATATTGTCCAAATTATTTTTTAATTCACGTCTAGACATGTGAAATGCATGAACTATGGCAAAAAAACGTGAAAAAAAATTGGTGTGATTTTTTCGTACTTTTCAGATTTTCTTAGTTTTCGCGGTCAGGATGAGAGACAGATTTTTTAACAAATTTAAAAATCTGTTAGATATTGTCCAAATTATTTTTTATTTCACGTCTAGACATGTGAAATGCATGAACTATGGGAAAAAAACGTGAAAAAAAATTGATCTGATTTTTTTCGTACTTTTCAGATTTTCTTAGTTTTCACATAAGGTCCGGGGTCAGGAAAAAAGACATATTTTTGACAAATTTCAAAATCTGTCAGATATTGTCCAAATTATTTTTTATTTCACGTCTAGACATGTGAAATGCATGAACTATGGGAAAAAAGTGAAAAAAAAATTGGTGTGAATTTTTCCGTACTTTTCAGATTTTCTTAGTTTTCACATAAGGTCCGGGGTCAGGAAAAAAGACAGATTTTTGACAAATTTCAAAATATGTCAGATATTGTCCAAATTATTTTTTATTTCACGTCTAGACATGTGAAATGCATGAACTATGGGAAAAAAACGTGAAAAAAAATTAGTCTGATTTTTTTCGTACTTTTCAGATTTTCTTAGTTTTCACATAAGGTCCGGGGTCAGGAAAAAAGACAGATTTTTGACAAATTTCAAAATCTGTAAGATATTGTCCAAATTATTTTTTATTTCACGTCTAGACATGTGAAATGCATGAACTATGGGAAAAAAGTGAAAAAAAAATTGGTGTGAATTTTTTCGTACTTTTCAGATTTTCTTAGTTTTCGCGGTCAGGATGAGAGACAGATTTTTTAACAAATTTAAAAATCTGTTAGATATTGTCCAAATTATTTTTTATTTCACGTCTAGACATGTGAAATGCATGAACTATGGTGGAAAAAGTGAAAAAAAATTGGTCTGATTTTTTTCGTACTTTTCAGATTTTCTTAGTTTTCGCGGTCAGGATGAGAGACAGATTTTTTAACAAATTTAAAAATCTGTTAGATATTGTCCAAATTATTTTTTATTTCACGTCTAGACATGTGAAATGCATGAACTATGGGAAAAAAGTGAAAAAAAAATTGGTGTGAATTTTTTCGTACTTTTCAGATTTTCTTAGTTTTCACATAAGGTCCGGGGGTCAGGAAAAAAGACAGATTTTTGACAAATTTCAAAATATGTCAGATATTGTCCAAATTATTTTTTAATTCACGTCTAGACATGTGAAATGCATGAACTATGGCAAAAAAACGTGAAAAAAAATTGGTGTGATTTTTTCGTACTTTTCAGATTTTCTTAGTTTTCGCGGTCAGGATGAGAGACAGATTTTTTAACAAATTTAAAAATCTGTTAGATATTGTCCAAATTATTTTTTATTTCACGTCTAGACATGTGAAATGCATGAACTATGGGAAAAAAACGTGAAAAAAAATTGGTCTGATTTTTTTCGTACTTTTCAGATTTTCTTAGTTTTCACATAAGGTCCGGGGTCAGGAAAAAAGACATATTTTTGACAAATTTCAAAATCTGTCAGATATTGTCCAAATTATTTTTTATTTCACGTCTAGACATGTGAAATGCATGAACTATGGGAAAAAAGTGAAAAAAAAATTGGTGTGAATTTTTCCGTACTTTTCAGATTTTCTTAGTTTTCACATAAGGTCCGGGGTCAGGAAAAAAGACAGATTTTTGACAAATTTCAAAATATGTCAGATATTGTCCAAATTATTTTTTATTTCACGTCTAGACATGTGAAATGCATGAACTATGGGAAAAAAACGTGAAAAAAAATTAGTCTGATTTTTTTCGTACTTTTCAGATTTTCTTAGTTTTCACATAAGGTCCGGGGTCAGGAAAAAAGACAGATTTTTGACAAATTTCAAAATCTGTAAGATATTGTCCAAATTATTTTTTATTTCACGTCTAGACATGTGAAATGCATGAACTATGGGAAAAAAGTGAAAAAAAAATTGGTGTGAATTTTTTCGTACTTTTCAGATTTTCTTAGTTTTCACATAAGGTCTGGGGTCAGGAAAAAAGACATATTTTTGACAAATTTCAAAATCTGTCAGATATTGTCCAAATTATTTTTTATTTCACGTCTAGACATGTGAAATGCATGAACTATGGGAAAAAAGTGAAAAAAAAATTGGTGTGAATTTTTTCATACTTTTCAGATTTTCTTAGTTTTCGCGGTCAGGATGAGAGACAGATTTTTTAACAAATTTAAAAATCTGTTAGATATTGTCCAAATTATTTTTTATTTCACGTCTAGACATGTGAAATGCATGAACTATGGGAAAAAAGTGAAAAAAAAATTGGTGTGAATTTTTTCGTACTTTTCAGATTTTCTTAGTTTTCGCGGTCAGGATGAGAGACAGATTTTTTAACAAATTTAAAAATCTGTTAGATATTGTCCAAATTATTTTTTATTTCACGTCTAGACATGTGAAATGCATGAACTATGGGAAAAAAACGTGAAAAAAAATTGGTCTGATTTCTTTCGTACTTTTCAGATTTTCTTAGTTTTCACATAAGGTCCGGGGTCAGGAAAAAAGACATATTTTTGACAAATTTCAAATTCTGTCAGATATTGTCCAAATTATTTTTTATTTCACGTCTAGACATTTGAAATGCATGAACTATGGGAAAAAAGTGAAAAAAAAATTGGTGTGAATTTTTTCGTACTTTTCAGATTTTCTTAGTTTTCACATAAGGTCCGGGGTCAGGAAAAAAGACAGATTTTTGACAAATTTCAAAATATGTCAGATATTGTCCAAATTATTTTTTATTTCACGTCTAGACATGTGAAATGCATGAACTATGGGGAAAAAATGTGAAAAAAAATTGGTCTGATTTTTTTTGTACTTTTCAGATTTTCTTAGTTTTCACATAAGGTCCGGGGGTCAGGAAAAAAGACAGATTTTTGACAAATTTCAAAATATGTCAGATATTGTCCAAATTATTTTTTAATTCACGTCTAGACATGTGAAATGCATGAACTATGGCAAAAAAACGTGAAAAAAAATTGGTGTGATTTTTTCGTACTTTTCAGATTTTCTTAGTTTTCGCGGTCAGGATGAGAGAGATTTTTTAACAAATTTAAAAATCTGTTAGATATTGTCCAAATTATTTTTTATTTCACGTCTAGACATGTGAAATGCATGAACTATGGGAAAAAAACGTGAAAAAAAATTGGTCTGATTTTTTTTGTACTTTTCAGATTTTCTTAGTTTTCACATAAGGTCCGGGGGTCAGGAAAAAAGACAGATTTTTGACAAATTTCAAAATATGTCAGATATTGTCCAAATTATTTTTTAATTCACGTCTAGACATGTGAAATGCATGAACTATGGCAAAAAAACGTGAAAAAAAATTGGTGTGATTTTTTCGTACTTTTCAGATTTTCTTAGTTTTCGCGGTCAGGATGAGAGACAGATTTTTTAACAAATTTAAAAATCTGTTAGATATTGTCCAAATTATTTTTTATTTCACGTCTAGACATGTGAAATGCATGAACTATGGGGAAAAATGTGAAAAAAAATTGGTCTGATTTTTTTCGTACTTTTCAGATTTTCTTAGTTTTCGCGGTCAGGATGAGAGACAGATTTTTTAACAAATTTAAAAATCTGTTAGATATTGTCCAAATTATTTTTTATTTCACGTCTAGACATGTGAAATGCATGAACTATGGGAAAAAAACGTGAAAAAAAATTGATCTGATTTTTTTCGTACTTTTCAGATTTTCTTAGTTTTCACATAAGGTCCGGGGTCAGGAAAAAAGACATATTTTTGACAAATTTCAAAATCTGTCAGATATTGTCCAAATTATTTTTTATTTCACGTCTAGACATGTGAAATGCATGAACTATGGGAAAAAAGTGAAAAAAAAATTGGTGTGAATTTTTCTGTACTTTTCAGATTTTCTTAGTTTTCACATAAGGTCCGGGGTCAGGAAAAAAGACAGATTTTTGACAAATTTCAAAATATGTCAGATATTGTCCAAATTATTTTTTATTTCACGTCTAGACATGTGAAATGCATGAACTATGGGAAAAAAACGTGTAAAAAAATTAGTCTGATTTTTTTCGTACTTTTCAGATTTTCTTAGTTTTCACATAAGGTCCGGGGTCAGGAAAAAAGACAGATTTTTGACAAATTTCAAAATCTGTAAGATATTGTCCAAATTATTTTTTATTTCACGTCTAGACATGTGAAATGCATGAACTATGGAAAAAAAGTGAAAAAAAAATTGGTGTGAATTTTTTCGTACTTTTCAGATTTTCTTAGTTTTCGCGGTCAGGATGAGAGACAGATTTTTTAACAAATTTAAAAATCTGTTAGATATTGTCCAAATTATTTTTTATTTCACGTCTAGACATGTGAAATGCATGAACTATGGGGGAAAAAGTGAAAAAAAATTGGTCTGATTTTTTTTGTACTTTTCAGATTTTCTTAGTTTTCACATAAGGTCCGGGGGTCAGGAAAAAAGACAGATTTTTGACAAATTTCAAAATATGTCAGATATTGTCCAAATTATTTTTTAATTCACGTCTAGACATGTGAAATGCATGAACTATGGCAAAAAAACGTGAAAAAAAATTGGTGTGATTTTTTCGTACTTTTCAGATTTTCTTAGTTTTCGCGGTCAGGATGAGAGACAGATTTTTTAACAAATTTAAAAATCTGTTAGATATTGTCCAAATTATTTTTTATTTCACGTCTAGACATGTGAAATGCATGAACTATGGGGAAAAATGTGAAAAAAAATTGGTCTGATTTTTTTCGTACTTTTCAGATTTTCTTAGTTTTCGCGGTCAGGATGAGAGACAGATTTTTTAACAAATTTAAAAATCTGTTAGATATTGTCCAAATTATTTTTTATTTCACGTCTAGACATGTGAAATGCATGAACTATGGGAAAAAAACGTGAAAAAAAATTGATCTGATTTTTTTCGTACTTTTCAGATTTTCTTAGTTTTCACATAAGGTCCGGGGTCAGGAAAAAAGACATATTTTTGACAAATTTCAAAATCTGTCAGATATTGTCCAAATTATTTTTTATTTCACGTCTAGACATGTGAAATGCATGAACTATGGGAAAAAAGTGAAAAAAAAAATTGGTGTGAATTTTTCCGTACTTTTCAGATTTTCTTAGTTTTCACATAAGGTCCGGGGTCAGGAAAAAAGACAGATTTTTGACAAATTTCAAAATATGTCAGATATTGTCCAAATTATTTTTTATTTCACGTCTAGACATGTGAAATGCATGAACTATGGGAAAAAAACGTGAAAAAAAATTAGTCTGATTTTTTTCGTACTTTTCAGATTTTCTTAGTTTTCACATAAGGTCCGGGGTCAGGAAAAAAGACAGATTTTTGACAAATTTCAAAATCTGTAAGATATTGTCCAAATTATTTTTTATTTCACGTCTAGACATGTGAAATGCATGAACTATGGAAAAAAAGTGAAAAAAAAATTGGTGTGAATTTTTTCGTACTTTTCAGATTTTCTTAGTTTTCGCGGTCAGGATGAGAGACAGATTTTTTAACAAATTTAAAAATCTGTTAGATATTGTCCAAATTATTTTTTATTTCACGTCTAGACATGTGAAATGCATGAACTATGGGGGAAAAAGTGAAAAAAAATTGGTCTGATTTTTTTTGTACTTTTCAGATTTTCTTAGTTTTCACATAAGGTCCGGGGGTCAGGAAAAAAGACAGATTTTTGACAAATTTCAAAATATGTCAGATATTGTCCAAATTATTTTTTAATTCACGTCTAGACATGTGAAATGCATGAACTATGGCAAAAAAACGTGAAAAAAAATTGGTGTGATTTTTTCGTACTTTTCAGATTTTCTTAGTTTTCGCGGTCAGGATGAGAGACAGATTTTTTAACAAATTTAAAAATCTGTTAGATATTGTCCAAATTATTTTTTATTTCACGTCTAGACATGTGAAATGCATGAACTATGGGAAAAAAACGTGAAAAAAAATTGGTCTGATTTTTTTTGTACTTTTCAGATTTTCTTAGTTTTCACATAAGGTCCGGGGGTCAGGAAAAAAGACAGATTTTTGACAAATTTCAAAATATGTCAGATATTGTCCAAATTATTTTTTAATTCACGTCTAGACATGTGAAATGCATGAACTATGGCAAAAAAACGTGAAAAAAAATTGGTGTGATTTTTTCGTACTTTTCAGATTTTCTTAGTTTTCGCGGTCAGGATGAGAGACAGATTTTTTAACAAATTTAAAAATCTGTTAGATATTGTCCAAATTATTTTTTATTTCACGTCTAGACATGTGAAATGCATGAACTATGGGGAAAAATGTGAAAAAAAATTGGTCTGATTTTTTTCGTACTTTTCAGATTTTCTTAGTTTTCGCGGTCAGGATGAGAGACAGATTTTTTAACAAATTTAAAAATCTGTTAGATATTGTCCAAATTATTTTTTATTTCACGTCTAGACATGTGAAATGCATGAACTATGGGAAAAAAACGTGAAAAAAAATTGATCTGATTTTTTTCGTACTTTTCAGATTTTCTTAGTTTTCACATAAGGTCCGGGGTCAGGAAAAAAGACATATTTTTGACAAATTTCAAAATCTGTCAGATATTGTCCAAATTATTTTTTATTTCACGTCTAGACATGTGAAATGCATGAACTATGGGAAAAAAGTGAAAAAAAAATTGGTGTGAATTTTTCCGTACTTTTCAGATTTTCTTAGTTTTCACATAAGGTCCGGGGTCAGGAAAAAAGACATATTTTTGACAAATTTCAAAATCTGTCAGATATTGTCCAAATTATTTTTTATTTCACGTCTAGACATGTGAAATGCATGAACTATGGGAAAAAAGTGAAAAAAAAATTGGTGTGAATTTTTCCGTACTTTTCAGATTTTCTTAGTTTTCACATAAGGTCCGGGGTCAGGAAAAAAGACAGATTTTTGACAAATTTCAAAATATGTCAGATATTGTCCAAATTATTTTTTATTTCACGTCTAGACATGTGAAATGCATGAACTATGGGAAAAAAACGTGAAAAAAAATTAGTCTGATTTTTTTCGTACTTTTCAGATTTTCTTAGTTTTCACATAAGGTCCGGGGTCAGGAAAAAAGACAGATTTTTGACAAATTTCAAAATCTGTAAGATATTGTCCAAATTATTTTTTATTTCACGTCTAGACATGTGAAATGCATGAACTATGGAAAAAAAGTGAAAAAAAAATTGGTGTGAATTTTTTCGTACTTTTCAGATTTTCTTAGTTTTCGCGGTCAGGATGAGAGACAGATTTTTTAACAAATTTAAAAATCTGTTAGATATTGTCCAAATTATTTTTTATTTCACGTCTAGACATGTGAAATGCATGAACTATGGGGGAAAAAGTGAAAAAAAATTGGTCTGATTTTTTTCGTACTTTTCAGATTTTCTTAGTTTTCACATAAGGTCTGGGGTCAGGAAAAAAGACATATTTTTGACAAATTTCAAAATCTGTCAGATATTGTCCAAATTATTTTTTATTTCACGTCTAGACATGTGAAATGCATGAACTATGGGAAAAAAGTGAAAAAAAAATTGGTGTGAATTTTTTCATACTTTTCAGATTTTCTTAGTTTTCGCGGTCAGGATGAGAGACAGATTTTTTAACAAATTTAAAAATCTGTTAGATATTGTCCAAATTATTTTTTATTTCACGTCTAGACATGTGAAATGCATGAACTATGGTGGAAAAAGTGAAAAAAAATTGGTCTGATTTTTTTCGTACTTTTCAGATTTTCTTAGTTTTCGCGGTCAGGATGAGAGACAGATTTTTTAACAAATTTAAAAATCTGTTAGATATTGTCCAAATTATTTTTTATTTCACGTCTAGACATGTGAAATGCATGAACTATGGGGGAAAAAGTGAAAAAAAATTGGTCTGATTTTTTTCGTACTTTTCAGATTTTCTTAGTTTTCACATAAGGTCTGGGGTCAGGAAAAAAGACATATTTTTGACAAATTTCAAAATCTGTCAGATATTGTCCAAATTATTTTTTATTTCACGTCTAGACATGTGAAATGCATGAACTATGGGAAAAAAGTGAAAAAAAAATTGGTGTGAATTTTTTCATACTTTTCAGATTTTCTTAGTTTTCGCGGTCAGGATGAGAGACAGATTTTTTAACAAATTTAAAAATCTGTTAGATATTGTCCAAATTATTTTTTATTTCACGTCTAGACATGTGAAATGCATGAACTATGGTGGAAAAAGTGAAAAAAAATTGGTCTGATTTTTTTCGTACTTTTCAGATTTTCTTAGTTTTCGCGGTCAGGATGAGAGACAGATTTTTTAACAAATTTAAAAATCTGTTAGATATTGTCCAAATTATTTTTTATTTCACGTCTAGACATGTGAAATGCATGAACTATGGGAAAAAAGTGAAAAAAAAATTGGTGTGAATTTTTTCGTACTTTTCAGATTTTCTTAGTTTTCGCGGTCAGGATGAGAGACAGATTTTTTAACAAATTTCAAATTCTGTCAGATATTGTCCAAATTATTTTTTATTTCACGTCTAGACATGTGAAATGCATGAACTATGGGAAAAAAACGTGAAAAAAAATTAGTCTGATTTTTTTCGTACTTTTCAGATTTTCTTAGTTTTCACATAAGGTCCGGGGTCAGGAAAAAAGACAGATTTTTGACAATTTTCAAAATCTGTAAGATATTGTCCAAATTATTTTTTATTTCACGTCTAGACATGTGAAATGCATGAACTATGGGAAAAAAGTGAAAAAAAAATTGGTGTGAATTTTTTCGTACTTTTCAGATTTTCTTAGTTTTCGCGGTCAGGATGAGAGACAGATTTTTTAACAAATTTAAAAATCTGTTAGATATTGTCCAAATTATTTTTTATTTCACGTCTAGACATGTGAAATGCATGAACTATGGGGGAAAAAGTGAAAAAAAATTGGTCTGATTTTTTTCGTACTTTTCAGATTTTCTTAGTTTTCACATAAGGTCTGGGGTCAGGAAAAAAGACATATTTTTGACAAATTTCAAAATCTGTCAGATATTGTCCAAATTATTTTTTATTTCACGTCTAGACATGTGAAATGCATGAACTATGGGAAAAAAGTGAAAAAAAAATTGGTGTGAATTTTTTCATACTTTTCAGATTTTCTTAGTTTTCGCGGTCAGGATGAAAGACAGATTTTTTAACAAATTTAAAAATCTGTTAGATATTGTCCAAATTATTTTTTATTTCACGTCTAGACATGTGAAATGCATGAACTATGGGAAAAAAACGTGAAAAAAAATTGGTCTGATTTTTTTCGTACTTTTCAGATTTTCTTAGTTTTCACATAAGGTCCGGGGTCAGGAAAAAAGACATATTTTTGACAAATTTCAAAATCTGTCAGATATTGTCCAAATTATTTTTTATTTCACGTCTAGACATTTGAAATGCATGAACTATGGGAAAAAAGTGAAAAAAAAATTGGTGTGAATTTTTCCGTACTTTTCAGATTTTCTTAGTTTTCACATAAGGTCCGGGGTCAGGAAAAAAGACATATTTTTGACAAATTTCAAAATCTGTCAGATATTGTCCAAATTATTTTTTATTTCACGTCTAGACATGTGAAATGCATGAACTATGGGAAAAAAGTGAAAAAAAAATTGGTGTGAATTTTTCCGTACTTTTCAGATTTTCTTAGTTTTCACATAAGGTCCGGGGTCAGGAAAAAAGACAGATTTTTGACAAATTTCAAAATATGTCAGATATTGTCCAAATTATTTTTTATTTCACGTCTAGACATGTGAAATGCATGAACTATGGGAAAAAAACGTGAAAAAAAATTAGTCTGATTTTTTTCGTACTTTTCAGATTTTCTTAGTTTTCACATAAGGTCCGGGGTCAGGAAAAAAGACATATTTTTGACAAATTTCAAAATCTGTAAGATATTGTCCAAATTATTTTTTATTTCACGTCTAGACATGTGAAATGCATGAACTATGGAAAAAAAGTGAAAAAAAAATTGGTGTGAATTTTTTCGTACTTTTCAGATTTTCTTAGTTTTCGCGGTCAGGATGAGAGACAGATTTTTTAACAAATTTAAAAATCTGTTAGATATTGTCCAAATTATTTTTTATTTCACGTCTAGACATGTGAAATGCATGAACTATGGGGGAAAAAGTGAAAAAAAATTGGTCTGATTTTTTTCGTACTTTTCAGATTTTCTTAGTTTTCGCGGTCAGGATGAGAGACAGATTTTTTAACAAATTTAAAAATCTGTTAGATATTGTCCAAATTATTTTTTATTTCACGTCTAGACATGTGAAATGCATGAACTATGGTGGAAAAAGTGAAAAAAAATTGGTCTGATTTTTTTCGTACTTTTCAGATTTTCTTAGTTTTCGCGGTCAGGATGAGAGACAGATTTTTTAACAAATTTAAAAATCTGTTAGATATTGTCCAAATTATTTTTTATTTCACGTCTAGACATGTGAAATGCATGAACTATGGGAAAAAAGTGAAAAAAAAATTGGTGTGAATTTTTTCGTACTTTTCAGATTTTCTTAGTTTTCGCGGTCAGGATGAGAGACAGATTTTTTAACAAATTTCAAATTCTGTCAGATATTGTCCAAATTATTTTTTATTTCACGTCTAGACATGTGAAATGCATGAACTATGGGAAATAAACGTGAAAAAAAATTAGTCTGATTTTTTTCGTACTTTTCAGATTTTCTTAGTTTTCACATAAGGTCCGGGGTCAGGAAAAAAGACAGATTTTTGACAAATTTCAAAATCTGTAAGATATTGTCCAAATTATTTTTTATTTCACGTCTAGACATGTGAAATGCATGAACTATGGGAAAAAAGTGAAAAAAAAATTGGTGTGAATTTTTTCGTACTTTTCAGATTTTCTTAGTTTTCGCGGTCAGGATGAGAGACAGATTTTTTAACAAATTTAAAAATCTGTTAGATATTGTCCAAATTATTTTTTATTTCACGTCTAGACATGTGAAATGCATGAACTATGGGGGAAAAAGTGAAAAAAAATTGGTCTGATTTTTTTCGTACTTTTCAGATTTTCTTAGTTTTCACATAAGGTCTGGGGTCAGGAAAAAAGACATATTTTTGACAAATTTCAAAATCTGTCAGATATTGTCCAAATTATTTTTTATTTCACGTCTAGACATGTGAAATGCATGAACTATGGGAAAAAAGTGAAAAAAAAATTGGTGTGAATTTTTTCATACTTTTCAGATTTTCTTAGTTTTCGCGGTCAGGATGAAAGACAGATTTTTTAACAAATTTAAAAATCTGTTAGATATTGTCCAAATTATTTTTTAATTCACGTCTAGACATGTGAAATGCATGAACTATGGCAAAAAAACGTGAAAAAAAATTGGTGTGATTTTTTCGTACTTTTCAGATTTTCTTAGTTTTCGCGGTCAGGATGAGAGACAGATTTTTTAACAAATTTAAAAATCTGTTAGATATTGTCCAAATTATTTTTTATTTCACGTCTAGACATGTGAAATGCATGAACTATGGGAAAAAAACGTGAAAAAAAATTGGTCTGATTTTTTTTGTACTTTTCAGATTTTCTTAGTTTTCACATAAGGTCCGGGGGTCAGGAAAAAAGACAGATTTTTGACAAATTTCAAAATATGTCAGATATTGTCCAAATTATTTTTTAATTCACGTCTAGACATGTGAAATGCATGAACTATGGCAAAAAAACGTGAAAAAAAATTGGTGTGATTTTTTCGTACTTTTCAGATTTTCTTAGTTTTCGCGGTCAGGATGAGAGACAGATTTTTTAACAAATTTAAAAATCTGTTAGATATTGTCCAAATTATTTTTTATTTCACGTCTAGACATGTGAAATGCATGAACTATGGGGAAAAATGTGAAAAAAAATTGGTCTGATTTTTTTCGTACTTTTCAGATTTTCTTAGTTTTCGCGGTCAGGATGAGAGACAGATTTTTTAACAAATTTAAAAATCTGTTAGATATTGTCCAAATTATTTTTTATTTCACGTCTAGACATGTGAAATGCATGAACTATGGGAAAAAAACGTGAAAAAAAATTGATCTGATTTTTTTCGTACTTTTCAGATTTTCTTAGTTTTCACATAAGGTCCGGGGTCAGGAAAAAAGACATATTTTTGACAAATTTCAAAATCTGTCAGATATTGTCCAAATTATTTTTTATTTCACGTCTAGACATGTGAAATGCATGAACTATGGGAAAAAAGTGAAAAAAAAATTGGTGTGAATTTTTCCGTACTTTTCAGATTTTCTTAGTTTTCACATAAGGTCCGGGGTCAGGAAAAAAGACAGATTTTTGACAAATTTCAAAATATGTCAGATATTGTCCAAATTATTTTTTATTTCACGTCTAGACATGTGAAATGCATGAACTATGGGAAAAAAACGTGAAAAAAAATTAGTCTGATTTTTTTCGTACTTTTCAGATTTTCTTAGTTTTCACATAAGGTCCGGGGTCAGGAAAAAAGACAGATTTTTGACAAATTTCAAAATCTGTAAGATATTGTCCAAATTATTTTTTATTTCACGTCTAGACATGTGAAATGCATGAACTATGGAAAAAAAGTGAAAAAAAAATTGGTGTGAATTTTTTCGTACTTTTCAGATTTTCTTAGTTTTCGCGGTCAGGATGAGAGACAGATTTTTTAACAAATTTAAAAATCTGTTAGATATTGTCCAAATTATTTTTTATTTCACGTCTAGACATGTGAAATGCATGAACTATGGGGGAAAAAGTGAAAAAAAATTGGTCTGATTTTTTTTGTACTTTTCAGATTTTCTTAGTTTTCACATAAGGTCCGGGGGTCAGGAAAAAAGACAGATTTTTGACAAATTTCAAAATATGTCAGATATTGTCCAAATTATTTTTTAATTCACGTCTAGACATGTGAAATGCATGAACTATGGCAAAAAAACGTGAAAAAAAATTGGTGTGATTTTTTCGTACTTTTCAGATTTTCTTAGTTTTCGCGGTCAGGATGAGAGACAGATTTTTTAACAAATTTAAAAATCTGTTAGATATTGTCCAAATTATTTTTTATTTCACGTCTAGACATGTGAAATGCATGAACTATGGGGAAAAATGTGAAAAAAAATTGGTCTGATTTTTTTCGTACTTTTCAGATTTTCTTAGTTTTCGCGGTCAGGATGAGAGACAGATTTTTTAACAAATTTAAAAATCTGTTAGATATTGTCCAAATTATTTTTTATTTCACGTCTAGACATGTGAAATGCATGAACTATGGGAAAAAAACGTGAAAAAAAATTGATCTGATTTTTTTCGTACTTTTCAGATTTTCTTAGTTTTCACATAAGGTCCGGGGTCAGGAAAAAAGACATATTTTTGACAAATTTCAAAATCTGTCAGATATTGTCCAAATTATTTTTTATTTCACGTCTAGACATGTGAAATGCATGAACTATGGGAAAAAAGTGAAAAAAAAATTGGTGTGAATTTTTCCGTACTTTTCAGATTTTCTTAGTTTTCACATAAGGTCCGGGGTCAGGAAAAAAGACAGATTTTTGACAAATTTCAAAATATGTCAGATATTGTCCAAATTATTTTTTATTTCACGTCTAGACATGTGAAATGCATGAACTATGGAAAAAAAGTGAAAAAAAAATTGGTGTGAATTTTTTCGTACTTTTCAGATTTTCTTAGTTTTCGCGGTCAGGATGAGAGACAGATTTTTTAACAAATTTAAAAATCTGTTAGATATTGTCCAAATTATTTTTTATTTCACGTCTAGACATGTGAAATGCATGAACTATGGGGGAAAAAGTGAAAAAAAATTGGTCTGATTTTTTTTGTACTTTTCAGATTTTCTTAGTTTTCACATAAGGTCCGGGGGTCAGGAAAAAAGACAGATTTTTGACAAATTTCAAAATATGTCAGATATTGTCCAAATTATTTTTTAATTCACGTCTAGACATGTGAAATGCATGAACTATGGCAAAAAAACGTGAAAAAAAATTGGTGTGATTTTTTCGTACTTTTCAGATTTTCTTAGTTTTCGCGGTCAGGATGAGAGACAGATTTTTTAACAAATTTAAAAATCTGTTAGATATTGTCCAAATTATTTTTTATTTCACGTCTAGACATGTGAAATGCATGAACTATGGGAAAAAAACGTGAAAAAAAATTGGTCTGATTTTTTTTGTACTTTTCAGATTTTCTTAGTTTTCACATAAGGTCCGGGGGTCAGGAAAAAAGACAGATTTTTGACAAATTTCAAAATATGTCAGATATTGTCCAAATTATTTTTTAATTCACGTCTAGACATGTGAAATGCATGAACTATGGCAAAAAAACGTGAAAAAAAATTGGTGTGATTTTTTCGTACTTTTCAGATTTTCTTAGTTTTCGCGGTCAGGATGAGAGACAGATTTTTTAACAAATTTAAAAATCTGTTAGATATTGTCCAAATTATTTTTTATTTCACGTCTAGACATGTGAAATGCATGAACTATGGGGGAAAAAGTGAAAAAAAATTGGTCTGATTTTTTTCGTACTTTTCAGATTTTCTTAGTTTTCACATAAGGTCTGGGGTCAGGAAAAAAGACATATTTTTGACAAATTTCAAAATCTGTCAGATATTGTCCAAATTATTTTTTATTTCACGTCTAGACATGTGAAATGCATGAACTATGGGAAAAAAGTGAAAAAAAAATTGGTGTGAATTTTTTCATACTTTTCAGATTTTCTTAGTTTTCGCGGTCAGGATGAGAGACAGATTTTTTAACAAATTTAAAAATCTGTTAGATATTGTCCAAATTATTTTTTATTTCACGTCTAGACATGTGAAATGCATGAACTATGGTGGAAAAAGTGAAAAAAAATTGGTCTGATTTTTTTCGTACTTTTCAGATTTTCTTAGTTTTCGCGGTCAGGATGAGAGACAGATTTTTTAACAAATTTAAAAATCTGTTAGATATTGTCCAAATTATTTTTTATTTCACGTCTAGACATGTGAAATGCATGAACTATGGGGGAAAAAGTGAAAAAAAATTGGTCTGATTTTTTTCGTACTTTTCAGATTTTCTTAGTTTTCACATAAGGTCTGGGGTCAGGAAAAAAGACATATTTTTGACAAATTTCAAAATCTGTCAGATATTGTCCAAATTATTTTTTATTTCACGTCTAGACATGTGAAATGCATGAACTATGGGAAAAAAGTGAAAAAAAAATTGGTGTGAATTTTTTCATACTTTTCAGATTTTCTTAGTTTTCGCGGTCAGGATGAGAGACAGATTTTTTAACAAATTTAAAAATCTGTTAGATATTGTCCAAATTATTTTTTATTTCACGTCTAGACATGTGAAATGCATGAACTATGGTGGAAAAAGTGAAAAAAAATTGGTCTGATTTTTTTCGTACTTTTCAGATTTTCTTAGTTTTCGCGGTCAGGATGAGAGACAGATTTTTTAACAAATTTAAAAATCTGTTAGATATTGTCCAAATTATTTTTTATTTCACGTCTAGACATGTGAAATGCATGAACTATGGGAAAAAAGTGAAAAAAAAATTGGTGTGAATTTTTTCGTACTTTTCAGATTTTCTTAGTTTTCGCGGTCAGGATGAGAGACAGATTTTTTAACAAATTTCAAATTCTGTCAGATATTGTCCAAATTATTTTTTATTTCACGTCTAGACATGTGAAATGCATGAACTATGGGAAATAAACGTGAAAAAAAATTAGTCTGATTTTTTTCGTACTTTTCAGATTTTCTTAGTTTTCACATAAGGTCCGGGGTCAGGAAAAAAGACAGATTTTTGACAAATTTCAAAATCTGTAAGATATTGTCCAAATTATTTTTTATTTCACGTCTAGACATGTGAAATGCATGAACTATGGGAAAAAAGTGAAAAAAAAATTGGTGTGAATTTTTTCGTACTTTTCAGATTTTCTTAGTTTTCGCGGTCAGGATGAGAGACAGATTTTTTAACAAATTTAAAAATCTGTTAGATATTGTCCAAATTATTTTTTATTTCACGTCTAGACATGTGAAATGCATGAACTATGGGGGAAAAAGTGAAAAAAAATTGGTCTGATTTTTTTCGTACTTTTCAGATTTTCTTAGTTTTCACATAAGGTCTGGGGTCAGGAAAAAAGACATATTTTTGACAAATTTCAAAATCTGTCAGATATTGTCCAAATTATTTTTTATTTCACGTCTAGACATGTGAAATGCATGAACTATGGGAAAAAAGTGAAAAAAAAATTGGTGTGAATTTTTTCATACTTTTCAGATTTTCTTAGTTTTCGCGGTCAGGATGAAAGACAGATTTTTTAACAAATTTAAAAATCTGTTAGATATTGTCCAAATTATTTTTTATTTCACGTCTAGACATGTGAAATGCATGAACTATGGGAAAAAAGTGAAAAAAAAATTGGTGTGAATTTTTTCGTACTTTTCAGATTTTCTTAGTTTTCGCGGTCAGGATGAGAGACAGATTTTTTAACAAATGTAAAAATCTGTTAGATATTGTCCAAATTATTTTTTATTTCACATCTAGACATGTGAAATGCATGAACTATGGGAAAAAAACGTGAAAAAAAATTGGTCTGATTTTTTTCGTACTTTTCAGATTTTCTTAGTTTTCACATAAGGTCCGGGGTCAGGAAAAAAGACATATTTTTGACAAATTTCAAAATCTGTCAGATATTGTCCAAATTATTTTTTATTTCACGTCTAGACATTTGAAATGCATGAACTATGGGAAAAAAGTGAAAAAAAAATTGGTGTGAATTTTTTCGTACTTTTCAGATTTTCTTAGTTTTCACATAAGGTCCGGGGTCAGGAAAAAAGACAGATTTTTGACAAATTTCAAAATCTGTAAGATATTGTCCAAATTATTTTTTATTTCACGTCTAGACATGTGAAATGCATGAACTATGGGAAAAAAGTGAAAAAAAAATTGGTGTGAATTTTTTCGTACTTTTCAGATTTTCTTAGTTTTCGCGGTCAGGATGAGAGACAGATTTTTTAACAAATTTAAAAATCTGTTAGATATTGTCCAAATTATTTTTTATTTCACGTCTAGACATGTGAAATGCATGAACTATGGGGGAAAAAGTGAAAAAAAATTGGTCTGATTTTTTTCGTACTTTTCAGATTTTCTTAGTTTTCACATAAGGTCTGGGGTCAGGAAAAAAGACATATTTTTGACAAATTTCAAAATCTGTCAGATATTGTCCAAATTATTTTTTATTTCACGTCTAGACATGTGAAATGCATGAACTATGGGAAAAAAGTGGAAAAAAAATTGGTGTGAATTTTTTCATACTTTTCAGATTTTCTTAGTTTTCGCGGTCAGGATGAGAGACAGATTTTTTAACAAATTTAAAAATCTGTTAGATATTGTCCAAATTATTTTTTATTTCACGTCTAGACATGTGAAATGCATGAACTATGGGAAAAAAGTGAAAAAAAAATTGGTGTGAATTTTTTCGTACTTTTCAGATTTTCTTAGTTTTCGCGGTCAGGATGAGAGACAGATTTTTTAACAAATTTAAAAATCTGTTAGATATTGTCCAAATTATTTTTTATTTCACGTCTAGACATGTGAAATGCATGAACTATGGGAAAAAAACGTGAAAAAAAATTGGTCTGATTTTTTTCGTACTTTTCAGATTTTCTTAGTTTTCACATAAGGTCCGGGGTCAGGAAAAAAGACATATTTTTGACAAATTTCAAAATCTGTCAGATATTGTCCAAATTATTTTTTATTTCACGTCTAGACATGTGAAATGCATGAACTATGGGAAAAAAACGTGAAAAAAAATTAGTCTGATTTTTTTCGTACTTTTCAGATTTTCTTAGTTTTCACATAAGGTCCGGGGTCAGGAAAAAAGACAGATTTTTGACAAATTTCAAAATCTGTAAGATATTGTCCAAATTATTTTTTATTTCACGTCTAGACATGTGAAATGCATGAACTATGGGAAAAAAGTGAAAAAAAAATTGGTGTGAATTTTTTCGTACTTTTCAGATTTTCTTAGTTTTCGCGGTCAGGATGAGAGACAGATTTTTTAACAAATTTAAAAATCTGTTAGATATTGTCCAAATTATTTTTTATTTCACGTCTAGACATGTGAAATGCATGAACTATGGGGGAAAAAGTGAAAAAAAATTGGTCTGATTTTTTTCGTACTTTTCAGATTTTCTTAGTTTTCACATATGGTCTGGGGTCAGGAAAAAAGACATATTTTTGACAAATTTCAAAATCTGTCAGATATTGTCCAAATTATTTTTTATTTCACGTCTAGACATGTGAAATGCATGAACTATGGGAAAAAAGTGAAAAAAAAATTGGTGTGAATTTTTTCATACTTTTCAGATTTTCTTAGTTTTCGCGGTCAGGATGAGAGACAGATTTTTTAACAAATTTCAAAATCTGTCAGATATTGTCCAAATTATTTTTTATTTCACGTCTAGACATTTGAAATGCATGAACTATGGGAAAAAAGTGAAAAAAAAATTGGTGTGAATTTTTTCGTACTTTTCAGATTTTCTTAGTTTTCACATAAGGTCCGGGGTCAGGAAAAAAGACAGATTTTTGACAAATTTCAAAATCTGTAAGATATTGTCCAAATTATTTTTTATTTCACGTCTAGACATGTGAAATGCATGAACTATGGGAAAAAAGTGAAAAAAAAATTGGTGTGAATTTTTTCGTACTTTTCAGATTTTCTTAGTTTTCGCGGTCAGGATGAGAGACAGATTTTTTAACAAATTTAAAAATCTGTTAGATATTGTCCAAATTATTTTTTATTTCACGTCTAGACATGTGAAATGCATGAACTATGGGAAAAAAGTGAAAAAAAAATTGGTGTGAATTTTTTCGTACTTTTCAGATTTTCTTAGTTTTCGCGGTCAGGATGAGAGACAGATTTTTTAACAAATTTAAAAATCTGTTAGATATTGTCCAAATTATTTTTTATTTCATGTCTAGACATGTGAAATGCATGAACTATGGGAAAAAAACGTGAAAAAAAATTGGTCTGATTTTTTTCGTACTTTTCAGATTTTCTTAGTTTTCACATAAGGTCCGGGGTCAGGAAAAAAGACATATTTTTGACAAATTTCAAAATCTGTCAGATATTGTCCAAATTATTTTTTATTTCACGTCTAGACATTTGAAATGCATGAACTATGGGAAAAAAGTGAAAAAAAAATTGGTGTGAATTTTTTCGTACTTTTCAGATTTTCTTAGTTTTCACATAAGGTCCGGGGTCAGGAAAAAAGACAGATTTTTGACAAATTTCAAAATATGTCAGATATTGTCCAAATTATTTTTTATTTCACGTCTAGACATGTGAAATGCATGAACTATGGGAAAAAAACGTGAAAAAAAATTAGTCTGATTTTTTTCGTACTTTTCAGATTTTCTTAGTTTTCACATAAGGTCCGGGGTCAGGAAAAAAGACAGATTTTTGACAAATTTCAAAATCTGTAAGATATTGTCCAAATTATTTTTTATTTCACGTCTAGACATGTGAAATGCATGAACTATGGGAAAAAAGTGAAAAAAAAATTGGTGTGAATTTTTTCGTACTTTTCAGATTTTCTTAGTTTTCGCAGTCAGGATGAGACAGATTTTTTAACAAATTTAAAAATCTGTTAGATATTGTCCAAATTATTTTTTATTTCACGTCTAGACATGTGAAATGCATGAACTATGGGGGAAAAAGTGAAAAAAAATTGGTCTGATTTTTTTCGTACTTTTCAGATTTTCTTAGTTTTCACATAAGGTCTGGGGTCAGGAAAAAAGACATATTTTTGACAAATTTCAAAATCTGTCAGATATTGTCCAAATTATTTTTTATTTCACGTCTAGACATGTGAAATGCATGAACTATGGGAAAAAAGTGAAAAAAAAATTGGTGTGAATTTTTTCATACTTTTCAGATTTTCTTAGTTTTCGCGGTCAGGATGAGAGACAGATTTTTTAACAAATTTAAAAATCTGTTAGATATTGTCCAAATTATTTTTTATTTCACGTCTAGACATGTGAAATGCATGAACTATGGGAAAAAAGTGAAAAAAAAATTGGTGTGAATTTTTTCGTACTTTTCAGATTTTCTTAGTTTTCGCGGTCAGGATGAGAGACAGATTTTTTAACAAATTTAAAAATCTGTTAGATATTGTCCAAATTATTTTTTATTTCACGTCTAGACATGTGAAATGCATGAACTATGGGAAAAAAACGTGAAAAAAAATTGGTCTGATTTTTTTCGTACTTTTCAGATTTTCTTAGTTTTCACATAAGGTCCGGGGTCAGGAAAAAAGACATATTTTTGACAAATTTCAAAATCTGTCAGATATTGTCCAAATTATTTTTTATTTCACGTCTAGACATTTGAAATGCATGAACTATGGGAAAAAAGTGAAAAAAAAATTGGTGTGAATTTTTTCGTACTTTTCAGATTTTCTTAGTTTTCACATAAGGTCCGGGGTCAGGAAAAAAGACAGATTTTTGACAAATTTCAAAATATGTCAGATATTGTCCAAATTATTTTTTATTTCACGTCTAGACATGTGAAATGCATGAACTATGGGGAAAAAATGTGAAAAAAATTGGTCTGATTTTTTTCGTACTTTTCAGATTTTCTTAGTTTTCGCGGTCAGGATGAGAGACAGATTTTTTAACAAATTTAAAAATCTGTTAGATATTGTCCAAATTATTTTTTATTTCACGTCTAGACATGTGAAATGCATGAACTATGGGAAAAAAGTGAAAAAAAAATTGGTGTGAATTTTTTCATACTTTTCAGATTTTCTTAGTTTTCGCGGTCAGGATGAGAGACAGATTTTTTAACAAATTTAAAAATCTGTTAGATATTGTCCAAATTATTTTTTATTTCACGTCTAGACATGTGAAATGCATGAACTATGGGAAAAAAGTGAAAAAAAAATTGGTGTGAATTTTTTCGTACTTTTCAGATTTTCTTAGTTTTCGCGGTCAGGATGAGAGACAGATTTTTTAACAAATTTAAAAATCTGTTAGATATTGTCCAAATTATTTTTTATTTCACGTCTAGACATGTGAAATGCATGAACTATGGGAAAAAAACGTGAAAAAAAATTGGTCTGATTTTTTTCGTACTTTTCAGATTTTCTTAGTTTTCACATAAGGTCCGGGGTCAGGAAAAAAGACATATTTTTGACAAATTTCAAAATCTGTCAGATATTGTCCAAATTATTTTTTATTTCACGTCTAGACATGTGAAATGCATGAACTATGGGGAAAAAATGTGAAAAAAAATTGGTCTGATTTTTTTCGTACTTTTCAGATTTTCTTAGTTTTCGCGGTCAGGATGAGAGACAAATTTTTTAACAAATTTAAAAATCTGTTAGATATTGTCCAAATTATTTTTTATTTCACGTCTAGACATGTGAAATGCATGAACTATGGGGGAAAAATGTGAAAAAAAATTGGTCTGATTTTTTTCGTACTTTTCAGATTTTCTTAGTTTTCGCGGTCAGGATGAGAGACAAATTTTTTAACAAATTTAAAAATCTGTTAGATATTGTCCAAATTATTTTTTATTTCACGTCTAGACATGTTAAATGCATGAACTATGGGAAAAAAGTGAAAAAAAAATTGGTCTGATTTTTTTCGTACTTTTCAGATTTTCTTAGTTTTCTCATAAGGTCTGGGGTCAGGAAAAAAGACATATTTTTGACAAATTTCAAAATCTGTCAGATATTGTCCAAATTATTTTTTATTTCACGTCTAGACATGTGAAATGCATGAACTATGGGAAAAAAGTGAAAAAAAAATTGGTGTGAATTTTTTCGTACTTTTCAGATTTTCTTAGTTTTCACATAAGGTCCGGGGTCAGGAAAAAAGACAGATTTTTGACAAATTTCAAAATCTGTAAGATATTGTCCAAATTATTTTTTATTTCACGTCTAGACATGTGAAATGCATGAACTATGGGAAAAAAGTGAAAAAAAAATTGGTGTGAATTTTTTCGTACTTTTCAGATTTTCTTTGTTTTCGCGGTCAGGATGAGAGACAGATTTTTTAACAAATTTAAAAATCTGTTGGATATTGTCCAAATTATTTTTTATTTCACGTCTAGACATGTGAAATGCATGAACTATGGGGAAAAAAGTGAAAAAAATTGGTCTGATTTTTTTCGTACTTTTCAGATTTTCTTAGTTTTCACATAAGGTCCGGGGGTCAGGAAAAAAGACAGATTTTTGACAAATTTCAAAATATGTCAGATATTGTCCAAATTATTTTTTAATTCACGTCTAGACATGTGAAATGCATGAACTATGGCAAAAAAACGTGAAAAAAAATTGGTGTGATTTTTTCGTACTTTTCAGATTTTCTTAGTTTTCGCGGTCAGGATGAGAGACAGATTTTTTAACAAATTTAAAAATCTGTTAGATATTGTCCAAATTATTTTTTATTTCACGTCTAGACATGTGAAATGCATGAACTATGGGAAAAAAGTGAAAAAAAAATTGGTGTGAATTTTTTCGTACTTTTCAGATTTTCTTAGTTTTCGCGGTCAGGATGAGAGACAGATTTTTTAACAAATTTAAAAATCTGTTAGATATTGTCCAAATTATTTTTTATTTCACGTCTAGACATGTGAAATGCATGAACTATGGGAAAAAAACGTGAAAAAAAATTGGTCTGATTTTTTTCGTACTTTTCAGATTTTCTTAGTTTTCACATAAGGTCCGGGGTCAGGAAAAAAGACATATTTTTGACAAATTTCAAAATCTGTCAGATATTGTCCAAATTATTTTTTATTTCACGTCTAGACATGTGAAATGCATGAACTATGGGAAAAAAACGTGAAAAAAAATTAGTCTGATTTTTTTCGTACTTTTCAGATTTTCTTAGTTTTCACATAAGGTCCGGGGTCAGGAAAAAAGACAGATTTTTGACAAATTTCAAAATCTGTAAGATATTGTCCAAATTATTTTTTATTTCACGTCTAGACATGTGAAATGCATGAACTATGGGAAAAAAGTGAAAAAAAAATTGGTGTGAATTTTTTCGTACTTTTCAGATTTTCTTAGTTTTCGCGGTCAGGATGAGAGACAGATTTTTTAACAAATTTAAAAATCTGTTAGATATTGTCCAAATTATTTTTTATTTCACGTCTAGACATGTGAAATGCATGAACTATGGGAAAAAAGTGAAAAAAAAATTGGTGTGAATTTTTTCGTACTTTTCAGATTTTCTTAGTTTTCGCGGTCAGGATGAGAGACAGATTTTTTAACAAATTTAAAAATCTGTTAGATATTGTCCAAATTATTTTTTATTTCACGTCTAGACATGTGAAATGCATGAACTATGGGAAAAAAGTGAAAAAAAAATTGGTCTGATTTTTTTCGTATTTTTCAGATTTTCTTAGTTTTCACATAAGGTCCGGGGTCAGGAAAAAAGACAGATTTTTGACAAATTTCAAAATCTGTAAGATATTGTCCAAATTATTTTTTATTTCACGTCTAGACATGTGAAATGCATGAACTATGGGAAAAAAGTGAAAAAAAAATTGGTGTGAATTTTTTCGTACTTTTCAGATTTTCTTAGTTTTCGCGGTCAGGATGAGAGACAGATTTTTTAACAAATTTAAAAATCTGTTAGATATTGTCCAAATTATTTTTTATTTCACGTCTAGACATGTGAAATGCATGAACTATGGGGGAAAAAGTGAAAAAAAATTGGTCTGATTTTTTTCGTACTTTTCAGATTTTCTTAGTTTTCACATAAGGTCTGGGGTCAGGAAAAAAGACATATTTTTGATAAATTTCAAAATCTGTCAGATATTGTCCAAATTATTTTTTATTTCACGTCTAGACATGTGAAATGCATGAACTATGGGGGAAAAAGTGAAAAAAAATTGGTCTGATTTTTGTCGTACTTTTCAGATTTTCTTAGTTTTCACATAAGGTCTGGGGTCAGGAAAAAAGACATATTTTTGACAAATTTCAAAATCTGTCAGATATTGTCCAAATTATTTTTTATTTCACGTCTAGACATGTGAAATGCATGAACTATGGGAAAAAAGTGAAAAAAAAATTGGTGTGAATTTTTTCATACTTTTCAGATTTTCTTAGTTTTCGCGGTCAGGATGAGAGACAGATTTTTTAACAAATTTAAAAATCTGTTAGATATTGTCCAAATTATTTTTTATTTCACGTCTAGACATGTGAAATGCATGAACTATGGGAAAAAAGTGAAAAAAAAATTGGTGTGAATTTTTTCGTACTTTTCAGATTTTCTTAGTTTTCGCGGTCAGGATGAGAGACAGATTTTTTAACAAATTTAAAAATCTGTTAGATATTGTCCAAATTATTTTTTATTTCACGTCTAGACATGTGAAATGCATGAACTATGGGAAAAAAACGTGAAAAAAAATTGGTCTGATTTTTTTCGTACTTTTCAGATTTTCTTAGTTTTCACATAAGGTCTGGGGTCAGGAAAAAAGACATATTTTTGACAAATTTCAAAATCTGTCAGATATTGTCCAAATTATTTTTTATTTCACGTCTAGACATTTGAAATGCATGAACTATGGGAAAAAAGTGAAAAAAAAATTGGTGTAAATTTTTTCGTACTTTTCAGATTTTCTTAGTTTTCACATAAGATCCGGGGTCAGGAAAAAAGACAGATTTTTGACAAATTTCAAAATATGTCAGATATTGTCCAAATTATTTTTTATTTCACGTCTAGACATGTGAAATGCATGAACTATGGGGAAAAAATGTGAAAAAAAATTGGTCTGATTTTTTTCGTACTTTTCAGATTTTCTTAGTTTTCGCGGTCAGGATGAGAGACAGATTTTTTAACAAATTTAAAAATCTGTTAGATATTGTCCAAATTATTTTTTATTTCACGTCTAGACATGTGAAATGCATGAACTATGGGAAAAAAACGTGAAAAAAAATTGGTCTGATTTTTTTTGTACTTTTCAGATTTTCTTAGTTTTCACATAAGGTCCGGGGGTCAGGAAAAAAGACAGATTTTTGACAAATTTCAAAATATGTCAGATATTGTCCAAATTATTTTTTAATTCACGTCTAGACATGTGAAATGCATGAACTATGGCAAAAAAACGTGAAAAAAAATTGGTGTGATTTTTTCGTACTTTTCAGATTTTCTTAGTTGTCGCGGTCAGGATGAGAGACAGATTTTTTAACAAATTTAAAAATCTGTTAGATATTGTCCAAATTATTTTTTATTTCACGTCTAGACATGTGAAATGCATGAACTATGGGAAAAAAGTGAAAAAAAAATTGGTGTGAATTTTTTCGTAGTTTTCAGATTTTCTTAGTTTTCGCGGTCAGGATGAGAGACAGATTTTTTAACAAATTTAAAAATCTGTTAGATATTGTCCAAATTATTTTTTATTTCACGTCTAGACATGTGAAATGCATGAACTATGGGAAAAAAACGTGGAAAAAAATTGGTCTGATTTTTTTCGTACTTTTCAGATTTTCTTAGTTTTCACATAAGGTCCGGGGTCAGGAAAAAAGACATATTTCTGACAAATTTCAAAATCTGTCAGATATTGTCCAAATTATTTTTTATTTCACGTCTAGACATGTGAAATGCATGAACTATGGGAAAAAAGTGAAAAAAAAATTGGTCTGATTTTTTTCGTACTTTTCAGATTTTCTTAGTTTTCACATAAGGTCCGGGGTCAGGAAAAAAGACATATTTTTGACAAATTTCAAAATCTGTCAGATATTGTCCAAATTATTTTTTATTTCACGTCTAGACATTTGAAATGCATGAACTATGGGAAAAAAGTGAAAAAAAAATTGGTGTGAATTTTTTCGTACTTTTTAGATTTTCTTAGTTTTCACATAAGATCCGGGGTCAGGAAAAAAGACAGATTTTTGACAAATTTCAAAATATGTCAGATATTGTCCAAATTATTTTTTATTTCACGTCTAGACATGTGAAATGTATGAACTATGGGGAAAAAATGTGAAAAAAAATTGGTCTGATTTTTTTCGTACTTTTCAGATTTTCTTAGTTTTCGCGGTCAGGATGAGAGACAAATTTTTTAACAAATTTAAAAATCTGTTAGATATTGTCCAAATTATTTTTTATTTCACGTCTAGACATGTGAAATGCATGAACTATGGGAAAAAAACGTGAAAAAAAATTGGTCTGATTTTTTTTGTACTTTTCAGATTTTCTTAGTTTTCACATAAGGTCCGGGGGTCAGGAAAAAAGACAGATTTTTGACAAATTTCAAAATATGTCAGATATTGTCCAAATTATTTTTTAATTCACGTCTAGACATGTGAAATGCATGAACTATGGCAAAAAAACGTGAAAAAAAATTGGTGTGATTTTTTCGTACTTTTCAGATTTTCTTAGTTGTCGCGGTCAGGATGAGAGACAGATTTTTTAACAAATTTAAAAATCTGTTAGATATTGTCCAAATTATTTTTTATTTCACGTCTAGACATTTGAAATGCATGAACTATGGGAAAAAAGTGAAAAAAAAATTGGTGTGAATTTTTTCGTACTTTTCAGATTTTCTTAGTTTTCGCGGTCAGGATGAGAGACAGATTTTTTAACAAATTTAAAAATCTGTTAGATATTGTCCAAATTATTTTTTATTTCACGTCTAGACATGTGAAATGCATGAACTATGGGGAAAAATGTGAAAAAAAATTGGTCTGATTTTTTTCGTACTTTTCAGATTTTCTTAGTTTTCGCGGTCAGGATGAGAGACAGATTTTTTAACAAATTTAAAAATCTGTTAGATATTGTCCAAATTATTTTTTATTTCACGTCTAGACATGTGAAATGCATGAACTATGGGAAAAAAGTGAAAAAAAAATTGGTGTGAATTTTTTCGTACTTTTCAGATTTTCTTAGTTTTCGCGGTCAGGATGAGAGACAGATTTTTTAACAAATTTAAAAATCTGTTAGATATTGTCCAAATTATTTTTTATTTCACGTCTAGACATGTGAAATGCATGAACTATGGGAAAAAAACGTGAAAAAAAATTGGTCTGATTTTTTTCGTACTTTTCAGATTTTCTTAGTTTTCACATAAGGTCCGGGGTCAGGAAAAAAGACATATTTTTGACAAATTTCAAAATCTGTCAGATATTGTCCAAATTATTTTTTATTTCACGTCTAGACATGTGAAATGCATGAACTATGGGAAAAAAGTGAAAAAAAAATTGGTCTGATTTTTTTCGTACTTTTCAGATTTTCTTAGTTTTCACATAAGGTCCGGGGTCAGGAAAAAAGACATATTTTTGACAAATTTCAAAATCTGTCAGATATTGTCCAAATTATTTTTTATTTCACGTCTAGACATTTGAAATGCATGAACTATGGGAAAAAAGTGAAAAAAAAATTGGTGTGAATTTTTTCGTACTTTTCAGATTTTCTTAGTTTTCACATAAGATCCGGGGTCAGGAAAAAAGACAGATTTTTGACAAATTTCAAAATATGTCAGATATTGTCCAAATTATTTTTTATTTCACGTCTAGACATGTGAAATGCATGAACTATGGGGAAAAAATGTGAAAAAAAATTGGTCTGATTTTTTTCGTACTTTTGAGATTTTCTTAGTTTTCGCGGTCAGGATGAGAGACAGATTTTTTAACAAATTTAAAAATCTGTTAGATATTGTCCAAATTATTTTTTATTTCACGTCTAGACATGTGAAATGCATGAACTATGGGAAAAAAACGTGAAAAAAAATTGGTCTGATTTTTTTTGTACTTTTCAGATTTTCTTAGTTTTCACATAAGGTCCGGGGGTCAGGAAAAAAGACAGATTTTTGACAAATTTCAAAATATGTCAGATATTGTCCAAATTATTTTTTAATTCACGTCTAGACATGTGAAATGCATGAACTATGGCAAAAAAACGTGAAAAAAAATTGGTGTGATTTTTTCGTACTTTTCAGATTTTCTTAGTTGTCGCGGTCAGGATGAGACAGATTTTTTAACAAATTTAAAAATCTGTTAGATATTGTCCAAATTATTTTTTATTTCACGTCTAGACATGTGAAATGCATGAACTATGGGAAAAAAGTGAAAAAAAAATTGGTGTGAATTTTTTCGTACTTTTCAGATTTTCTTAGTTTTCGCGGTCAGGATGAGAGACAGATTTTTTAACAAATTTAAAAATCTGTTAGATATTGTCCAAATTATTTTTTATTTCACGTCTAGACATGTGAAATGCATGAACTATGGGAAAAAAACGTGAAAAAAAATTGGTCTGATTTTTTTCGTACTTTTCAGATTTTCTTAGTTTTCACATAAGGTCCGGGGTCAGGAAAAAAGACATATTTTTGACAAATTTCAAAATCTGTCAGATATTGTCCAAATTATTTTTTATTTCACGTCTAGACATGTGAAATGCATGAACTATGGGAAAAAAGTGAAAAAAAAATTGGTCTGATTTTTTTCGTACTTTTCAGATTTTCTTAGTTTTCACATAAGGTCCGGGGTCAGGAAAAAAGACATATTTTTGACAAATTTCAAAATCTGTCAGATATTGTCCAAATTATTTTTTATTTCACGTCTAGACATTTGAAATGCATGAACTATGGGGAAAAAGTGAAAAAAAAATTGGTGTGAATTTTTTCGTACTTTTCAGATTTTCTTAGTTTTCACATAAGATCCGGGGTCAGGAAAAAAGACAGATTTTTGACAAATTTCAAAATATGTCAGATATTGTCCAAATTATTTTTTATTTCACGTCTAGACATGTGAAATGCATGAACTATGGGGAAAAAATGTGAAAAAAAATTGGTCTGATTTTTTTCGTACTTTTCAGATTTTCTTAGTTTTCGCGGTCAGGATGAGAGACAGATTTTTTAACAAATTTAAAAATCTGTTAGATATTGTCCAAATTATTTTTTATTTCACGTCTAGACATGTGAAATGCATGAACTATGGGAAAAAAGTGAAAAAAAAATTGGTGTGAATTTTTTCGTACTTTTCAGATTTTCTTAGTTTTCGCGGTCAGGATGAGAGACAGATTTTTTAACAAATTTAAAAATCTGTTAGATATTGTCCAAATTATTTTTTATTTCACGTCTAGACATGTGAAATGCATGAACTATGGGAAAAAAACGTGAAAAAAAATTGGTCTGATTTTTTTCGTACTTTTCAGATTTTCTTAGTTTTCACATAAGGTCCGGGGTCAGGAAAAAAGACATATTTTTGACAAATTTCAAAATCTGTCAGATATTGTCCAAATTATTTTTTATTTCACGTCTAGACATGTGAAATGCATGAACTATGGGAAAAAAGTGAAAAAAAAATTGGTCTGATTTTTTTCGTACTTTTCAGATTTTCTTAGTTTTCACATAAGGTCCGGGGTCAGGAAAAAAGACATATTTTTGACAAATTTCAAAATCTTTCAGATATTGTCCAAATTATTTTTTATTTCACGTCTAGACATTTGAAATGCATGAACTATGGGAAAAAAGTGAAAAAAAAATTGGTGTGAATTTTTTCGTACTTTTCAGATTTTCTTAGTTTTCACATAAGATCCGGGGTCAGGAAAAAAGACAGATTTTTGACAAATTTCAAAATATGTCAGATATTGTCCAAATTATTTTTTATTTCACGTCTAGACATGTGAAATGCATGAACTATGGGGAAAAAATGTGAAAAAAAATTGGTCTGATTTTTTTCGTACTTTTCAGATTTTCTTAGTTTTCGCGGTCAGGATGAGAGACAGATTTTTTAACAAATTTAAAAATCTGTTAGATATTGTCCAAATTATTTTTTATTTCACGTCTAGACATGTGAAATGCATGAACTATGGGAAAAAAACGTGAAAAAAAATTGGTCTGATTTTTTTTGTACTTTTCAGATTTTCTTAGTTTTCACATAAGGTCCGGGGGTCAGGAAAAAAGACAGATTTTTGACAAATTTCAAAATATGTCAGATATTGTCCAAATTATTTTTTAATTCACGTCTAGACATGTGAAATGCATGAACTATGGCAAAAAAACGTGAAAAAAAATTGGTGTGATTTTTTCGTACTTTTCAGATTTTCTTAGTTGTCGCGGTCAGGATGAGACAGATTTTTTAACAAATTTAAAAATCTGTTAGATATTGTCCAAATTATTTTTTATTTCACGTCTAGACATGTGAAATGCATGAACTATGGGAAAAAAGTGAAAAAAAAATTGGTGTGAATTTTTTCGTACTTTTCAGATTTTCTTAGTTTTCGCGGTCAGGATGAGAGACAGATTTTTTAACAAATTTAAAAATCTGTTAGATATTGTCCAAATTATTTTTTATTTCACGTCTAGACATGTGAAATGCATGAACTATGGGAAAAAAACGTGAAAAAAAATTGGTCTGATTTTTTTCGTACTTTTCAGATTTTCTTAGTTTTCACATAAGGTCCGGGGTCAGGAAAAAAGACATATTTTTGACAAATTTCAAAATCTGTCAGATATTGTCCAAATTATTTTTTATTTCACGTCTAGACATGTGAAATGCATGAACTATGGGAAAAAAGTGAAAAAAAAATTGGTCTGATTTTTTTCGTACTTTTCAGATTTTCTTAGTTTTCACATAAGGTCCGGGGTCAGGAAAAAAGACATATTTTTGACAAATTTCAAAATCTGTCAGATATTGTCCAAATTATTTTTTATTTCACGTCTAGACATTTGAAATGCATGAACTATGGGGAAAAAGTGAAAAAAAAATTGGTGTGAATTTTTTCGTACTTTTCAGATTTTCTTAGTTTTCACATAAGATCCGGGGTCAGGAAAAAAGACAGATTTTTGACAAATTTCTAAATATGTCAGATATTGTCCAAATTATTTTTTATTTCACGTCTAGACATGTGAAATGCATGAACTATGGGGAAAAAATGTGAAAAAAAATTGGTCTGATTTTTTTCGTACTTTTCAGATTTTCTTAGTTTTCGCGGTCAGGATGAGAGACAGATTTTTTAACAAATTTAAAAATCTGTTAGATATTGTCCAAATTATTTTTTATTTCACGTCTAGACATGTGAAATGCATGAACTATGGGAAAAAAACGTGAAAAAAAATTGGTCTGATTTTTTTTGTACTTTTCAGATTTTCTTAGTTTTCACATAAGGTCCGGGGGTCAGGAAAAAAGACAGATTTTTGACAAATTTCAAAATATGTCAGATATTGTCCAAATTATTTTTTAATTCACGTCTAGACATGTGAAATGCATGAACTATGGCAAAAAAACGTGAAAAAAAATTGGTGTGATTTTTTCGTACTTTTCAGATTTTCTTAGTTGTCGCGGTCAGGATGAGAGACAGATTTTTTAACAAATTTAAAAATCTGTTAGATATTGTCCAAATTATTTTTTATTTCACGTCTAGACATGTGAAATGCATGAACTATGGGAAAAAAGTGAAAAAAAAATTGGTGTGAATTTTTTCGTACTTTTCAGATTTTCTTAGTTTTCGCGGTCAGGATGAGAGACAGATTTTTTAACAAATTTAAAAATCTGTTAGATATTGTCCAAATTATTTTTTATTTCACGTCTAGACATGTGAAATGCATGAACTATGGGAAAAAAGTGAAAAAAAAATTGGTGTGAATTTTTTCGTACTTTTCAGATTTTCTTAGTTTTCGCGGTCAGGATGAGAGACAGATTTTTTAACAAATTTAAAAATCTGTTAGATATTGTCCAAATTATTTTTTATTTCACGTCTAGACATGTGAAATGCATGAACTATGGGAAAAAAACGTGAAAAAAAATTGGTCTGATTTTTTTCGTACTTTTCAGATTTTCTTAGTTTTCACATAAGGTCCGGGGTCAGGAAAAAAGACATATTTTTGACAAATTTCAAAATCTGTCAGATATTGTCAAAATTATTTTTTATTTCACGTCTAGACATGTGAAATGCATGAACTATGGCAAAAAAACGTGAAAAAAAATTGGTGTGATTTTTTCGTACTTTTCAGATTTTCTTAGTTGTCGCGGTCAGGATGAGAGACAGATTTTTTAACAAATTTAAAAATCTGTTAGATATTGTCCAAATTATTTTTTATTTCACGTCTAGACATGTGAAATGCATGAACTATGGGAAAAAAGTGAAAAAAAAATTGGTGTGATTTTTTCGTACTTTTCAGATTTTCTTAGTTGTCGCGGTCAGGATGAGAGACAGATTTTTTAACAAATTTAAAAATCTGTTAGATATTGTCCAAATTATTTTTTATTTCACGTCTAGACATGTGAAATGCATGAACTATGGGAAAAAAGTGAAAAAAAAATTGGTGTGAATTTTTTCGTACTTTTCAGATTTTCTTAGTTTTCGCGGTCAGGATGAGAGACAGATTTTTTAACAAATTTAAAAATCTGTTAGATATTGTCCAAATTATTTTTTATTTCACGTCTAGACATGTGAAATGCATGAACTATGGGAAAAAAACGTGAAAAAAAATTGGTCTGATTTTTTTCGTACTTTTCAGATTTTCTTAGTTTTCACATAAGGTCCGGGGTCAGGAAAAAAGACATATTTTTGACAAATTTCAAAATCTGTCAGATATTGTCCAAATTATTTTTTATTTCACGTCTAGACATGTGAAATGCATGAACTATGGGAAAAAAGTGAAAAAAAAATTGGTCTGATTTTTTTCGTACTTTTCAGATTTTCTTAGTTTTCACATAAGGTCCGGGGTCAGGAAAAAAGACATATTTTTGACAAATTTCAAAATCTGTCAGATATTGTCCAAATTATTTTTTATTTCACGTCTAGACATTTGAAATGCATGAACTATGGGGAAAAAGTGAAAAAAAAATTGGTGTGAATTTTTTCGTACTTTTCAGATTTTCTTAGTTTTCACATAAGATCCGGGGTCAGGAAAAAAGACAGATTTTTGACAAATTTCAAAATATGTCAGATATTGTCCAAATTATTTTTTATTTCACGTCTAGACATGTGAAATGCATGAACTATGGGGAAAAAATGTGAAAAAAAATTGGTCTGATTTTTTTCGTACTTTTCAGATTTTCTTAGTTTTCGCGGTCAGGATGAGAGACAGATTTTTTAACAAATTTAAAAATCTGTTAGATATTGTCCAAATTATTTTTTATTTCACGTCTAGACATGTGAAATGCATGAACTATGGGAAAAAAACGTGAAAAAAAATTGGTCTGATTTTTTTTGTACTTTTCAGATTTTCTTAGTTTTCACATAAGGTCCGGGGGTCAGGAAAAAAGACAGATTTTTGACAAATTTCAAAATATGTCAGATATTGTCCAAATTATTTTTTAATTCACGTCTAGACATGTGAAATGCATGAACTATGGCAAAAAAACGTGAAAAAAAATTGGTGTGATTTTTTCGTACTTTTCAGATTTTCTTAGTTGTCGCGGTCAGGATGAGAGACAGATTTTTTAACAAATTTAAAAATCTGTTAGATATTGTCCAAATTATTTTTTATTTCACGTCTAGACATGTGAAATGCATGAACTATGGGGAAAAATGTGAAAAAAAATTGGTCTGATTTTTTTCGTACTTTTCAGATTTTCTTAGTTTTCGCGGTCAGGATGAGAGACAGATTTTTTAACAAATTTAAAAATCTGTTAGATATTGTCCAAATTATTTTTTATTTCACGTCTAGACATGTGAAATGCATGAACTATGGGAAAAAAGTGAAAAAAAAATTGGTGTGAATTTTTTCGTACTTTTCAGATTTTCTTAGTTTTCGCGGTCAGGATGAGAGACAGATTTTTTAACAAATTTAAAAATCTGTTAGATATTGTCCAAATTATTTTTTATTTCACGTCTAGACATGTGAAATGCATGAACTATGGGAAAAAAACGTGAAAAAAAATTGGTCTGATTTTTTTCGTACTTTTCAGATTTTCTTAGTTTTCACATAAGGTCCGGGGTCAGGAAAAAAGACATATTTTTGACAAATTTCAAAATCTGTCAGATATTGTCCAAATTATTTTTTATTTCACGTCTAGACATGTGAAATGCATGAACTATGGGAAAAAAGTGAAAAAAAAATTGGTCTGATTTTTTTCGTACTTTTCAGATTTTCTTAGTTTTCACATAAGGTCCGGGGTCAGGAAAAAAGACATATTTTTGACAAATTTCAAAATCTGTCAGATATTGTCCAAATTATTTTTTATTTCACGTCTAGACATGTGAAATGCATGAACTATGGGAAAAAAGTGAAAAAAAAATTGGTGTGAATTTTTCCGTACTTTTCAGATTTTCTTAGTTTTCACATAAGGTCCGGGGTCAGGAAAAAAGACAGATTTTTGACAAATTTCAAAATATGTCAGATATTGTCCAAATTATTTTTTATTTCACGTCTAGACATGTGAAATGCATGAACTATGGGAAAAAAACGTGAAAAAAAATTAGTCTGATTTTTTTCGTACTTTTCAGATTTTCTTAGTTTTCACATAAGGTCCGGGGTCAGGAAAAAAGACAGATTTTTGACAAATTTCAAAATCTGTAAGATATTGTCCAAATTATTTTTTATTTCACGTCTAGACATGTGAAATGCATGAACTATGGGAAAAAAGTGAAAAAAAATTGGTCTGATTTTTTTCGTACTTTTCAGATTTTCTTAGTTTTCACATAAGGTCTGGGGTCAGGAAAAAAGACATATTTTTGACAAATTTCAAAATCTGTCAGATATTGTCCAAATTATTTTTTATTTCACGTCTAGACATGTGAAATGCATGAACTATGGGAAAAAAGTGAAAAAAAAATTGGTCTGATTTTTTTCGTACTTTTCAGATTTTCTTAGTTTTCGCGGTCAGGATGAGAGACAGATTTTTTAACAAATTTAAAAATCTGTTAGATATTGTCCAAATTATTTTTTATTTCACGTCTAGACATGTGAAATGCATGAACTATGGGAAAAAAACGTGAAAAAAAATTGGTCTGATTTTTTTCGTACTTTTCAGATTTTCTTAGTTTTCACATAAGGTCCGGGGTCAGGAAAAAAGACATATTTTTGACAAATTTCAAAATCTGTCAGATATTGTCCAAATTATTTTTTATTTCACGTCTAGACATGTGAAATGCATGAACTATGGGAAAAAAGTGAAAAAAAAATTGGTCTGATTTTTTTCGTACTTTTCAGATTTTCTTAGTTTTCGCGGTCAGGATGAGAGACAGATTTTTTAACAAATTTAAAAATCTGTTAGATATTGTCCAAATTATTTTTTATTTCACGTCTAGACATGTGAAATGCATGAACTATGGGAAAAAAGTGAAAAAAAATTGGTCTGATTTTTTCCGTACTTTTCAGATTTTCTTAGTTTTCACATAAGGTCCGGGGTCAGGAAAAAAGACAGATTTTTGACAAATTTCAAAATATGTCAGATATTGTCCAAATTATTTTTTATTTCACGTCTAGACATGTGAAATGCATGAACTATGGGAAAAAAACGTGAAAAAAAATTAGTCTGATTTTTTTCGTACTTTTCAGATTTTCTTAGTTTTCACATAAGGTCCGGGGTCAGGAAAAAAGACAGATTTTTGACAAATTTCAAAATCTGTAAGATATTGTCCAAATTATTTTTTATTTCACGTCTAGACATGTGAAATGCATGAACTATGGGAAAAAAGTGAAAAAAAAATTGGTCTGATTTTTTTCGTACTTTTCAGATTTTCTTAGTTTTCGCGGTCAGGATGAGAGACAGATTTTTTAACAAATTTAAAAATCTGTTAGATATTGTCCAAATTATTTTTTATTTCACGTCTAGACATGTGAAATGCATGAACTATGGGAAAAAAACGTGAAAAAAAATTGGTCTGATTTTTTTCGTACTTTTCAGATTTTCTTAGTTTTCACATAAGGTCCGGGGGTCAGGAAAAAAGACATATTTTTGACAAATTTCAAAATCTGTCAGATATTGTCCAAATTATTTTTTATTTCACGTCTAGACATTTGAAATGCATGAACTATGGGAAAAAAGTGAAAAAAAAATTGGTGTGAATTTTTTCGTACTTTTCAGATTTTCTTAGTTTTCACATAAGGTCCGGGGGTCAGGAAAAAAGACAGATTTTTGACAAATTTCAAAATATGTCAGATATTGTCCAAATTATTTTTTAATTCACGTGTAGACATGTGAAATGCATGAACTATGGCAAAAAAACGTGAAAAAAAATTGGTGTGATTTTTTCGTACTTTTCAGATTTTCTTAGTTTTCGCGGTCAGGATGAGAGACAGATTTTTTAACAAATTTAAAAATCTGTTAGATATTGTCCAAATTATTTTTTATTTCACGTCTAGACATGTGAAATGCATGAACTATGGGAAAAAAGTGAAAAAAAAATTGGTGTGAATTTTTTCGTACTTTTCAGATTTTCTTAGTTTTCGCGGTCAGGATGAGAGACAGATTTTTTAACAAATTTAAAAATCTGTTAGATATTGTCCAAATTATTTTTTATTTCACGTCTAGACATGTGAAATGCATGAACTATGGGAAAAAAACGTGAAAAAAAATTGGTCTGATTTTTTTCGTACTTTTCAGATTTTCTTAGTTTTCACATAAGGTCCGGGGTCAGGAAAAAAGACATATTTTTGACAAATTTCAAAATCTGTCAGATATTGTCCAAATTATTTTTTATTTCACGTCTAGACATGTGAAATGCATGAACTATGGGAAAAAAGTGAAAAAAAAATTGGTGTGAATTTTTTCGTACTTTTCAGATTTTCTTAGTTTTCACATAAGGTCCGGGGTCAGGAAAAAAGACAGATTTTTGACAAATTTCAAAATCTGTCAAATATTGTCCAAATTATTTTTTATTTCACGTCTAGACATGTGAAATGCATGAACTATGGGAAAAAAGTGAAAAAAAAATTGGTGTGAATTTTTTCGTACTTTTCAGATTTTCTTAGTTTTCGCGGTCAGGATGAGAGACAGATTTTTTAACAAATTTAAAAATCTGTTGGATATTGTCCAAATTATTTTTTATTTCACGTCTAGACATGTGAAATGCATGAACTATGGGAAAAAAAGTGAAAAAAATTGGTCTGATTTTTCTCGTACTTTTCAGATTTTCTTAGTTTTCACATAAGGTCTGGGGTCAGGAAAAAAGACATATTTTTGACAAATTTCAAAATCTGTCAGATATTGTCCAAATTATTTTTTATTTCACGTCTAGACATGTGAAATGCATGAACTATGGGAAAAAAGTGAAAAGAAAATTGGTGTGAATTTTTTCGTACTTTTCAGATTTTCTTTGTTTTCGCGGTCAGGATGAGAGACAGATTTTTTAACAAATTTAAAAATCTGTTGGATATTGTCCAAATTATTTTTTATTTCACGTCTAGACATGTGAAATGCATGAACTATGGGGAAAAAAGTGAAAAAAATTGGTCTGATTTTTTTCGTACTTTTCAGATTTTCTTAGTTTTCACATAAGGTCCGGGGGTCAGGAAAAAAGACAGATTTTTGACAAATTTCAAAATATGTCAGATATTGTCCAAATTATTTTTTAATTCACGTCTAGACATGTGAAATGCATGAACTATGGCAAAAAAACGTGAAAAAAAATTGGTGTGATTTTTTCGTACTTTTCAGATTTTCTTAGTTTTCGCGGTCAGGATGAGAGACAGATTTTTTAACAAATTTAAAAATCTGTTAGATATTGTCCAAATTATTTTTTATTTCACGTCTAGACATGTGAAATGCATGAACTATGGGGAAAAATGTGAAAAAAAATTGGTCTGATTTTTTTCGTACTTTTCAGATTTTCTTAGTTTTCGCGGTCAGGATGAGAGACAGATTTTTTAACAAATTTAAAAATCTGTTAGATATTGTCCAAATTATTTTTTATTTCACGTCTAGACATGTGAAATGCATGAACTATGGGAAAAAAGTGAAAAAAAAATTGGTGTGAATTTTTCCGTACTTTTCAGATTTTCTTAGTTTTCACATAAGGTCCGGGGTCAGGAAAAAAGACAGATTTTTGACAAATTTCAAAATATGTCAGATATTGTCCAAATTATTTTTTATTTCACGTCTAGACATTTGAAATGCATGAACTATGGGAAAAAAGTGAAAAAAAAATTGGTGTGAATTTTTTCGTACTTTTCAGATTTTCTTAGTTTTCACATAAGGTCCGGGGTCAGGAAAAAAGACAGATTTTTGACAAATTTCAAAATATGTCAGATATTGTCCAAATTATTTTTTATTTCACGTCTAGACATGTGAAATGCATGAACTATGGGGAAAAAATGTGAAAAAAAATTGGTCTGATTTTTTTCGTACTTTTCAGATTTTCTTAGTTTTCGCGGTCAGGATGAGAGACAGATTTTTTAACAAATTTAAAAATCTGTTAGATATTGTCCAAATTATTTTTTATTTCACGTCTAGACATGTGAAATGCATGAACTATGGCAAAAAAACGTGAAAAAAAATTGGTGTGATTTTTTCGTACTTTTCAGATTTTCTTAGTTTTCGCGGTCAGGATGAGAGACAGATTTTTTAACAAATTTAAAAATCTGTTAGATATTGTCCAAATTATTTTTTATTTCACGTCTAGACATGTGAAATGCATGAACTATGGGGAAAAATGTGAAAAAAAATTGGTCTGATTTTTTTCGTACTTTTCAGATTTTCTTAGTTTTCGCGGTCAGGATGAGAGACAGATTTTTTAACAAATTTAAAAATCTGTTAGATATTGTCCAAATTATTTTTTATTTCACGTCTAGACATGTGAAATGCATGAACTATGGGAAAAAAAACGTCAAAAAAAATTGGTCTGATTTTTTTCGTACTTTTCAGATTTTCTTAGTTTTCACATAAGGTCCGGGGTCAGGAAAAAAGACATATTTTTGACAAATTTCAAAATCTGTCAGATATTGTCCAAATTATTTTTTATTTCACGTCTAGACATGTGAAATGCATGAACTATGGGAAAAAAGTGAAAAAAAAATTGGTCTGATTTTTTTCGTACTTTTCAGATTTTCTTAGTTTTCACATAAGGTCCGGGGTCAGGAAAAAAGACATATTTTTGACAAATTTCAAAATCTGTCAGATATTGTCCAAATTATTTTTTATTTCACGTCTAGACATGTGAAATGCATGAACTATGGGAAAAAAGTGAAAAAAAAATTGGTGTGAATTTTTCCGTACTTTTCAGATTTTCTTAGTTTTCACATAAGGTCCGGGGTCAGGAAAAAAGACAGATTTTTGACAAATTTCAAAATCTGTAAGATATTGTCCAAATTATTTTTTATTTCACGTCTAGACATGTGAAATGCATGAACTATGGGAAAAAAGTGAAAAAAAAATTGGTGTGAATTTTTTCGTACTTTTCAGATTTTCTTAGTTTTCGCGGTCAGGATGAGACAGGTTTTTTAACAAATTTAATAATCTGTTAGATATTGTCCAAATTATTTTTTATTTCACGTCTAGACATGTGAAATGCATGAACTATGGGGGAAAAAGTGAAAAAAAATTAGTCTGATTTTTTTCGTACTTTTCAGATTTTCTTAGTTTTCACATAAGGTCTGGGGTCAGGAAAAAAGACATATTTTTGACAAATTTCAAAATCTGTCAGATATTGTCCAAATTATTTTTTATTTCACGTCTAGACATGTGAAATGCATGAACTATGGGAAAAAAGTGAAAAAAAAATTGGTGTGAATTTTTTCATACTTTTCAGATTTTCTTAGTTTTCGCGGTCAGGATGAGAGACAGATTTTTTAACAAATTTAAAAATCTGTTAGATATTGTCCAAATTATTTTTTATTTCACGTCTAGACATGTGAAATGCATGAACTATGGTGGAAAAAGTGAAAAAAAATTGGTCTGATTTTTTTCGTACTTTTCAGATTTTCTTAGTTTTCGCGGTCAGGATGAGAGACAGATTTTTTAACAAATTTAAAAATCTGTTAGATATTGTCCAAATTATTTTTTATTTCACGTCTAGACATGTGAAATGCATGAACTATGGGAAAAAAGTGAAAAAAAAATTGGGGTGAATTTTTTCGTACTTTTCAGATTTTCTTAGTTTTCGCGGTCAGGATGAGAGACAGATTTTTTAACAAATTTAAAAATCTGTTAGATATTGTCCAAATTATTTTTTATTTCACGTCTAGACATGTGAAATGCATGAACTATGGGAAAAAAACGTGAAAAAAAATTGGTCTGATTTTTTTCGTACTTTTCAGATTTTCTTAGTTTTCACATAAGGTCCGGGGGTCAGGAAAAAAGACATATTTTCGACAAATTTCAAAATCTGTCAGATATTGTCCAAATTATTTTTTATTTCACGTCTAGACATGTGAAATGCATGAACTATGGGAAAAAAGTGAAAAAAAAATTGGTGTGAATTTTTTCGTACTTTTCAGATTTTCTTAGTTTTCGCGGTCAGGATGAGAGACAGATTTTTTAACAAATTTAAAAATCTGTTAGATATTGTCCAAATTATTTTTTATTTCACGTCTAGACATGTGAAATGCATGAACTATGGGGAAAATGTGAAAAAAAATTGGTCTGATTTTTTTCGTACTTTTCAGATTTTCTTAGTTTTCGCGGTCAGGATGAGAGACAGATTTTTTAACAAATTTAAAAATCTGTTAGATATTGTCCAAATTATTTTTTATTTCACGTCTAGACATGTTAAATGCATGAACTATGGGAAATAAACGTGAAAAAAAATTGGTCTGATTTTTTTCGTACTTTTCAGATTTTCTTAGTTTTCACATAAGGTCTGGGGTCAGGAAAAAAGACATATTTTTGACAAATTTCAAAATCTGTCAGATATTGTCCAAATTATTTTTTATTTCACGTCTAGACATGTGAAATGCATGAACTATGGGAAAAAAGTGAAAAAAAAATTGGTGTGAATTTTTTCGTACTTTTCAGATTTTCTTAGTTTTCACATAAGGTCCGGGGTCAGGAAAAAAGACAGATTTTTGACAAATTTCAAAATATGTCAGATATTGTCCAAATTATTTTTTATTTCACGTCTAGACATGTGAAATGCATGAACTATGGGAAAAAAACGTGAAAAAAAATTGGTCTGATTTTTTTTGTACTTTTCAGATTTTCTTAGTTTTCACATAAGGTCCGGGGGTCAGGAAAAAAGACAGATTTTTGACAAATTTCAAAATATGTCAGATATTGTCCAAATTATTTTTTAATTCACGTCTAGACATGTGAAATGCATGAACTATGGCAAAAAAACGTGAAAAAAAATTGGTGTGATTTTTTCGTACTTTTCAGATTTTCTTAGTTTTCGCGGTCAGGATGAGAGACAGATTTTTTAACAAATTTAAAAATCTGTTAGATATTGTCCAAATTATTTTTTATTTCACGTCTAGACATGTGAAATGCATGAACTATGGGAAAAAAGTGAAAAAAAAATTGGTCTGATTTTTTTCGTACTTTTCAGATTTTCTTAGTTTTCACATAAGGTCCGGGGTCAGGAAAAAAGACATATTTTTGACAAATTTCAAAATCTGTCAGATATTGTCCAAATTATTTTTTATTTCACGTCTAGACATGTGAAATGCATGAACTATGGGAAAAAAGTGAAAAAAAAATTGGTGTGAATTTTTTCGTACTTTTCAGATTTTCTTAGTTTTCACATAAGGTCCGGGGTCAGGAAAAAAGACAGATTTTTGACAAATTTCAAAATCTGTCAGATATTGTCCAAATTATTTTTTATTTCACGTCTAGACATGTGAAATGCATGAACTATGGGAAAAAAGTGAAAAAAAAATTGGTGTGAATTTTTTCGTACTTTTCAGATTTTCTTAGTTTTCGCGGTCAGGATGAGAGACAGATTTTTTAACAAATTTAAAAATCTGTTAGATATTGCCCAAATTATTTTTTATTTCACGTCTAGACATGTGAAATGCATGAACTATGGGAAATAAACGTGAAAAAAAATTGGTCTGAATTTTTTCATACTTTTCAGATTTTCTTAGTTTTCGCGGTCAGGATGAGAGACAGATTTTTTAACAAATTTAAAAATCTGTTAGATATTGTCCAAATTATTTTTTATTTCACGTCTAGACATGTTAAATGCATGAACTATGGGAAATAAACGTGAAAAAAAATTGGTCTGATTTTTTTCGTACTTTTCAGATTTTCTTAGTTTTCACATAAGGTCTGGGGTCAGGAAAAAAGACATATTTTTGACAAATTTCAAAATCTGTCAGATATTGTCCAAATTATTTTTTATTTCACGTCTAGACATGTGAAATGCATGAACTATGGGAAAAAAACGTGAAAAAAAATTGGTCTGATTTTTTTTGTACTTTTCAGATTTTCTTAGTTTTCACATAAGGTCCGGGGGTCAGGAAAAAAGACAGATTTTTGACAAATTTCAAAATATGTCAGATATTGTCCAAATTATTTTTTAATTCACGTCTAGACATGTGAAATGCATGAACTATGGGAAAAAAGTGAAAAAAAAATTGGTGTGAATTTTTTCGTACTTTTCAGATTTTCTTAGTTTTCACATAAGGTCCGGGGTCAGGAAAAAAGACAGATTTTTGACAAATTTCAAAATCTGTCAGATATTGTCCAAATTATTTTTTATTTCACGTCTAGACATGTGAAATGCATGAACTATGGGAAAAAAGTGAAAAAAAAATTGGTGTGAATTTTTTCGTACTTTTCAGATTTTCTTAGTTTTCACATAAGGTCCGGGGTCAGGAAAAAAGACAGATTTTTGACAAATTTCAAAATCTGTCAGATATTGTCCAAATTATTTTTTATTTCACGTCTAGACATGTGAAATGCATGAACTATGGGAAAAAAGTGAAAAAAAAATTGGTGTGAATTTTTTCGTACTTTTCAGATTTTCTTAGTTTTCGCGGTCAGGATGAGAGACAGATTTTTTAACAAATTTAAAAATCTGTTAGATATTGCCCAAATTATTTTTTATTTCACGTCTAGACATGTGAAATGCATGAACTATGGGAAATAAACGTGAAAAAAAATTGGTCTGATTTTTTTCGTACTTTTCAGATTTTCTTAGTTTTCACATAAGGTCTGGGGTCAGGAAAAAAGACATATTTTTGACAAATTTCAAAATCTGTCAGATATTGTCCAAATTATTTTTTATTTCACGTCTAGACATGTGAAATGCATGAACTATGGGAAAAAAGTGAAAAAAAAATTGGTGTGAATTTTTTCGTACTTTTCAGATTTTCTTAGTTTTCACATAAGGTCCGGGGTCAGGAAAAAAGACAGATTTTTGACAAATTTCAAAATATGTCAGATATTGTCCAAATTATTTTTTATTTCACGTCTAGACATGTGAAATGCATGAACTATTGGAAAAAAACGTGAAAAAAAATTGGTCTGATTTTTTTTGTACTTTTCAGATTTTCTTAGTTTTCACATAAGGTCCGGGGGTCAGGAAAAAAGACAGATTTTTGACAAATTTCAAAATATGTCAGATATTGTCCAAATTATTTTTTAATTCACGTCTAGACATGTGAAATGCATGAACTATGGCAAAAAAACGTGAAAAAAAATTGGTGTGATTTTTTCGTACTTTTCAGATTTTCTTAGTTTTCGCGGTCAGGATGAGAGACAGATTTTTTAACAAATTTAAAAATCTGTTAGATATTGTCCAAATTATTTTTTATTTCACGTCTAGACATGTGAAATGCATGAACTATGGGAAAAAAGTGAAAAAAAAATTGGTCTGATTTTTTTCGTACTTTTCAGATTTTCTTAGTTTTCACATAAGGTCCGGGGTCAGGAAAAAAGACATATTTTTGACAAATTTCAAAATCTGTCAGATATTGTCCAAATTATTTTTTATTTCACGTCTAGACATGTGAAATGCATGAACTATGGGAAAAATGTGAAAAAAAAATTGGTGTGAATTTTTTCGTACTTTTCAGATTTTCTTAGTTTTCACATAAGGTCCGGGGTCAGGAAAAAAGACAGATTTTTGACAAATTTCAAAATCTGTCAGATATTGTCCAAATTATTTTTTATTTCACGTCTAGACATGTGAAATGCATGAACTATGGGAAAAAAGTGAAAAAAAAATTGGTGTGAATTTTTTCGTACTTTTCAGATTTTCTTAGTTTTCGCGGTCAGGATGAGAGACAGATTTTTTAACAAATTTAAAAATCTGTTAGATATTGCCCAAATTATTTTTTATTTCACGTCTAGACATGTGAAATGCATGAACTATGGGAAATAAACGTGAAAAAAAATTGGTCTGAATTTTTTCATACTTTTCAGATTTTCTTAGTTTTCGCGGTCAGGATGAGAGACAGATTTTTTAACAAATTTAAAAATCTGTTAGATATTGTCCAAATTATTTTTTATTTCACGTCTAGACATGTTAAATGCATGAACTATGGGAAATAAACGTGAAAAAAAATTGGTCTGATTTTTTTCGTACTTTTCAGATTTTCTTAGTTTTCACATAAGGTCTGGGGTCAGGAAAAAAGACATATTTTTGACAAATTTCAAAATCTGTCAGATATTGTCCAAATTATTTTTTATTTCACGTCTAGACATGTGAAATGCATGAACTATGGGAAAAAAACGTGAAAAAAAATTGGTCTGATTTTTTTTGTACTTTTCAGATTTTCTTAGTTTTCACATAAGGTCCGGGGGTCAGGAAAAAAGACAGATTTTTGACAAATTTCAAAATATGTCAGATATTGTCCAAATTATTTTTTAATTCACGTCTAGACATGTGAAATGCATGAACTATGGGAAAAAAGTGAAAAAAAAATTGGTGTGAATTTTTTCGTACTTTTCAGATTTTCTTAGTTTTCACATAAGGTCCGGGGTCAGGAAAAAAGACAGATTTTTGACAAATTTCAAAATCTGTCAGATATTGTCCAAATTATTTTTTATTTCACGTCTAGACATGTGAAATGCATGAACTATGGGAAAAAAACGTGAAAAAAAATTGGTCTGATTTTTTTCGTACTTTTCAGATTTTCTTAGTTTTCGCGGTCAGGATGAGAGACAGATTTTTTAACAAATTTAAAAATCTGTTAGATATTGTCCAAATTATTTTTTATTTCACGTCTAGACATGTGAAATGCATGAACTATGGGAAAAAAACGTGAAAAAAAATTGTTCTGATTTTTTTTGTACTTTTCAGATTTTCTTAGTTTTCACATAAGGTCCGGGGTCAGGAAAAAAGACAGATTTTTGACAAATTTCAAAATATGTCAGATATTGTCCAAATTATTTTTTATTTCAAGTCTAGACATGTGAAATGCATGAACTATGGGGAAAAAAGTGAAAATAAATTGGTCTGATTTTTTTCGTACTTTTCAGATTTTCTTAGTTTTCGCGGTCAGGATGAGAGACAGATTTTTTAACAAATTTAAAAATCTGTTAGATATTGTCCAAATTATTTTTTATTTCACGTCTAGACATGTTAAATGCATGAACTATGGGAAATAAACGTGAAAAAAAATTGGTCTGATTTTTTTCGTACTTTTCAGATTTTCTTAGTTTTCGCGGTCAGGATGAGAGACAGATTTTTTAACAAATTTAAAAATCTGTTAGATATTGCCCAAATTATTTTTTATTTCACGTCTAGACATGTGAAATGCATGAACTATGGGAAATAAACGTGAAAAAAAATTGGTCTGAATTTTTTCATACTTTTCAGATTTTCTTAGTTTTCGCGGTCAGGATGAGAGACAGATTTTTTAACAAATTTAAAAATCTGTTAGATATTGTCCAAATTATTTTTTATTTCACGTCTAGACATGTTAAATGCATGAACTATGGGAAATAAACGTGAAAAAAAATTGGTCTGATTTTTTTCGTACTTTTCAGATTTTCTTAGTTTTCACATAAGGTCTGGGGTCAGGAAAAAAGACATATTTTTGACAAATTTCAAAATCTGTCAGATATTGTCCAAATTATTTTTTATTTCACGTCTAGACATGTGAAATGCATGAACTATGGGAAAAAAACGTGAAAAAAAATTGGTCTGATTTTTTTTGTACTTTTCAGATTTTCTTAGTTGTCACATAAGGTCCGGGGGTCAGGAAAAAAGACAGATTTTTGACAAATTTCAAAATATGTCAGATATTGTCCAAATTATTTTTTATTTCACGTCTAGACATGTGAAATGCATGAACTATGGTGGAAAAAGTGAAAAAAAATTGGTCTGATTTTTTTCGTACTTTTCAGATTTTCTTAGTTTTCGCGGTCAGGATGAGAGACAGATTTTTTAACAAATTTAAAAATCTGTTAGATATTGTCCAAATTATTTTTTATTTCACGTCTAGACATGTGAAATGCATGAACTATGGGGAAAAATGTGAAAAAAAATTGGTCTGATTTTTTTCGTACTTTTCAGATTTTCTTAGTTTTCGCGGTCAGGATGAGAGACAGATTTTTTAACAAATTTAAAAATCTGTTAGATATTGTCCAAATTATTTTTTATTTCACGTCTAGACATGTTAAATGCATGAACTATGGGAAATAAACGTGAAAAAAAATTGGTCTGATTTTTTTCGTACTTTTCAGATTTTCTTAGTTTTCACATAAGGTCTGGGGTCAGGAAAAAAGACATATTTTTGACAAATTTCAAAATCTGTCAGATATTGTCCAAATTATTTTTTATTTCACGTCTAGACATGTGAAATGCATGAACTATGGGAAAAAAGTGAAAAAAAAATTGGTGTGAATTTTTTCGTACTTTTCAGATTTTCTTAGTTTTCACATAAGGTCTGGGGTCAGGAAAAAAGATAGATTTTTGACAAATTTCAAAATATGTCAGATATTGTCCAAATTATTTTTTATTTCACGTCTAGACATGTGAAATGCATGAACTATGGGAAAAAAGTGAAAAAAAAATTGGTGTGAATTTTTTCGTACTTTTCAGATTTTCTTAGTTTTCGCGGTCAGGATGAGAGACAGATTTTTTAACAAATTTAAAAATCTGTTAGATATTGTCCAAATTATTTTTTATTTCACGTCTAGACATGTGAAATGCATGAACTATGGGAAAAAAGTGAAAAAAAAATTGGTGTGAATTTTTTCGTACTTTTCAGATTTTCTTAGTTTTCACATAAGGTCCGGGGTCAGGAAAAAAGACAGATTTTTGACAAATTTCAAAATATGTCAGATATTGTCCAAATTATTTTTTATTTCACGTCTAGACATGTGAAATGCATGAACTATGGGAAAAAAACGTGAAAAAAAATTGGTCTGATTTTTTTTGTACTTTTCAGATTTTCTTAGTTTTCACATAAGGTCCGGGGGTCAGGAAAAAAGACAGATTTTTGACAAATTTCAAAATATGTCAGATATTGTCCAAATTATTTTTTAATTCACGTCTAGACATGTGAAATGCATGAACTATGGCAAAAAAACGTGAAAAAAAATTGGTGTGATTTTTTCGTACTTTTCAGATTTTCTTAGTTTTCGCGGTCAGGATGAGAGACAGATTTTTTAACAAATTTAAAAATCTGTTAGATATTGTCCAAATTATTTTTTATTTCACGTCTAGACATGTGAAATGCATGAACTATGGGAAAAAAACGTGAAAAAAAATTGGTCTGATTTTTTTCGTACTTTTCAGATTTTCTTAGTTTTCACATAAGGTCCGGGGGTCAGGAAAAAAGACATATTTTCGACAAATTTCAAAATCTGTCAGATATTGTCCAAATTATTTTTTATTTCACGTCTAGACATGTGAAATGCATGAACTATGGGAAAAAAGTGAAAAAAAAATTGGTGTGAATTTTTTCGTACTTTTCAGATTTTCTTAGTTTTCGCGGTCAGGATGAGAGACAGATTTTTTAACAAATTTCAAAATCTGTCAGATATTGTCCAAATTATTTTTTATTTCACGTCTAGACATGTGAAATGCATGAACTATGGGAAAAAAGTGAAAAAAAAATTGGTGTGAATTTTTTCGTACTTTTCAGATTTTCTTAGTTTTCACATAAGGTCCGGGGTCAGGAAAAAAGACAGATTTTTGACAAATTTCAAAATATGTCAGATATTGTCCAAATTATTTTTTATTTCACGTCTAGACATGTGAAATGCATGAACTATTGGAAAAAAACGTGAAAAAAAATTGGTCTGATTTTTTTTGTACTTTTCAGATTTTCTTAGTTTTCACATAAGGTCCGGGGGTCAGGAAAAAAGACAGATTTTTGACAAATTTCAAAATATGTCAGATATTGTCCAAATTATTTTTTAATTCACGTCTAGACATGTGAAATGCATGAACTATGGCAAAAAAACGTGAAAAAAAATTGGTGTGATTTTTTCGTACTTTTCAGATTTTCTTAGTTTTCGCGGTCAGGATGAGAGACAGATTTTTTAACAAATTTAAAAATCTGTTAGATATTGTCCAAATTATTTTTTATTTCACGTCTAGACATGTGAAATGCATGAACTATGGGAAAAAAGTGAAAAAAAAATTGGTCTGATTTTTTTCGTACTTTTCAGATTTTCTTAGTTTTCACATAAGGTCCGGGGTCAGGAAAAAAGACATATTTTTGACAAATTTCAAAATCTGTCAGATATTGTCCAAATTATTTTTTATTTCACGTCTAGACATGTGAAATGCATGAACTATGGGAAAAAAGTGAAAAAAAAATTGGTGTGAATTTTTTCGTACTTTTCAGATTTTCTTAGTTTTCACATAAGGTCCGGGGTCAGGAAAAAAGACAGATTTTTGACAAATTTCAAAATATGTCAGATATTGTCCAAATTATTTTTTATTTCACGTCTAGACATGTGAAATGCATGAACTATGGGAAAAAAGTGAAAAAAAAATTGGTGTGAATTTTTTCGTACTTTTCAGATTTTCTTAGTTTTCGCGGTCAGGATGAGAGACAGATTTTTTAACAAATTTAAAAATCTGTTAGATATTGCCCAAATTATTTTTTATTTCACGTCTAGACATGTGAAATGCATGAACTATGGGAAATAAACGTGAAAAAAAATTGGTCTGAATTTTTTCATACTTTTCAGATTTTCTTAGTTTTCGCGGTCAGGATGAGAGACAGATTTTTTAACAAATTTAAAAATCTGTTAGATATTGTCCAAATTATTTTTTATTTCACGTCTAGACATGTGAAATGCATGAACTATGGGAAAAAAACGTGAAAAAAAATTGGTCTGATTTTTTTCGTACTTTTCAGATTTTCTTAGTTTTCACATAAGGTCCGGGGGTCAGGAAAAAAGACATATTTTCGACAAATTTCAAAATCTGTCAGATATTGTCCAAATTATTTTTTATTTCACGTCTAGGCATGTGAAATGCATGAACTATGGGAAAAAAGTGAAAAAAAAATTGGTGTGAATTTTTTCGTACTTTTCAGATTTTCTTAGTTTTCGCGGTCAGGATGAGAGACAGATTTTTTAACAAATTTCAAAATCTGTCAGATATTGTCCAAATTATTTTTTATTTCACGTCTAGACATGTGAAATGCATGAACTATGGGAAAAAAGTGAAAAAAAAATTGGTGTGAATTTTTTCGTACTTTTCAGATTTTCTTAGTTTTCACATAAGGTCCGGGGTCAGGAAAAAAGACAGATTTTTGACAAATTTCAAAATATGTCAGATATTGTCCAAATTATTTTTTATTTCACGTCTAGACATGTGAAATGCATGAACTATTGGAAAAAAACGTGAAAAAAAATTGGTCTGATTTTTTTTGTACTTTTCAGATTTTCTTAGTTTTCACATAAGGTCCGGGGGTCAGGAAAAAAGACAGATTTTTGACAAATTTCAAAATATGTCAGATATTGTCCAAATTATTTTTTAATTCACGTCTAGACATGTGAAATGCATGAACTATGGCAAAAAAACGTGAAAAAAAATTGGTGTGATTTTTTCGTACTTTTCAGATTTTCTTAGTTTTCGCGGTCAGGATGAGAGACAGATTTTTTAACAAATTTAAAAATCTGTTAGATATTGTCCAAATTATTTTTTATTTCACGTCTAGACATGTGAAATGCATGAACTATGGGAAAAAAGTGAAAAAAAAATTGGTCTGATTTTTTTCGTACTTTTCAGATTTTCTTAGTTTTCACATAAGGTCCGGGGTCAGGAAAAAAGACATATTTTTGACAAATTTCAAAATCTGTCAGATATTGTCCAAATTATTTTTTATTTCACGTCTAGACATGTGAAATGCATGAACTATGGGAAAAAAGTGAAAAAAAAATTGGTGTGAATTTTTTCGTACTTTTCAGATTTTCTTAGTTTTCACATAAGGTCCGGGGTCAGGAAAAAAGACAGATTTTTGACAAATTTCAAAATATGTCAGATATTGTCCAAATTATTTTTTATTTCACGTCTAGACATGTGAAATGCATGAACTATGGGAAAAAAGTGAAAAAAAAATTGGTGTGAATTTTTTCGTACTTTTCAGATTTTCTTAGTTTTCGCGGTCAGGATGAGAGACAGATTTTTTAACAAATTTAAAAATCTGTTAGATATTGCCCAAATTATTTTTTATTTCACGTCTAGACATGTGAAATGCATGAACTATGGGAAATAAACGTGAAAAAAAATTGGTCTGAATTTTTTCATACTTTTCAGATTTTCTTAGTTTTCGCGGTCAGGATGAGAGACAGATTTTTTAACAAATTTAAAAATCTGTTAGATATTGTCCAAATTATTTTTTATTTCACGTCTAGACATGTTAAATGCATGAACTATGGGAAATAAACGTGAAAAAAAATTGGTCTGATTTTTTTCGTACTTTTCAGATTTTCTTAGTTTTCACATAAGGTCTGGGGTCAGGAAAAAAGACATATTTTTGACAAATTTCAAAATCTGTCAGATATTGTCCAAATTATTTTTTATTTCACGTCTAGACATGTGAAATGCATGAACTATGGGAAAAAAACGTGAAAAAAAATTGGTCTGATTTTTTTTGTACTTTTCAGATTTTCTTAGTTTTCACATAAGGTCCGGGGGTCAGGAAAAAAGACAGATTTTTGACAAATTTCAAAATATGTCAGATATTGTCCAAATTATTTTTTAATTCACGTCTAGACATGTGAAATGCATGAACTATGGGAAAAAAGTGAAAAAAAAATTGGTGTGAATTTTTTCGTACTTTTCAGATTTTCTTAGTTTTCACATAAGGTCCGGGGTCAGGAAAAAAGACAGATTTTTGACAAATTTCAAAATCTGTCAGATATTGTCCAAATTATTTTTTATTTCACGTCTAGACATGTGAAATGCATGAACTATGGGAAAAAAGTGAAAAAAAAATTGGTGTGAATTTTTTCGTACTTTTCAGATTTTCTTAGTTTTCGCGGTCAGGATGAGAGACAGATTTTTTAACAAATTTAAAAATCTGTTAGATATTGCCCAAATTATTTTTTATTTCACGTCTAGACATGTGAAATGCATGAACTATGGGAAATAAACGTGAAAAAAAATTGGTCTGATTTTTTTCGTACTTTTCAGATTTTCTTAGTTTTCACATAAGGTCTGGGGTCAGGAAAAAAGACATATTTTTGACAAATTTCAAAATCTGTCAGATATTGTCCAAATTATTTTTTATTTCACGTCTAGACATGTGAAATGCATGAACTATGGGAAAAAAGTGAAAAAAAAATTGGTGTGAATTTTTTCGTACTTTTCAGATTTTCTTAGTTTTCACATAAGGTCCGGGGTCAGGAAAAAAGACAGATTTTTGACAAATTTCAAAATATGTCAGATATTGTCCAAATTATTTTTTATTTCACGTCTAGACATGTGAAATGCATGAACTATTGGAAAAAAACGTGAAAAAAAATTGGTCTGATTTTTTTTGTACTTTTCAGATTTTCTTAGTTTTCACATAAGGTCCGGGGGTCAGGAAAAAAGACAGATTTTTGACAAATTTCAAAATATGTCAGATATTGTCCAAATTATTTTTTAATTCACGTCTAGACATGTGAAATGCATGAACTATGGCAAAAAAACGTGAAAAAAAATTGGTGTGATTTTTTCGTACTTTTCAGATTTTCTTAGTTTTCGCGGTCAGGATGAGAGACAGATTTTTTAACAAATTTAAAAATCTGTTAGATATTGTCCAAATTATTTTTTATTTCACGTCTAGACATGTGAAATGCATGAACTATGGGAAAAAAGTGAAAAAAAAATTGGTCTGATTTTTTTCGTACTTTTCAGATTTTCTTAGTTTTCACATAAGGTCCGGGGTCAGGAAAAAATACATATTTTTGACAAATTTCAAAATCTGTCAGATATTGTCCAAATTATTTTTTATTTCACGTCTAGACATGTGAAATGCATGAACTATGGGAAAAAAGTGAAAAAAAAATTGGTGTGAATTTTTTCGTACTTTTCAGATTTTCTTAGTTTTCACATAAGGTCCGGGGTCAGGAAAAAAGACAGATTTTTGACAAATTTCAAAATCTGTCAGATATTGTCCAAATTATTTTTTATTTCACGTCTAGACATGTGAAATGCATGAACTATGGGAAAAAAGTGAAAAAAAAATTGGTGTGAATTTTTTCGTACTTTTCAGATTTTCTTAGTTTTCGCGGTCAGGATGAGAGACAGATTTTTTAACAAATTTAAAAATCTGTTAGATATTGCCCAAATTATTTTTTATTTCACGTCTAGACATGTGAAATGCATGAACTATGGGAAATAAACGTGAAAAAAAATTGGTCTGAATTTTTTCATACTTTTCAGATTTTCTTAGTTTTCGCGGTCAGGATGAGAGACAGATTTTTTAACAAATTTAAAAATCTGTTAGATATTGTCCAAATTATTTTTTATTTCACGTCTAGACATGTTAAATGCATGAACTATGGGAAATAAACGTGAAAAAAAATTGGTCTGATTTTTTTCGTACTTTTCAGATTTTCTTAGTTTTCACATAAGGTCTGGGGTCAGGAAAAAAGACATATTTTTGACAAATTTCAAAATCTGTCAGATATTGTCCAAATTATTTTTTATTTCACGTCTAGACATGTGAAATGCATGAACTATGGGAAAAAAACGTGAAAAAAAATTGGTCTGATTTTTTTTGTACTTTTCAGATTTTCTTAGTTTTCACATAAGGTCCGGGGTCAGGAAAAAAGACAGATTTTTGACAAATTTCAAAATCTGTCAGATATTGTCCAAATTATTTTTTATTTCACGTCTAGACATGTGAAATGCATGAACTATGGGAAAAAAGTGAAAAAAAAATTGGTGTGAATTTTTTCGTACTTTTCAGATTTTCTTAGTTTTCACATAAGGTCCGGGGTCAGGAAAAAAGACAGATTTTTGACAAATTTCAAAATATGTCAGATATTGTCCAAATTATTTTTTATTTCAAGTCTAGACATGTGAAATGCATGAACTATGGGGAAAAAAGTGAAAAAAAATTGGTCTGATTTTTTTCGTACTTTTCAGATTTTCTTAGTTTTCGCGGTCAGGATGGGAGACAGATTTTTTAACAAATTTAAAAATCTGTTAGATATTGTCCAAATTATTTTTTATTTCACGTCTAGACATGTGAAATGCATGAACTATGGGAAAAAAACGTCAAAAAAAATTGGTCTGATTTTTTTCGTACTTTTCAGATTTTCTTAGTTTTCACATAAGGTCCGGGGTCAGGAAAAAAGACAGATTTTTGACAAATTTCAAAATCTGTCAGATATTGTCCAAATTATTTTTTATTTCACGTCTAGACATGTGAAATGCATGAACTATGGGAAAAAAGTGAAAAAAAAATTGGTGTGAATTTTTTCGTACTTTTCAGATTTTCTTAGTTTTCACATAAGGTCCGGGGTCAGGAAAAAAGACAGATTTTTGACAAATTTCAAAATCTGTCAGATATTGTCCAAATTATTTTTTATTTCACGTCTAGACATGTGAAATGCATGAACTATGGGAAAAAAGTGAAAAAAAAATTGGTGTGAATTTTTTCGTACTTTTCAGATTTTCTTAGTTTTCACATAAGGTCCGGGGTCAGGAAAAAAGACAGATTTTTGACAAATTTCAAAATCTGTCAGATATTGTCCAAATTATTTTTTATTTCACGTCTAGACATGTGAAATGCATGAACTATGGGAAAAAAGTGAAAAAAAAATTGGTGTGAATTTTTTCGTACTTTTCAGATTTTCTTAGTTTTCGCGGTCAGGATGAGAGACAAATTTTTTAACAAATTTAAAAATCTGTTAGATATTGTCCAAATTATTTTTTATTTCACGTCTAGACATGTGAAATGCATGAACTATGGGAAAAAAGTGAAAAAAAAATTGGTGTGAATTTTTTCGTACTTTTCAGATTTTCTTAGTTTTCACATAAGGTCCGGGGTCAGGAAAAAAGACAGATTTTTGACAAATTTCAAAATCTGTCAGATATTGTCCAAATTATTTTTTATTTCACGTCTAGACATGTGAAATGCATGAACTATGGGAAAAAAGTGAAAAAAAAATTGGTGTGAATTTTTTCGTACTTTTCAGATTTTCTTAGTTTTCACATAAGGTCCGGGGTCAGGAAAAAAGACAGATTTTTGACAAATTTCAAAATCTGTCAGATATTGTCCAAATTATTTTTTATTTCACGTCTAGACATGTGAAATGCATGAACTATGGGAAAAAAGTGAAAAAAAAATTGGTGTGAATTTTTTCGTACTTTTCAGATTTTCTTAGTTTTCACATAAGGTCCGGGGTCAGGAAAAAAGACAGATTTTTGACAAATTTCAAAATCTGTCAGATATTGTCCAAATTATTTTTTATTTCACGTCTAGACATGTGAAATGCATGAACTATGGGAAAAAAGTGAAAAAAAAATTGGTGTGAATTTTTTCGTACTTTTCAGATTTTCTTAGTTTTCACATAAGGTCCGGGGTCAGGAAAAAAGACAGATTTTTGACAAATTTCAAAATCTGTCAGATATTGTCCAAATTATTTTTTATTTCACGTCTAGACATGTGAAATGCATGAACTATGGGAAAAAAGTGAAAAAAAAATTGGTGTGAATTTTTTCGTACTTTTCAGATTTTCTTAGTTTTCGCGGTCAGGATGAGAGACAAATTTTTTAACAAATTTAAAAATCTGTTAGATATTGTCCAAATTATTTTTTATTTCACGTCTAGACATGTGAAATGCATGAACTATGGGAAAAAAGTGAAAAAAAAATTGGTGTGAATTTTTTCGTACTTTTCAGATTTTCTTAGTTTTCACATAAGGTCCGGGGTCAGGAAAAAAGACAGATTTTTGACAAATTTCAAAATATGTCAGATATTGTCCAAATTATTTTTTATTTCAAGTCTAGACATGTGAAATGCATGAACTATGGGGAAAAAAGTGAAAAAAAATTGGTCTGATTTTTTTCGTACTTTTCAGATTTTCTTAGTTTTCGCGGTCAGGATGGGAGACAGATTTTTTAACAAATTTAAAAATCTGTTAGATATTGTCCAAATTATTTTTTATTTCACGTCTAGACATGTGAAATGCATGAACTATGGGAAAAAAACGTCAAAAAAAATTGGTCTGATTTTTTTCGTACTTTTCAGATTTTCTTAGTTTTCACATAAGGTCCGGGGTCAGGAAAAAAGACAGATTTTTGACAAATTTCAAAATCTGTCAGATATTGTCCAAATTATTTTTTATTTCACGTCTAGACATGTGAAATGCATGAACTATGGGAAAAAAGTGAAAAAAAAATTGGTGTGAATTTTTTCGTACTTTTCAGATTTTCTTAGTTTTCACATAAGGTCCGGGGTCAGGAAAAAAGACAGATTTTTGACAAATTTCAAAATCTGTCAGATATTGTCCAAATTATTTTTTATTTCACGTCTAGACATGTGAAATGCATGAACTATGGGAAAAAAGTGAAAAAAAAATTGGTGTGAATTTTTTCGTACTTTTCAGATTTTCTTAGTTTTCACATAAGGTCCGGGGTCAGGAAAAAAGACAGATTTTTGACAAATTTCAAAATCTGTCAGATATTGTCCAAATTATTTTTTATTTCACGTCTAGACATGTGAAATGCATGAACTATGGGAAAAAAGTGAAAAAAAAATTGGTGTGAATTTTTTCGTACTTTTCAGATTTTCTTAGTTTTCGCGGTCAGGATGAGAGACAAATTTTTTAACAAATTTAAAAATCTGTTAGATATTGTCCAAATTATTTTTTATTTCACGTCTAGACATGTGAAATGCATGAACTATGGGAAAAAAGTGAAAAAAAAATTGGTGTGAATTTTTTCGTACTTTTCAGATTTTCTTAGTTTTCACATAAGGTCCGGGGTCAGGAAAAAAGACAGATTTTTGACAAATTTCAAAATCTGTCAGATATTGTCCAAATTATTTTTTATTTCACGTCTAGACATGTGAAATGCATGAACTATGGGAAAAAAGTGAAAAAAAAATTGGTGTGAATTTTTTCGTACTTTTCAGATTTTCTTAGTTTTCACATAAGGTCCGGGGTCAGGAAAAAAGACAGATTTTTGACAAATTTCAAAATCTGTCAGATATTGTCCAAATTATTTTTTATTTCACGTCTAGACATGTGAAATGCATGAACTATGGGAAAAAAGTGAAAAAAAAATTGGTGTGAATTTTTTCGTACTTTTCAGATTTTCTTAGTTTTCACATAAGGTCCGGGGTCAGGAAAAAAGACAGATTTTTGACAAATTTCAAAATCTGTCAGATATTGTCCAAATTATTTTTTATTTCACGTCTAGACATGTGAAATGCATGAACTATGGGAAAAAAGTGAAAAAAAAATTGGTGTGAATTTTTTCGTACTTTTCAGATTTTCTTAGTTTTCACATAAGGTCCGGGGTCAGGAAAAAAGACAGATTTTTGACAAATTTCAAAATCTGTCAGATATTGTCCAAATTATTTTTTATTTCACGTCTAGACATGTGAAATGCATGAACTATGGGAAAAAAGTGAAAAAAAAATTGGTGTGAATTTTTTCGTACTTTTCAGATTTTCTTAGTTTTCGCGGTCAGGATGAGAGACAAATTTTTTAACAAATTTAAAAATCTGTTAGATATTGTCCAAATTATTTTTTATTTCACGTCTAGACATGTGAAATGCATGAACTATGGGAAAAAAGTGAAAAAATAATTGGTGTGAATTTTTTCGTACTTTTCAGATTTTCTTAGTTTTCGCGGTCAGGATGAGAGACAGATTTTTTAACAAATTTAAAAATCTGTTAGATATTGTCCAAATTTTTTTTTATTTCACGTCTAGACATGTGAAATGCATGAACTATGGGAAAAAAACGTCAAAAAAAATTGGTCTGATTTTTTTCGTACTTTTCAGATTTTCTTAGTTTTCACATAAGGTCCGGGGTCAGGAAAAAAGACAGATTTTTGACAAATTTCAAAATCTGTCAGATATTGTCCAAATTATTTTTTATTTCACGTCTAGACATGTGAAATGCATGAACTATGGGAAAAAAGTGAAAAAAAAATTGGTGTGAATTTTTTCGTACTTTTCAGATTTTCTTAGTTTTCACATAAGGTCCGGGGTCAGGAAAAAAGACAGATTTTTGACAAATTTCAAAATCTGTCAGATATTGTCCAAATTATTTTTTATTTCACGTCTAGACATGTGAAATGCATGAACTATGGGAAAAAAGTGAAAAAAAAATTGGTGTGAATTTTTTCGTACTTTTCAGATTTTCTTAGTTTTCACATAAGGTCCGGGGTCAGGAAAAAAGACAGATTTTTGACAAATTTCAAAATATGTCAGATATTGTCCAAATTATTTTTTATTTCAAGTCTAGACATGTGAAATGCATGAACTATGGGGAAAAAAGTGAAAAAAAATTGGTCTGATTTTTTTCGTACTTTTCAGATTTTCTTAGTTTTCGCGGTCAGGATGGGAGACAGATTTTTTAACAAATTTAAAAATCTGTTAGATATTGTCCAAATGATTTTTTATTTCACGTCTAGACATGTGAAATGCATGAACTATGGGAAAAAAACGTCAAAAAAAATTGGTCTGATTTTTTTCGTACTTTTCAGATTTTCTTAGTTTTCACATAAGGTCCGGGGTCAGGAAAAAAGACAGATTTTTGACAAATTTCAAAATCTGTCAGATATTGTCCAAATTATTTTTTATTTCACGTCTAGACATGTGAAATGCATGAACTATGGGAAAAAAGTGAAAAAAAAATTGGTGTGAATTTTTTCGTACTTTTCAGATTTTCTTAGTTTTCACATAAGGTCCGGGGTCAGGAAAAAAGACAGATTTTTGACAAATTTCAAAATCTGTCAGATATTGTCCAAATTATTTTTTATTTCACGTCTAGACATGTGAAATGCATGAACTATGGGAAAAAAGTGAAAAAAAAATTGGTGTGAATTTTTTCGTACTTTTCAGATTTTCTTAGTTTTCACATAAGGTCCGGGGTCAGGAAAAAAGACAGATTTTTGACAAATTTCAAAATCTGTCAGATATTGTCCAAATTATTTTTTATTTCACGTCTAGACATGTGAAATGCATGAACTATGGGAAAAAAGTGAAAAAAAAATTGGTGTGAATTTTTTCGTACTTTTCAGATTTTCTTAGTTTTCACATAAGGTCCGGGGTCAGGAAAAAAGATAGATTTTTGACAAATTTCAAAATCTGTCAGATATTGTCCAAATTATTTTTTATTTCACGTCTAGACATGTGAAATGCATGAACTATGGGAAAAAAGTGAAAAAAAAATTGGTGTGAATTTTTTCGTACTTTTCAGATTTTCTTAGTTTTCGCGGTCAGGATGAGAGACAAATTTTTTAACAAATTTAAAAATCTGTTAGATATTGTCCAAATTATTTTTTATTTCACGTCTAGACATGTGAAATGCATGAACTATGGGAAAAAAGTGAAAAAAAAATTGGTGTGAATTTTTTCGTACTTTTCAGATTTTCTTAGTTTTCGCGGTCAGGATGAGAGACAGATTTTTTAACAAATTTAAAAATCTGTTAGATATTGTCCAAATTTTTTTTTATTTCACGTCTAGACATGTGAAATGCATGAACTATGGGAAAAAAACGTCAAAAAAAATTGGTCTGATTTTTTTCGTACTTTTCAGATTTTCTTAGTTTTCACATAAGGTCCGGGGTCAGGAAAAAAGACAGATTTTTGACAAATTTCAAAATCTGTCAGATATTGTCCAAATTATTTTTTATTTCACGTCTAGACATGTGAAATGCATGAACTATGGGAAAAAAGTGAAAAAAAAATTGGTGTGAATTTTTTCGTACTTTTCAGATTTTCTTAGTTTTCACATAAGGTCCGGGGTCAGGAAAAAAGACAGATTTTTGACAAATTTCAAAATCTGTCAGATATTGTCCAAATTATTTTTTATTTCACGTCTAGACATGTGAAATGCATGAACTATGGGAAAAAAGTGAAAAAAAAATTGGTGTGAATTTTTTCGTACTTTTCAGATTTTCTTAGTTTTCACATAAGGTCCGGGGTCAGGAAAAAAGACAGATTTTTGACAAATTTCAAAATATGTCAGATATTGTCCAAATTATTTTTTATTTCAAGTCTAGACATGTGAAATGCATGAACTATGGGGAAAAAAGTGAAAAAAAATTGGTCTGA